>NC_056608.1:5195326-5505326 GCF_018340385.1 Cyprinus carpio
AATGTATTCAAGCAGGCTAGCACCGACCGCGCACGTTCCTCTGTGAGGCGTGCTGTCTGTTCGACCGAATCCATCTCCATACCGAGAAAAGAGATCCTCTGCGTTGGCAAGAGTTTGCTCTTTTCCCAGTTGACCCGAAGGCCCAACAGGCTGAAGTGCCGGAGCACCAGGTCCCTGTGTTCGCAAAACTGATCCCGAGATTGTGCTAGTATCAGCCAATCGTCTAGATAGTTGAGAATACGAACACCCTGTTCTCTGAGTGGAACAAGAGCCGCCTCCGCGACATTCGTGAAGACACGGGGAGACAGGGGACAGCCCGAAGGGCAGGACCTTGTACTGATATGCCCGTCCTTCGAACGCAAACCGCAGAAAAGGTCTGTGGCGCGGAAGGATCGACACATGAAAGTACGCGTCCTTCTGGTCGATCGCTGCAAACCAATCTCGGGGACGGACGCACCCGAAGATGCGTTTCTGCGTCAACATCTTGAACGGTAGCCGATGAAGGGCCCGGTTCAAAACTCGCAGATCCAAGATCGGTCGTAACCCACCGCCTTTCTTGGGTACAATGAAGTAGGGGCTGTAAAACCCCGTCCTCATATCGGCTGGAGGGACCGGCTCTATCGCGTCTTTCGCCAGTAAGACTGCGATCTCTTCCCGCAGAACAGGGGCATCGGACGCTTTCACTGTAGTGAAGCGGATACCGCTGAACTTGGGGGGACGCCGGGCGAACTGAATCGCATTAGAAACCGTACAAGCGGGACCAGCGGAACCACAGCCGTACCCGCAGTGGGGCAGCGAGGTGGAACACAGGGACCCATCTCGGGCGGCTTGTGAGCAGGCCTGAGTGTGGTGCGAGTGTGGGGTGCAGGGCTCACCTGGTTCCACGGGGTGGCAGAGGGTGCGTGAGTAGGGCCTTTGTTGACGCTCTCGAACCGCCCGCTGCTGCCATCTGGCGAAGGAGGCGGATGAGTGAAGTCCGGTGTTTGGCCGTCCGCAACTCTCCGTGCCCTCCTGGGACCCAGAGATGAGGGAAAATGCTCTTTTGTCGAGAATTTGGGTACCGTCGGCCGTGAGGCCAACGGCGGGAAAAAATGAAACAAAAGATTCTCCACCCGGCCCTCCTCCGGGGGAGGGAGTGGTGCGTTCACCATCTCCCAAAGAGCAGATCCCTCCATCTCTGGGTCGCCTGTCTCAGGGCCGCTTGCTCTTGCGTTTACCACCAGGTTTGGCGGGGGCCTGGACAGGCGGGGCGGCTCTCCCACGCCCGGCTCCACGACGCTGCTTTGCTGGAGGCTGCGGCGCGGGAGCGGGGGCGGATGCAGGGGCCCGCCCTCGGCGACGATCAGGCTGGGGTGCTGTGGCAGCCAGCAGACAGGTAGAGGCAGCAGCTGCCCAACGGGGCAGGATGTGTCGGATAGCCTCAGTCTGCTTCTGGGCGGCCGAGATCTGCTGGGCAAAGCTCTCAACCGCGTCGCCGAAGAGGCCGGTCTGGGACACAGGGGCATTGAGGAACCGGACCTTGTCGGTGTCCCTCATGTCTGCCAGACACAGCCAGAGATGGTGCTCCTGGACCACAAGCGTAGAAATCGCACGACCCAGGGAACTCACGGTGACCTTCGTCGCTCGGAGCACGAGGTCAGTGGCATTTCGAAGCTCTTTCAGAACTTCTGGATCGTGACCACCCTCATGCAGGTCATTCAGTGCCTTAGCCTGGTGCACCTGCAGTAACGCCATGGCGTGTAAGGCGGAAGCAGCTTCCCCGCAAGCCGCATAGGCACTGCCGGTCAGACCAGACGAGTGCCTACAGGCCCGGGAAGGAAGCACTGGGTCTCCACGCCAGGAGGAGGCGGACTTAGGACACAATTGCATGCCCGCTCCACTGGCGGGATTCCGGAATACCCCATTCGCTGCACCGCCATCGAGGGTGGTGAGGGAGGAGGAGCCCACCGGCCGGTTTCTTTCTGTCTGGCAGTAAAAGGTGCCGTCCACGACTTTGTGAGCTCATCATGCACTTCCGGGAAGAAAGGCACTGGGGCGGGGCGCTGAGAACCAGCACGTGCCACCCCGAGATACCAATCATCCAGCCTCGATGGCTCGGGACGCGGTGGAGGATTCCACTCGAGCCCTACCATCTCGGCGGCCCGGGAAAGCATAGCTGCCACCTCGGGATCCGACTGAGGCTTTGCCACCATCCCTGAGGGCGGCAGCGCAGCCGAATCTTCATCCGACAGCTCTCCCTCCGATGCTGAGATCGACATCCGGTCGGGGGGAGGCCCACTGGATACCACTGGTACGCTCCTTGTAGAGGGCCCAGCGCGTTCCGTGGGTTGCTCCACTGGATCAGAGGTGCAAGAGGAGCGGTGGTCCCCAGAGGGTTGGTTCCCTGCGGGGTTTGCCACCACTGTAACCCTCAAACCGCCCGTGCTACTACCGGAAGTGGTTCTCGTCTGTCGGCCGCCAGAACGAGCCCCAGATCGCGGCAGCGGCAGCGGGACTCCGCCCCCCCCCTGAAGGTAGCGGAGCCTGGCTCGCAGCTCTGAGACGGTCATCTTCCCGCAGTGAGAACATGACTCGTCCACGAAAGCCACCTCAGCGTGCTTAACGCCCAGACACGTGAGGCAGCGATCGTGACCATCACCCGGTGCCAGGTAACGACCGCATCCAGAAACGCACGGGTGAAACGGCATCCTTATAAGGACGATCCGACGTCTTTATAAAGACGCACCCGTGGAGCTCTTTTAGAGGAAATTCACTCAGGAAATACTCTTTTGGTGCTGAGGCGCACAGGGGAGCTGGCCGCTTGCAACACGACAGGGGGTAGTGCAGCCTGAAGTGTGCAAACCACTCGACGCTGGAACGACCGCCGCTGAAACGCCGTCTCGCCAACACAGAAAGCTTTCCAGAGCGTGCTGAACTCGCAGTTCACGTCGACAGTTAAGGTAAGCGGAACAATACTCTCGCTCGGCTTCGAAGCAAAAAGCTGGTATGCATTGCACCTGCTGCCTTCTTATACTCACGCTGTGATCAGCGGCAGCTGGATGCAATAATTGCATGCCAGTGTGCATTGGCTCGTTTAGTTTACACTCGAAGTAGATTGGTCTATCGAAGTGACATCCCATCTTCTTCCACAACCGAATATTCTTCAAGACTGAACTACTTAAATTTAAACCTCGTTCCCTGAAGGGGACATCACATCCCGTCGCCATGGCTGCTGTGCCACCGCTGACCGGCCGGGTCACCGGCTCGGCTCCACAGTGAAAACCTGGTATGCATTGCACCTGCTGCCTTTTTAAGCTCAAGCTGTGATTAGCTGCAGCTGGATGCAATAATTGCATGCCAATGTGGATTGGCTCGTTTAGTTTACACTCTAAGTAAACTGATCTCTCGAAGCGAGATCCCAATTCATCGGTCACCAACATGACATCTCCGTTCCCTCCTTCAGGGAACGAGGGTTAACATATGTAAACGAGACGTTATCATGTTTACAATTTTGAGGAAAATAATTATAATTATCTGTTTAACCATTACTGAACATGACTAAAACATGATGTATATGAAGTTTCCATGGACTGAAACTAGACTAAAACTCCCAGAGTATTAGTCAATTAAAACTTTATTTGACAAAAAACAGGATAGGTTGACTGAATCTACACTGAACAAAATTATAAACGCAACAGATGAGCTCCCCTGTGACAGTTTCTGACAGTTTGTGCAGAAATTCTTTGGTTATGCAAACCAATTGTTGCGGCAGCTGTCCGGGTGGCTGGTCTCAGACGATATGGAGGTGAAGATGCTGGATGTGGAGGTCCTGGGCTGGTGTGGTTACACGTGGTCTGCGGTTGTGAGGCCAGTTGGATGTACTGCCAAATTCTCTGAAATGCTTTGGAGATGGCTTATGGTAGAGAAATGAACATTCAATTCATGGGCAACCTGGTGGACATTCCTGCAGTCAGCACAAAACTTGCGGCATCTGTGGCATTGTTCTGTGTGATAAAACTGCACATTTTAGAGTGACCTTTTATTGTGGCTAGAAGCAAAGAAGTGCTCACTAACACAGATTTTGACAGATTTGTGAACCATATTTGAGAGAAATGGGCCTTTTGTGTACATAGAAAAAGTCTTAGATCTTTGAGTTCAGCTCATGAAAAATGGGGGCAAAAACAAAAGTGTTGCGTTTATAATTTAGTTCAGTGTATATGGTGAAAACTAAAAAGGACATTTAATACAGGACTTATAAGTCAAGACAAATTAAAAAAAAAACCCTTGTACTTTTTTGCTGATATTATTGTACTCAGATGTCTTAAATGGTGCACAAGTGTACAAATAATACAGTAATGCAACAACAGAATTAGTTATTATCGGCACGTCAAAACCTTCTGTTTCAAGTGATAGGATGTGTGGGATGTGCTGCACTGCCAAATTTCCTGGCACATTGAATATTTTTTCGTACTTTGCAAGCATGATGGTGAGGCAAACTTATGGTATGGTATATTTTGCAGTTCAGTGTTGAGAGGGTCATTGCAGAGAACCGCTCAGCATGATGTTCCAGTTTGAAGATCTATGGCTCTTTAATTGATGACTCTCCTGAAACCCATTTGAAGTAGGAAATTACAGCAAATAGCTTTTCATTTTTTAAAAATGAAACCAAATGGGTGCTTGATGATAATGTCCTCCTGGGGAACACAAGAACGAAGATACGAGGTGAAATGAAAATAAGAGTTCCACTCTTCAGTGCCCTTTTTTTTTTCAAGATGGGAATTGACTTTTTATTGAAACGTTTTCTCTTTCCATAGCATGATCATTACGATAATGATCAAGGTCCTACAACATTGAAGGATTGTTTAGAAAATATATATTTGTGATCGCAGCATTTATTTCTTTTAGGATGAAGATATTCCAAATAAGTTGTTTTTTTCAAAGACACTCTAGTATCACTCACAATGTCTGTCTCACCTTGAACACATTCAGAATGGCAATGTATTCAATCTTAGGGAAGTTTTTAAAGACTTTAATGTGAACATTATTAAAATGCTTAGTACAATTAGACATTGATTTTTTCCTGCAGCATCTAATAGCCTTTGACCAAACTGCAATGTCTTTATCTCTGTTCCCTCAGAAATACCTCCACCAACCTAAAAGTGCCAGACAGGAGGCACTCAGATACCCAGTTAATGAACTTTAAAGCACAATATAAAGCACAGTCTTTCAGAGATGACTGACAGCTTTGTGGTAAGTTTAAAAACTGGACACAAAGGCTATGTTCAGACTGCAGGCAAATCAGATTTTTTTCTCAAATCAGATCTTTTCAGGCAGACTGTCAGCACTATTAATTGCAAGTGATCAAATCTGATTTGTGTGTCCAGAAATAAACAACTTTTCTGCATGGGTTGCTTTGGTTACTATGTAGGCGTACCCACGTTTTTGATAAGGCTTTCAAAACATATGCAGGAAAAATGGATGTGCAACATCTCATTCTCCAAATAAGCGCCCTCTTGAGTCGCGGTGTAGAACTCGGCACAGTCGTGTTGTACTCACAGCCAGCTTTGGCTTTGTTTGTATACTGTATGACTACTTTTTACATTTTGGTCAATGGTTTTGATGTTATCGTTGGGTGTCGTTTTAGGAGTGACATTAGGGAGACCATACGTCCTTTTTCATGTCCTCTTTTTGGATCTAAAAAAATGTGCCCTGCCGGGATTTCTAAATTTCCCAAAATGTCCGGGATTCGGCTTTTGCTTTCTACAGTCACAATTCATTGTGTGAGTTTTTGTATTAAAGCCCTGCACAGGACTGCTTTCTTAATCCCCCTCCTGCTGAATTTCTGACCATTACCGCCTGCTCCTGCGAACATTTTAATATTGCATATAATTTCCACGCATCAAGGAGCCACTACCAATATGTGGAGTATTTAAATCACTTTGGATGCAGGGTTGCCAAATCCGCATTTTTTGCATGGAATTGGGCTGATTTTAAACTGTTGTGGTGGGTTGATTTTCTCCCGTGGGTTAAAGGTTTGAAATATTGCATAAATTTAATTTGACTGAAATGTCTGTATTGCAACATTTTGCATTCTACATATGATAAAAATGTGGTAGATGTTAAGTTTTTTGAATGACCATTGGTTGGAAGCCTTTTAGCTGTGTTTATGATCAGTATGGATAACGGTGACTGTAAAGTCTCTTAGGTACGGAAATGACATATTTTGAGTTTGGATATTTGGAATATGGTTATTGCTCTACTTTGGGGACTACTTTAACCCCTCCTCAAACCCAACAACCCCCAACACTGTGGGGTATTTTGGTATATATGTGGGGTATTTTGAGCTGAAACTTCACAGAAACATTCTGTGGATAACTGAGACATAGGGGCCATTTACACAATAATGTTTTCAGCCAAAATGGAAACTCTTCATTTGTTTTGTCTGTTCGTTTACATGAAAACAGCGTTTTGGGGACTGAAAACGCATATTTTTGAAAACGAGTTTCAAAGTGAAAGTTTTTGAAAAAACGTCATGCGTCTGCGTAGTACGTGCTAGGTATGTAGACGTGCGCAGTACATGTCAATTTTAAAGACAAGCGCGAACAAACATACACAACAATGGCGGAGTATATGGTGCTGTTGTTGCTGCTCAAGAGTTGCTAATGCTTCTTCACCAATATTACAACCAACAGCGGAGACGCATCATATACAACATATAATCGTCCCTTCCCTATAGGTACTGTCCAACTACTGGCCTGGCATATGTAAGCGGTTTTGAATTGTTTTGAAAAAGTTGTCATGTACAGTATATGTGAAACTTTTTAAAAGCACAAGGGAAAAACTTTTCAGTTTTTGACTACATCGTTGACGTGTGAATGTAGCCTTATATTACAAATTGTAAAAAAGGAGTATAATAAAGGGGCTTTAAATCAGGTATGAAAAAATCTGATTTCATGTTTTCTTTTCATCCAGACTTTCAAAGCCCCATCTGGATATATGCAAAAAAGAAAAAAGAAAAAAGCTTTTTGCTGACAGGCTGAACAAGGACAAAACATTCACAATGAAGTTCCCAATGTATAAATTTTCTTATCCGTGGAGAAAATGAATTCAAACCAGTGGTCTAAAACTCAGTTTAGAGTTTAGCTCCAATCCTAATTAAACACACTTGAAGAAGCTCATCAAGGCCTTCAGGATTGCTATAAACGTCCAAGCAGGTGAGTTAGAGCTGGTTGCAGGGCTATGGCCTTCAGGAATTTGAGGTCACTGATTTAAGCTATAAACATATAAACCATGACTCTGAATGCTTTTCTGTCAAACAGAAAAACCAACAAACAAATAAATATATAAAATAGAAATTGCAGAATTTTCTGTGACTAACTTCCCTTTCCATAATCCTGAAAAGAGATCCACCAATCAAATAAGCTGCTGTTACCAAGGAAACGAGAATTGTTCCATTGCTCAGTAGTGACCACATACTCCCAGTGATTTAATCAAGATGACTCCCTACATTTTTAGAAAGACTGAAATTGTATTTTCTTGTAATATATATATATATATATATATACACACACACACACACAGGGTGAGATATGTGAGAAAATCCTTGAAAATATATCACAAATCACTGTGGAGCTATAAATATATTATTTTTGGTTGCTGCTACAGAAACATTTTTTACAATAAATATTCTGATTTGACCATGAGATTTGATAGCTTCGATATTTGACCACTATTTATGGTAATACTTGGTTACAATGACACTAATAGTTCTTATTTCTGCCAGGAATGTGAAATCAATCGGGAGTTAATGATATTTTTAATAGAATAACCAGACACAAACTTGTACATATTTAATTGCGTATTATTATTTTTGAATAGTGCTTTGCTACACAACATACTAACTTTTACTCCAAAAGTGTGCACATTATGTATTTACACGTTTACCTTATATTTCTTTAAATAAAATATAACATTGTGTACCCTAATGCTTTTTCGTTTCAGATCTGGTTGGTTTGGTTTGTGTCTTTATTGAAGATTTTTTAAAAAGCTTACATGAAGAAAGTGAATGGGAAAACATCTGAAACCAAGGCCGCTTATAAAGCGGACATCCCTTTTGAACTCTGTTATCCTGTGTCTACGGCAGATAGCTATGTCTGGGTTTTTTCCCCTGACATTCTTGAGAAGTGCTGGAGTTGGCAGGCATTCCCACACTGCACTGTTCTACTTGGAGCAACATGGGTCAGAGAGTCAGATTTTTCCATCAGATGTGTGAGGCCTTATGGTAGGAATAAAAGAATGTAGGCCAAAAAGTGGAAAGAGGGGGGATTTCTGGAGAAGGGTCAGAGTTAAAGTTAAATAGTAAATCAGTAGGGATTATGCCACAATGAATGAGGATTTTCTTTTTTCTGAAAATGTAAAAAAAAAAATATGTTAATAATATACTAATATTAATACTATTGATTTTATCGCAATATAACTTGTTACTGAAGTGTTACTGACTTCACTCACAGGGTATAACAATTTTCCTATTTTTTTTTTGTACTTTTTTTTAACCCCACCTTGTTACACTTGTGGTGTTCCTAAGAATGACTGGCTTACAAAAAAATTATGCTATAATATTGTGATATATTGAATTCTTTTTATAAACTTCTCTTCCTTCATTTAGCACAGGTTTGTATTTCTTTTTAGAAATGATATCACCTTATGCACCTTTTTAGTAGACATTATCAAAATTATCCAAAATAATGCATCTTATTCTCAAAAACTAAGGTGCATAAGGTCAGATCAAAGGCTTACAAACAGTCAGTTTCAAAAAGAAATGCAAGACCTGTGCTAATCAAAAGAAAACAAGTTGCCAAAAAGATTGAATGCAAGATTTGGTGATAAAATAGCATAATGAGAGAAGTACAGGCATTTTTTAAAAAGGCCAGCTTTTTTCGACCAGGATCACCAAATTAGGAAAAAGATTTTCAGCACATCACAGGGGTTAAAATGTATGAACATTTAGCAGTCCATTCAGATAATGTCTAGAATAAAAATAAAATAAAAATTCCAGCTGATATTACCAGTTTATTCATTGCACAAAATAGGCCACATAAAAATCAGGTATTCCACACAGTTAGCTCTGTTATATACTGTATATATTTAGCAAATTTAGTAGATCTTCCAGATGTTTTATGCATACGGAAAATTAGCATTCTCTGCACATTATATACTGTGGCAAAAATAGTATGGCAATATGCTATTATACGGTATGCTATTATACTTTATGTAAGAAATTCACATTTCTGCTTTAAACTCTCTGGAATACCTCTGTGAACACATTACTAATGTGTTTTTTCATTTGTGCTTAAAAATGCTGGATGAGTCCAGAATTATTTTCAGCAAGCCACAGATGCTGTTGAGATATGTTGAGGTGGTATTTAATAATAAATCCTAACAGTACAAAAGTACCTCAACATTATTACTTCCTCAAGGTGAGCTCAGTAATAGACCTATGAACTGCACAATGCTGCAGGAGCAGCCCATTCATTCTACTGCTGTAAACTGAAGAACTACTTTTTAAAATCAGATCTTTCAGGGTTTCTCAGGGTTTCAGGAACTGGGCTTGATATTTGAAATTATGAGAAATGTGTTAGGTCTTGATTTTCAGGTCATTGGGCTTGAATAAAAATAACTGTAGTCTAAACATTGAGGTTTCAGCAGAAGTTTCTCAGAGTTACATTTGCATTGGGTGCCATTGTGGTTTGCCAGTAGCATGGATTACTGCTATGAGGACTTCTGTTCTTGTTTTGGTGTTGCAGCCCTGAAGCGGCCTGTTGCGTGACTGAAGCACTGTCTTCATGATGGCTTGAGGATGATTGTGATGGAGCAACAGTGTGAAAATTGGACCAGAAGGGAAAAAAAGACACGTCAGTAATTCTCTCTCTTTGCCTCTCTTTCTTTATCTCATTTCTCAGACTCACTACAGTGATGGAGAGTACATTATCAGACAAGGTGCCAGAGGGGACACGTTCTTTATCATTAGCAAGGGAAAGGTAAGATCTTTTCCAGCACAGAGACAGAACACCACTAAGGTTGCATGCATGAACAACTTTTGAAGAAAAGTTTCTTTCCTGTCATCATTTACTCACCCTCATGAGGTTCCAATCCTGTATTCGGGTTTTAAAGAATTTTCATGCAGCACTTTCACATACAGCAATATAGTACTTCATTATGATCACGTCTGTCAAGCTCCAAAAACGACAGAAACCAACATAAAAAGTATCATAAAAGTCCATGTGCTATCTTCCAAATCTTTGAAAGTTATACAAAATCTTTATATGAAGAACTAAGTGAAATTTAAAGGAACACGCCACCGTTTTTCCATATTACACTATGTTCTTCCCTCAATTTAGACGAGTTGATACGTACCTCTCCCGTCTCAGTGTGTGCACTCAATCACTGCAGCATGAGGCGCAACTATGCTAGCGTTTAGCTTAGCACCATTCATTCCTTAGGATCCAAACAGGGATGAATTTAGAAGCTACCAAACACTTCCATGTTTTCCCTATTCGACCTCGGCGCAGTAATATCATCACTCCTGAAAACTCCCCCTTTCAGAAATGATGATATTACTGCACCAAGGTCGAAGTGCTGCGAAGTGCTCTTCCGCCATACATTATCATTTTTTATCCACTTAGAAAATCGCTACATTTTATTTTGTGTCACCATACTTACTCGTGTAACTACTCATGTAACCATCTTTAAATAGGAAAAAACATGGAAGCGTTTGGTGGCTTCTAAATTCATCCCTGTTCGGATCCTAAAGAATGAATGGTTCTAAGCTAAACACAAGCATAGTGGCGCCGCACGCTACAGCAATAGAGTGCACACACTGAGATGGGAGAGGTTCATATCAAATCGTCTAAGTTGAGGGAAGAACATAGTGGAATATGGAAAAACTGGTGTTTTCCTTTAAGTCATTATTCACTGACAGTCTTTCCTTTTAATGAAGGTATATATTTTAATGTTGGGTGGAATACAAAAAATTGTAATGGAATGAAAATAAGTCTTTATTAATAAATAATCTGCACTGTAAAGTGGTTGGTCTTTTACTGCCACTAGTGTTCATTTCATCTGGAAAATGTATAAGGTACTTTTTTTTTCTCAGTGACCTTTTTAGATTCAAGAGCTTTAGTGAAGGGTAAGAAGTTTAGTGAATAATAACTACATAAATTTCAGTCTGTTCAATGAAGATATTGACTGACTTCAGAGGATTAAGGATTAAGACTTTAAGTTTCATTGTCTTTCTGAAGCTTGACAGATGTGGTCACTGTGAATTATTGTAAGGAAATAGCTGTTTGTCAGTTCTTCAAAATTCTTCCTTGAACTGGCCATTAATCTGAATGCATTTTCAAGACCCTTCATCCTTTCCAATACACTCTCTTTATTGTTGCTCTTACCACTTACAAATGAAAACCCACAACAAATGTCAAAGTTAAATAATTGATATTTTAGGGAACACATCAGTGGTTATTAAGCCTTCCAGTTTTTCATGACCAATAACCTGTAATTGCAGGTAAACGTTACTCGAGAAGATTCACCCAATGGAACCCCTGTCTATCTGCGGGCCTTAGGTAAAGGAGACTGGTTTGGAGAAAAAGCTCTTCAAGGGTAAGAAATTTTTGCACACTACTTGCCACGCTGCAATTGCATCTGGCTGCTGTCCATGTTTACGAAAGCATCCGTTGACATCAATTATGCGCTCAATGGATCATTTGCTGCAGGGAAAGCCTAATGGGCTGCTAACTGCGAAAAAATCAAATGCACATCCAAACAAAGCATCTGTTTTGAGTTATGTTCAACTTGCTGTGGGAGTACTTTTTGAAAGGAATTTGGAAAGCATTTTAACTTACCGTGCAATCAAAATTGACCTTATTAGCTTCCTAAATACGCATTCCGGATATATGAGAGATAAGTCTGAATCTTGCCTCAGAATGCTCCGCCTCTGAAAGAACTTTCTTTTAAGGCTGACATTACTGATCTCTCTTATTTGTAAAGTATTCCTTTACATTTTTCTCCTGCTTCACTTGGAAATATTTCACATATTGGAAACGAGCGGTGAACTTCTTTTCATTTGGCTTTTAACCTGATTTGAAATGGGCTTATATGAAAATGGCTGTCATATTTGAGACTTTATTTGCAATGGACTGGGAACACACAGCGCTTCATGAATAGAGCTAATTTGAAAAGAAGATGAGACCAGTTGTGTCAGAACAGTCAGATGCACATCCAATCCTCAACACCTCATATTTCTCACAGGACAGACCGGTTATGAACATCATCCTCTGCTCTATTTCCATATTCTTGCACAATCCCACTGCTACTGATTCAATAGAGGCCAACTGTAGGCACCTTCACACAGCTTCCATTACGGCTTTTGATTTGTTTCTTCTATGTGAGTTATTCCTGCTAAGCAAAGAGATGCTTTTCAAATGTGATTTACACATTTACTTAAACATGATGGATTTACTTCTGAAACTTTCTGAACATCTGTTGCAAGGGATACAGACAGAACATATGCAGTGGGGACCCCTAGTGGAGATCAGAGGAAGCGTTAGTCCATTCATGGTGGTGGCTGTGACAAAAAACAATCCATTTAATTGTTATTGTTGGGCAATTATCCTAATGAATAGTAGTAAACACAGTAAGGGGTTTCTACAATATATATATATTTTTCCATTTAACAAGCACGCATCAGTGCACTTGGCTGGTGTTGCACAGCTGTTTTGCGATACTGAGCTTGTCATCAACCCTGAAAAGGGGGCAAGCTGCTAATGGACCGAAATAAAGAGACTGCAGATTTCACACAAAATAAAAGGTCCGTGCTGAGAAAATTTCTATTTGTTAGGATTAACTTGAATGAGAGAGTAGTAGGATGTGTTTTGGCCACAGGACTCATTGGAGGAGAGCTCTTGATGAAATCTTTGATCAAGGAGGACACACTTTCATCCCTTTTGAACCCTACTGTTCAAGTCTTGACCAGAAGTGCCTCTAGTTCAGTATACTATGCCAACCTGAGATGCACAAGAGAGTGAAATTAAATATTGTTTCTGAGCTTTCTGATTATATCGAAAGTGAAGCGGAACTAATCTAAGCTTTAAGTTTAAGCTTGAGTGTTTGGTTTCTAAATGTCTCTTGAATTTCAGCTTTTTCATTGTCTCCGCAGTAATTCACATCAAACAACTATTTTGGTTACAAACAAAGTATTTGACTAGCTTTTACCAAGTGACAGATGGACTTTCACCAAAATACCTTGCAGTCTGATTGGAAGCACTATATTTTAATTGGTGACATTTTACAATAACCAGTTAATCCAATAGATGTCACAAGCTAACAATAAACAGTACTTTCACTGCATTTATTGATCTTGGATAATGCTGATTTTAATACATTTTTTAATACATTTATGCACAACAGTATATTTATAAGTTGACCTAAAAAATAAATTATGATTAATGCATTAGCAATGTTAATGTTAAATTAATTAACGATTTAATCATGTTTTTGATTACATTGATGGATAGTACCTAATTACCAGTTTTATTAGCTACAGTATATGTATTAACTATTAAATTTAGGCAGAATCTGTTTTTAAATAAGTAAAATATTTTAGGGCAATGTATTGTCATTGCAAGTACTGTTGTTACAAATAACAGCTGTATATTTATAGTTATACATAGTGTGATCTATTGATCAGTTGTTACTTTGTTTCTTTTCACAAAGCCACCTAAATTAGATGGCTCTTGCTTTGATCTGAGCCCAAGGACGACCAAGCTGATGAGTTGTAATATGTTGTGTAGTGCATTAGTTTTCGCCTGAAGAGGTGTTACTGATACAAATGTGTGTTCTTGATCTTCATGTCTTTGATCTCACCTCTCACTGTCAGCTTTAATTAGTACACAATCTTACTTTTTTGTTTTGGTTGTTGTTTGTTTAGTTTCTCTCTTTTTTGAGTGGTAGTATGTTTAGCAAATCAATCGGCACTCTACTGAAGTGTATTATGTCAGTCTTTCATCTTAAAACAATATTTTTACGCCATTCCGAGTCATGTTTGTGTGATATTGGAGCTGCCTGGGATTTGACTAAGTAACAGGCATAACAATAGCTGTGGTCTTGTGGATTAAAGGCTGCCCACTGCTTTGATGTGCAACAGCTTGTATGCTAAGTAAACTTTCATGTCCCTCTTAAGCAAAACACCTTGTTGAGCCAAAACAATTTATTTGCTGCCAGTTAAGTAGATGTTGACCAGACCTTAGAATAATTGTCTTCTTCTGAAGTTTACACACTGAAAGGGAAGTATACAAACACACTCAAATCAAGGATCATGGTATGGGTGAATCTAATGAAAACATGTCTGGGTCACATTACCAAAATTACATCAAAATCAAATTAATTAAATTAGGCCCTTTTCAAGACCATTAAGCATTTTTTTTTTTTTGACATTATTTTCATGGTAGTGAAACCAAATGTATTAAGGCGATTCATATTAGATTTTTATTACTTTAATTGCAGTAGAAATTTTACAGTTTATTTAAAATGATAATTAATAGGACAACATCAACAACCATGTATAAATACATACAATACATTTTTTTTTTATTCCATTGTGCAATGTTAATAAAAACTGGGAACAAGATATTTAAAATATAATAAAACCCATTTCAAAACCCCAAAACTGTAATGGTCCTAAAATAGATTTCATTTCCATCAAGTACAATATAAGCTTTCTTTTAATTATGAAATATGACCCATGCACATTCTTAACAGGTTTCATGATATTTGCTGTATATGATTCCTTGCCTGCTATTTCGTTTTTTTTTTTTAAGAATAGCATTGACATTTTAACACTTTTTGTGTGTATTTGACTTGTAGTGCTGCATGTTTTTGATTGTATTAGTTATCTTGTTCGAACTCTTGTGTCTGTAGCTACAATTCATTTTCACTTACAGTACACACTATAAAGTGGCTTTATTGAAAGTTCTTTTGGTATAAAAGCATCTAAAAGAAAAGACATTTATGCAAATATAAATTTCCTAGAAAATTAAAAGCATTGCTATATCAGTGCTATTTCCTTGTCAGTTAAATCTCAGGTATATTTTAATGTTAATTACCCCATAATGCTTTGATTCACCAAAATAAACTACTTACAGTATATTTTCAAATACACTCATGTTGTTTCAAACCTGTATAAATTGATTTTTGATGATAGTCACATTGCTTTTTACAATCAATACAGTGCAGCATACAATGAACAAGGGCTATCAAACATTTATTTTTGAGTGCGCTAACCTACAATTTTACAGTGCTACATTGAAGACCTCTCATGCTTCACAACCAGCACATTAATCTTGGTTTCTTAGAGAACCTGATTGATGGTTCTGACCTTTCCTTCATAAACCTCACACTGTATTTGCTCTGATGCGTGCTCACTACATCCAGATTTTGACTGACAGCTGAAACATGTTTGCGCTGCCTGGTCTTAACCTCTCTCTGTCTTTCTTTGACTCCGTCCTCAACCAAATGCTGTCACAGCATTCAAAGACATCCCTCTACCTCTAAAGTGTGTCATGGTAATTGAAAGATGTTTCCCTGTGCTGACTTTCTCAGTGGCAGTTTTTATCCTCATATGTGATGTGTAGCTTTGATGTGAATAGCACAGGACTGATGTAATAATCACTTTAGGTGTTATAATTGGACCTTATTTGCAAGAGCTGCGGCACCTCTGATTTGTTCGGTCTCAATGGGAGGTATCTTTTTCACAGTTGTACCGGGAAACATCATATCTAATGAAACATCATATCTAAACCCCCGTTTGAGGCTGCTGAATTCCAGCATATGCAGATAAGTCTCAAGACAGTGGGCACTGATGATACCCTAAACATAGACTTGTCCACAGGAAAGTGAAGAATATTCACAACTGTGTGGTGCTAATTGGAGACCCATATGTCAAAGTTGAGGATGAGGGTGACATGTCACAGTTTCTGTGTTGTCCTTGTGTTATATAAAGAACACATCGGAAACATTGGAAACTGGAAACATTTTACTTTTATCATTTATTTTGCCACTTTTCAAATGCATAAAAGCAAATACATTGCCCCATACCCAGAGTTTTGATCCTAAAAATGAAAATCCATAATAAAAATATTAATTATATTTTTAAACGTGTGTACTTTCATAACACGCCATGACTATGTGGATATGGCAGGCAATTTACTGGCTTTTTAAGGTAATTGCACATAAGTGGTTTGCTGTCTGCAGCTGGTTTTGTTGATGTCCTTGTAACGTGTTGTAAAGTTGCTGAACAAATCAGCAATTTAAAGAACAATCAATGTAATTGTAAAGATGCACCATGATTTTGTTCCTTGTTTGAGTGTTGTTTGCCTGTTTAAAACTCTTTGGCACAATGCAAGGGGGTTGTGGGTGTTAGACAGGGAATTGCTGTACAGTTGCAGGTGCTCTGAGTGGTTTTGTGTTGCAGTTGCTATGGAGTTCAACAAACCACATGATTTGAGGTAGAGTTCACATCCCTAGCATAAACAGGGTGAGTTGCATCTTAACATTTAATACCTATAGTTTGGGTCTGTGCAAAAACCATGATCAATAATAATAGCCTGCTTTAGTAAAGAGCACTATTAATGTCTTGAGTGGTATCAACATTGGAAAATAATCGGAAAATCATGACCCCACCTGCACTTTTGCAAAAACCTACCTACCTTCTAGGTGAAATTAACAATAGTGGCAGTAAACACCAACAACTTTTATTTGTTTTCACACAAATTATGTAGGCAGAAGGTTGATTGATAAATACTTCATTTCAAAAACCTTTACCAAACTAATACATTTTGATGTTTGCATCAAAACCAGCTTCATAAACAGTATATGGATTTTCTGATGTGGTAAACATGCTCAGAAGCTCACCCGGTACAGCATTGCACTTGCGATTTGTCACAACACTCAATAAACAGGCTCAAAGACTTGTAGAATCAAGGTAAAATGGCATGGTTGCATCAGCAAATGTGTTTTTATTTCATGTTGGCTTTTGTTGATGTTATCTGATTTAAGGGTGGGGTTTAGTGTAGGTTCTACGTTCATTTCAAATGCAATAGAGCATTAATCTAATAGTGCCACTCACCAGACATAATTTCTAAACTGGCATGATCTGTACAACATCCAGCATTATAAAACATTGCCAGATTCACGTTTGTCTGTTTCGGATAAAACTGAATGAGCTTTTACTGCCACTCACTGGAAATTTCAGTTTAAAATTTTTTTGTTTCATTTGCATGTTTTTCC
Source organism: Cyprinus carpio (assembly GCF_018340385.1). NCBI lineage: Eukaryota > Metazoa > Chordata > Actinopteri > Cypriniformes > Cyprinidae > Cyprinus > Cyprinus carpio. The sequence goes on from NC_056608.1 coordinate 5,212,643, forward strand.
AATGAACCTGGGTTAAGAGTTAAGAGGCACTTCCTGTATGTGTGTTAAGGCAATCAGCATTCCCACCTGGTCATTGTGAATTGGCAATATGCAGCTGCTTGGAACTGTGATTCAGAATTCTGGTCCACACACACAAAACACACACGCACACACTGTTGAAGTTCAAGACAGCCACAAAGAGGGCAGTCTATGCCTTCATCCTTCCTGTAGACATGGACTTCACTTCCTGTGAATGTTTGTCAGACTGAGGTGAGGAAGACTCCAGTGACACTGAGGGGAACCATTCTGAGTAATGCCACAGACGCTGTTGTTTGCTGTGTGTGTTTTGTGATGTGAGAAACCTTACAGTGATGAATTTTTGGGTTATGCTGTGCCATGCAGTGAAAAATGCTCTATAATAATAATGGCTGATGATTAACACTGTTCCATTTGTCACTGATTAGGAAGAATTATGTTCTATGGATGCAAATTTTTCTGAAATAGTATAATGGATCTTGATTTGTTGTTTTCCTCTTATGAAATACGTTTACATGCACAATCATTTACAAGCTAGAGTGAGTAGTTGAGCTACAATCTTCATCTATCCATCCTAGTAGGCTATTCATAACACAATGCATAATTGATTAATGATTTAAAGGATTAAATCGCATATTTTATCTGACTTTTTTTTTTTTTGAGCTACAGTTCCATTAGGTATTTTAGTTCAACTTCATAAAAATTGGACTGGTATGACTTTAATTGGGCTAAAGCTTTTACATGACAAACTGTACAAATTATTACTTTAGTCTGGCTGAAATCAAACCTTTAAATTATATGCAAGCAAACAAGTATAAGGTTTTATATCGCAGTACTTGTGTTTTTTTATAATAGCTATTTTTGCTGAAAATTCAACAAAAATGTTTAATATATTAAATAACCATCTTATTTGATTATTTTATTTTGATTATTTAATGCTAAATCTTACATCATGTGACACTTTGAAAATATAAAACAAATATATCATATATATATATTTTTATGATTGAATGTGTTATACAGGACTCCCTTGTAAAAGAGACTGTGTCTCAATGGGACCTTTCCTGTTTAAATAAAGGTTATATATATATATATTTATATATATCTATATATATACATATATAATATATACATATACATATACATATATATATATATACATATACATATACATATATATATATATACATATACATATACACATACATATATATACATATACACATACATATATATACATATACACATACATATATATACATATACACATACATATATATACATATACACATATATATATATATATATCCACAAGTATATCCACTTTTGAAACCAAATATTGAAGAGAGCATGTGCTCCTTAACCAAAGTTCCCAGTTTAATTAAAATCTGTTATATTTTTTTCCCTCCAGTATTTTCTTATAAAAGTATTTGACTGGAAATATAAACAAACTCATTTTTGAGACACTATGTTTCCATCTTATTATCCTTTAATGAAATGATATTGCAATTCAGTAATTATTCAAAAATAAATACATTCTAGACTGTATAGAGCTGTGTATGATTGACATGTATTCTTTGTGTCTCCTCAGAGAAGACATCAGGACGGCTAATGTCATCGCTGCTGAAGCTGTCACCTGCCTCGTCATCGACCGAGAGTGAGTTTTGTGTGTGTGTGTGTGAGTGTGTACTAATGCTGTGAAATTTGATTAGTCTTTCATCTTTTCCACAGTGTGCTCACTAAATTACCGCTGCTAATTTCTAATAACCTCATATGACTTTCACTGTGGCAAGTTCATGCTAGTTTACGCCAGTTAACTTTAGGGAACCATTTCTTCTCGTTTGCCATCCTTAGACAGCAGACTGTCGGGAAACAAACTATGTCCTCATTTGAGTGGCACAGCATGTGACAAAACAGTAGGAGCACAATGCCTTGCTGCACAGCGGGACTCGTAGACCTCCTCTCGTCTCTGTAGACATCGTACTCTAGAGACTTTGATTTTACTTCGGCCTGAGGAAGCGATATAATAAGCAACCCCTCATGCAAACTGTATTTCACTCTCACTGCAGGAATTCGCCCATTATCTCAGCCCTGTCATCAGTCAGGGGTTTATGGTAATGCTCATTAAAAGACTCTTGTTGTTGTTAAATTGTATGCTTGCAGACCTGTGATCAGTGGGGATTTTAACCACTGATTCATGCAGCTGATTTCCTGTAGGAATAGAGCACAACAGTAAGACTCACTGTTTATCAGCTTGGAATGGGGAAGTATTTGCACCTTTCATTTTATCCATAGGGATTTCAGAAGAAAAAAAGTTAAAGTACGTTTTGAGCTGAAAGGGGAAATTCTGTTATTTCGTTCCAGTCACATACTCTGTTTTATTGTTTGAAAAGATTTACATTGGCGGAAAGAAATATCTACAGTAACTGGATAAATTTGGCAAACAATTACTCAGTGTTACAGTCATTTTTTTTTTTAGAATTTATTTAAAAATACATAATTAAATTAATTTAAACAACATTTTTGATACATGTTTTTAATTTCTTAAAATTTTTATAGTATTCTTTAGGCATTAAAAAAATCATAAAATGAAATCGTAATAAAAAAAATGCTTATATTATATTATATTATATTATATTATATTATATTTTATTATATTATATTATATTATATTGTATTATATTATATTATTCTTTAAAAAAACATTAAAGCGTTTTTTTTTTTATATATTTTATATGCATTATAATATCATATGCTACAATATTTCAAAAGCACTTGATATTTAAGAGTTAATAATTCATATTTGTAAAATAAATACCATTTGTATAAAAAAAATAGGTTATGCTTTAAAAACTTGTACACTGACATAAACAACAAATAACAACAATATACCACCAACCACAAAAAAACCAATAATATTAATTAATATTATGTTATTGAGATGTATCTTAATTGAGATGTATACATCATCTGAAAGCAGATTAAATAAGCTTTCCATTGATGTATGATTTGTTAGGATAGGACAATAGCAGATAATGGCAGAGATACAACTATGTATTTGAAAATCTGGAATCTGAGGATGCAAAAAAAATCTAACTATTGAGAAAATTGCATTTAAAATGATCCAAATGAAGGACTTGGCAATGCATATTACTAATAAAATATTAAGGATTGATATATTTATGGTAGGAAATTTACAAAATATCTTCATGGAACATGGTCTTTACATTATATCCTAATGATTTTTGCCATAAAAGAAAAAATCTATCATTTCGACCCCTACAATGTATTGTTGGCTATTGCTCCAAATACAGTATACCCATGCTACTTATGACTGGTTTTGTGGTCCAGGGTCACATATTATAATTGATGGTTACACCATTTGACATTTTTGTAGTCTTTTTAAAACTTTGTTTAATATTAAAGCTTATTAAATAAATAAATACACTAAATGAATTTAAAGCTTTTCTTGAAAATAAGTTTTTTAAAGCCATATGAAATCAGCATAAGTTTTAATATTATATTTTAAAACTAGATTTATGATAGGGTTTTCCAATATATTTTAGACTCTCTCATTTGTCATGGACCCATTAACTTGTTGTGCATTAAAGCAGTATTTTTGCCGTTATGTTTGGTTCTGCTAGTGAAGCAGAAATTACAGACTTCAAGAGCCGAGTCAAAGAACTGAATGACCTTTTAAATAGCGTATATCTCAGTGAAGTAGTATTTTAATGGCAGAAATATAAGGACACATGATTGACTTTGGGTCCACACCCCCAGCACATTTCTGCTATTAATTCTGGGGCTTCACTTGGGACTGTGCTAAGAATACATCATTAAATGGGTCAGCAGTGCAGTGATATAAAGTCATTCACACTTTAAATGTCCATCAAATCATTATTATGGCTCGGGTTACTGCCAAGACTCAAAAGACTGGATAAATCATGGTAACGTGATGCTATTACAATTTAAAGCTTTCAATTAATCCTACATTTCAGATTGTAACCGTAAAAATGATTGTTCCCCTTTTAGTTTCAATGTTTCTTCAGAGTTCTAATAAAAATATGAGATAATGTGAGAATTCTCTGGTGGATGAGTCACATCCTGAAGCACAGCAGCTGTAGTAATGAACACTATTACTGGTTCCCTCTCATCTCTTATCCTGTAGCAACATAAAATATTTCTCTGATTTAATAAGAGGACAGGGGAAAAAAAAAATAAACGCTCTTTTTATGTATTGCAGTAAGGGATGACATATTTCCACCAATGGCAAGCTATGACATGACGTTACATGAAGGCAGGAGTTTCAAATCAACATGAAAATAAAACTGACCCATATTTACTTTTTTAATGCATGCAAAACCATTCTATTTATATTAAATTTGAAGAAAAGTAAGTCGGTCAGGGTTCCTCAAGTACTTTTCGCCGAGGGCCGAATTCTGCCAACAATACCAAGCCAAGGACCACTGACCTATATATATATATATATATATATATATATACACACACACACACATCTTTGCCATGTAAAAACTAAATAACCTTTCCCCAAATATCCTTTCAGTAAAGTGTTCTTAAAAGAACCATTTTATTAGTGTTATGACCATTTTATTAATCTGAAGACATGTTTTACAAAGAGCCTTCATATATACAACTGCTCAACCAATCACAGCGCACCATTCCACGCACTCTAGACAGTAATGGTGGCACTCTTAATACACTCGGCATCCTAGTTTTCCTCATCTACTTTATACATTGTGATCAACAAACAAGGGCTGCATGATAAATCGTATGTGATTGTCATGCGCATCTCGTCAGTAAAGCCGGTTCTGTGATAAATCTCCATCACGTGCTTTCAGATGGAGTGGCATTTAATGCACAGAGCTGTACATCACTGGCAAGTTATGCGATATCGCGTTCATAATCGCAGATAAGTCGCATTCAATTATGAATGCGATATTGCTTAGCTTTTCAGTGTAAGTGTTTTTATTAATGCCATTTATGTTTTTGTTAATACAGAGTATAGCACTAGTCAACTAAATGAATGTAACATGGCAAAGATGAATGCACTTTTGGTAGCAGGTTGAATGTAAGGGAAATATCATTTTGGAATTTCTGTGGTTTAATGTGATGTTGTTAATCATGTATGTTCAGGATGAAATTGTCTTTTATTGTTGTAAATAATTTATAGCATTAACAAGATGACCCGTTGAATTCATTTTGGAAGCGATGACTGAGGAATGTATTTTTTAGTCCAGTGCCTGTATATAAGATTAGTATTGACCAAGTTCAGAGTCTGTCATATGTGGATCAACTTACTATGTTGTGTATTTTCAACAGTTTCAATATGAAAAACAACTTTTTCATCTAGCCAATTTCTTGTTAAAAAAAATAAAAATTACTCAAATTGATTAAAATGGATTTATTGCGCTTTGGAACCAAACTCTTCATATATATATATATATATATATATATATATATATATATATATATATAATATATATATATATATATATATATATATATATATATATATATATATATAATTGTCCTGTAACAGGGTTTATAAAACGAATATGTCTGTTTTGCAGAGAGTCTTTATAATTATTGTTTTGGAAATATTCATTTAAAAGGTTTTTTTTTTTTTTTTTTTACAGAATACAGTTATTCTGCATAATGAATGTTTTCAGCATTTTGCCCTCTTTGTTATAACAATCATATTCAAACTATCTTGGTAACTATTTACTATATCCCTCATTAATTATTTGTGCTGCTCTTGAAGTGCCTTACATGTAGACATTTTATTCTTTTACTCTTCCATGTCCCAGTCCCAGATCTTCAGGTTTTGCAAGGCAAATCCTTGTCTTATTCTAGAAGCAGAACAAAATGTTCTATGTGCGATCTCAGACATATTCTGCCTTATAAACAGAGAGAAAGCCACAGATGTCTTTCCTACAACTGATGATGAACGGCTGGAAGTTTAATGGAATGAAAAGCATTTGGGATGCACAGTGTTGTGATTGACTTTGTCCTGTACAGATCATAGATCTACACAGCTTGTAGTCAGATTGTTTGTTCCTAAATGATAATTGTCTGTTTATGGCATTATTCAGTACAAATGGTTCCTGAAATGCCACATTTTGTTTCACTGTGGTTTCAGACTAACATTTTTGTATTATTATTAAAATTACACTTTATTGCAAACTTGCAAAGATGCCATTTCTAAATCTTAGATGGTTTGCAGCCCTAGTGAATTAGTACAGTGTAAAGCATTCTAAATAACATAAATCAACAATCTTTTTTTTTCATTAGAAACTTTCTAACATTTTTCCCCTGATTTTATACTGTGCTGTTACTAATCTGATGATGCAAGTGCTCATTTATTACACTACCTTAATCTTGTCTTTTCTCTGACTTGCATGTTTTTTTTTTTTTTTTTTTGCTTTGAATCTGTTGTATCTCATGACCAGGGGCAAGTTAATCTGCAAGAGTTCATGGCAATATGCCAGTGGCCAGAACTATTAATTGAACAATATTATCAACCTGCAAAAGGCTATATGGAAAATGAAGAAAGAATAGTGGAAAATTAGTGTAGACCTTTTGCTTTGTAATAGTGCTCATTAGGCCTCATTCATAAAACAAGGTCAGTATGAATTTCTGATTAAATCATGAAGACAAAACAATTTTGAATCGACCCATTATCCACCCAGAACCTTTACTTCCTTTACATTGGAGGGCATTTATAAATAGAACGGATGAAAGTAATCAAATTTTCTGTTCGCATTCGCAGGTCATTCAAACACTTGATTGGAGGTCTGGACGATGTCTCGAATAAAGGCTATGATGATGCTGGCGCCAAAGCAAAGTAAGTCTGATACTCAACACTTTCTGATCATGTTATCAGACTATATGGAGCTCTGTACATTAAATTACAAATCAGTATGATTCAATCAAGTACAGTGCATTCAAAAAGTATTCAGTTTTTCACCTTTTATGTTACAGACTTCTGGTAAAATGTTTTATTATTATTATTATTATTTTATTTATTTATTTTTAACTCAGTTTACACTCCATACCCTACATTTCTTAAAAAGAAAACACTGAAACATCACACTGAGATAAGTGACATGCTATTACACTTAAAGGGGTTGGTGATTGTGATTTCATTTTTTTAACCTTACTTAGTGTGTAATTTTGCGATTTGAGCATAAACAATATCTGCAAAGTTACGATGCTGAAAGTTCAATGCAAAGGGAGATATTTTGTTTTTTAAATTCTGGCAGTTTAATGCCTACAATTAGTGGAAATGTGACATGTGGCCAAGTATGGTGACCCATACTCGGAATTCGTGCTCTGCATTTAACCCATCCAAAGTGCACACACACAGCAGTGAACACACACATACACCGTGAACACACACCTGGAGCAGCAGGAAGCCATTTATGCTGTGGCACCCGGGGAGCAGTTGGGGGTTTGGTGCCTTGCTCAAGGGCACCTCAGTCATGGTATTGAGGGTGGAGAGAGTGCTGTACATACACTCCCCCACCTACAATTCCTGCCAGCCCGAGACTCTTACTCCAACTCTCTAACCATTAGGCCAAATTATGGCTTGTATGGACTACAACGAGTTATTTCCTGGGTTGGTGACATCACAAACCCTGAAATTTACATAATCCCTGCCCCTGGGAACATGCAGCAAAAGGGACGGGGCCATATTGTGCTGCTTTAAAGAAGAGGAAGAGTTGTTGCCATGCTCTCATATTCTCTGAGTCTCAATCGGGCTCAAATTGATAAGCAATATTGACGACGCTATTGTTTACAATTCAACCTGAGTACCTGCCGCTGAGGTGAGGGGCGTGATGTTTCTGGACGCGCATTAACGAATCACAACACACTGGGCACACTAACTGAGCCCATTGCATATTTCTGGCGGAGGGGGTTCATAAAACCAGGAAATCATCAGAACATTCATAAGAGAAAGAACAGAGTGGTGCAGAATAAAGGCTAATTATGTGAAAAAAAAAATATAAAAAAAAAACTTTGCTTTCTTTTCCCTTAATCTCCTCCTCACTAGCTTGTACTAATCTGAACAATGCCTGAAACTTTGTATAGCAAGCACTTCCTGCGTTTATTTGCTTCTTTATAATGAATTGCTTATTGTACTCCTCAACTGTAAATTGCTTTGGATAAAAGTGTCTGCTAAATTAATAAATGTAAATGAAAAAGAATGTGTTAAAAAACAACAACAAAACAAAACAAAAAACATATAAGCACAATCAAGCCTGAAAAAAAAAACCTTTAAAAATGAGCTCAGATTCATCCCATTTCTCTGGATTGTCTGTAAGATTTTTACTACACTTTGACTGGTGTGCTTTTTGCTTTGTCATGATATGGTTTGGAGTGTAGATTGATGTGGAAAAGCGCAAGCAGAAGGCTGCAACATAAATAATATGAAAAAAAGAGGTCTGACCACTTTCTGAATGCACTATCAAGTAAAAGTATTTTACACATATACAAACTACATACACAAACACGCTCCCTTTATTAATAGCACCTTTGCAATATGAATTCATCTCTTCTGTAATGTGTTTGAGCATGTGGCATTGGCGTATGATTAAGGTCCACATGGCAGAAATTAATTGGTCTGTGTTATTCATTTGATTTACATGTCTGGCAGTGGCTCTGACCTCCTTGTGGCTATAATTATCTCAGCTGGACAGGTTTTCAGGAATGAGTAACCCAATATGACCAACTACTTTATAGTTTTCACCATATCTGCAGACATGTTGAGCTTTCTCAATATTTTACATTCCATATGCATTTCAAATCTATCTATCTATCTATCTATCTATCTATCTATCTATCTATCTATCTATCTATCTATCTATCTATCTATCTATCTATCTATCTATCTATCTATCTGTCTGTCTGTCTGTCTGTCTGTCTGTCTGTCTGTCTGTCTGTCTGTCTGTCTGTCTGTCTGTCTATCTGTCTGTCCTCAATGCTGTGCTGGATGCCTCTTAACATTCAAACTTGTTTGTAATCTTGACCATAGCTTTGTTAGGTCTTAAGTCTTAACAGACTTTTCGTATGCAGTTTGGCTGATGAGATATTGTTATTATCAAAAAGCATGGAGTCTGCACACACAGTGAGTGATTTAAGAGTGCCCTCATGTGGCCATACCTGCATATTCAATGTCCAGTGGTAAACATATTGTAGACAATTTAGAATCTCTCAGTTGTAGAATACAATTTGATTTGAATTCTATACTTATTGTTTTAAGTTACTGTGCACTATAAACACTGCTCAACAGTCCATGCAGTGTTATTAATTAGTATTATATTTTTTATAAGGTGTGTACCCACTACACCCTTTGTTTATGAAAAACCATGTACAGTGAACTGAACAATATAATTAACTTGCATGATATGAGGGGGTGGTTTCAATATGCATAAAATTATATAGCTGCATATTGTTGTTGAGCTCTAGCTGTAAATAGAGGCTATAATAGATGTGTGTTTAATAAAGAGAGTGCCTGTTAAAAGCCCAGACATGAGGATGAGTTGAGACTGAAGTGCTGGATTATCAGAATAATATTAGTCTGTTGCTGTAGGCAGTCTGTTTTATTTATGTATTTATTTTAATTAAAAAGATAAGTTTATCAAAAAGCATTCTTAATTCCCTCATCTTGTTTCAAACTTGTATGACTTTCTTTCTTCCATGAAACACAAAAATTGAAATTGAGACATGCAGATTATATTTGAATAGATTATTAATGACTGCTGAATTAAATACAATGTCACATTTTTTTTCTTCTAGATTCCAAGATGTTTGTAGCACTCTTGTTTTTCTAAGCAATTTTAGAACAGATGACACAATTTAATTGTGGTGCTTCTAATTAAAGGGTTACTCCACCCCAAAATGTAAATTTTGTCATTAATCAATTACCCCCATGTTGTTGCAAACCCGTAAAAAGATTCATTCGTCTTCGGAACACAATTTAAGATATTTTGGATGAAAACCGTGAGGCCTGTGACTGTCCCATAGAGTGCCAAGTAAATAACAGTGTCAAGGTACATAAAAGGTATGAAAGTCATCATCAGAATACTCCATCTGCCATCAGACTGGCAATCTGGGTTATGTGAAGCGACGGGAACACTTTTTATAAGTGAAGAAAACAAAAATAACAACTTTATTCAACAATTCCTTTGTCAACAGTCTCCTCTGTGTCTCTCCATATCACTGCATACTGTGCATGCTTTTCTGTATCATCAGCTACAGTTTAATTAATCTGATGCTTTACATGTTTCAAAGTGAAACCCAGCACAGTGGTCATATACAACTTAAGTTATTGTTTCACAAAAAAAAAAAATCTCCAGAAAACTCAATCTCTGCATGTGTTATGAGTTTAATGGGAATTTGAGAACAATGTGCACTAGGCTTATTTTTTTATTTTTTACACGCTTTCATAATTTCTAACATTATTGTGGACAGATGTTTGCAGTATTTCAGTAGAATTCTGCCAAAATATAAGCTTGAGGATTTGATGATTAATACTTGATGGTTTGAATGTTTAAATGAATAAAGACATAAATATTAGTATTTGAAATTGTAGTGTAAAATAAAATCTTAATTATTACTAAATTTTAAATATTTTTATATTTATTTTTATTGTACTGTACAATAAAGTCCACTTTAAAGTCAACATAAAACACACACTCATACACACAAAAAATCAATTTGCATTTTTAGATTATTCAATGCCTTGTTCTTTTTCAACTCCCCCCCCCCCCCCAAAAAAAAAAAACAAACAAACATAAATTTAACAGTATTTTACAGTACATATTGTAATCACAGTTATTCACCATTTTATTATGGAAACTTACTGTTTTTACGGTAACATTTTTACTAGGGCTGGGTTTTGATGCAAATTTTTTTCACAATTACATTTGATTTTCATTCACAAGCTTTCGATTCGATTCAATAATGATAATTTTGGATATTATGTATATTTTGTACAGGCAAGCATATGAACCCAGGATATAAACACAATGTGCAAAGTTTCACGTTAAATGGTTTACCGTAGAAAACCATTGTAAGGAAAACACTGAACCATTAAGCGGATTGCGTTCCTATTCCGACCTCATCTGCTTGCCTATGTAAACTATGCATCATTAATATAATGATAACTGAATTTGATCTTTTAATATTTCTGTTTTAAATAAATTAAGGCACTTTAAGTGTTTTTACAACATTTGTTGCGCTGTTTAGTGATTGAACTATTGCCTCGGGTGCTTAATATGGATTGGAAATTGCCAAAACTTGCATTTTGTTCACATACCTTTGTTTTATTCTTTTGAGAGGTCATCTAAATATTTGCGGCTGTGAAACAGATGGAAAATTTATAGGCTTGTGCTGCATTTCTTTGGATGTTTTGCCCTCCAGGTCTTCGAGCCGGTCACGTGACTGAAAGCTATCAATAGGTCCTTAAGTGACCAAAATGAATGAACAGTTACCAGCTGACAGGATAAAGCCGAATTCTGCTGTTGGTCCAGCACAGCTGGAAGTGTGACTCATCACACATGTCCAATCACAGCATTTCTTTGAGGCATAGTGTTAGAGATGGGGCTCAGGTGTGTTTCCCCAAACTCTGGCATTAGGCAGCGCTCTGATGTTGAAATCCGAGCCAGAGGTCAGTCTGAAGGAAGGATGGCACAGTGCAGCACCTGCAGTGACACCAGTGTCTCTAACTGTCTGCAAATATAGCCATTGTTCTTCTGGGGTCACGTCCGCTGATGCACATGTACTGTACGATGGTCTTGTTGCCATGACGGCTTTTCAGTGTGCGTATTCAGCACCTCTGTTCTCATTAGAGCGTCAGGTTTGTGGAGGAGCTGGAGTGCTGTACACACAGAGAGATCTGAAGTTGTGTTAATGAAATGCACTCTGCTCACAATAGCAAGTGTCTAAACAACCTCTGTCACCCAAGAGAATTACTGTATATAAATTAGTTACTAGGATACTGGCCTTTGGTTCTCTCTCTTTCTCGCTCTCTCTGTGTGTGTGTTTCTTATTTGTAGATTGTTCCCTTTTTGTCATTTGTACTTTTTGATATTTCAGAAACAGTGGTTTTTGTATTGCATTTTGTAGGGCTTGGTAGTGCAGTGCAGATACTATTATAAAATGTTATTATAAGTGTTGTATAATGTTTAATAACAATAATAAAATTAATAATAATAATTGCAACACTTAATAATAATAATAATATAGTTATTATTTACAATACTTATAATTTACTATATGTACATTTGTTTAACAGTGTTAATATTACAATTTGTAATGCTAATTTAATAATAATTATTAATATTGTTATTATTAAAACATTATTGATAAATTATTGTTAGAATTATTATGTACAATACTTGTTATTATTTACAGTACTTATACTTGTTTAGCATTGTAAAGAATTATATTTGGTAATAATAATAATAACAATTATTATATAATTATTAAATTAGCATTACAAATATTACATTACAAGTACATGTTATTATTATTATTTGCAATACTTGCATTTGGATAACATTTTTAGTTATAATAAATGTTAAAATAAAAATAATGGTAATTGTTATTATAATAATTATGTACAATATTTGTTGCAATTTACAATATCTATATTTTGCATTGTTAATTAATATAATTTGCATTGATAATTTAATACTACTACTACTACTACTACTACTACTAATTATTATTATTAACAATATTGAAAATTATTGTTATAATTATTATGTACAGTACTTATTATTTACAGTACTTTTGTTTAACATTATAAATAATTAGATTTAAAAAATTGGAATTGAATAACAATTTGTAGGGTCATACTACTACTACTGATACTACTAGTAGTAAAAATATATTCCATTCTACTAATATTTCAATAATATTTCACGATATTACAGTTTTTAAGTATTATTGTGTTTTTAAAAAAAAAAAAAAAAAAATTGAACACCATAATATTTATAAATCTAACCTGCTGCATATAGAAAACTGTTACAGACTTGACTTGTGATATAGAGGGCTTCAGACTTGGACTCAAAGACTTGGCACCATGTCTGCCAAAAAGTTTGACAGTCTGATCTGAGGTAACCCCAAAAGTTGCTCCACATTGCTTTGGCTGCGCTGGTTGTGCTGAGCACACAGATAAGGCAGATGTCATTTCATACTATGTTGTAGCATAAAATGAGGACACTATGTTCTGTCCTCCGCAATAGGGCAGACACATTCCTAATTGGCCTAATGTCGTCAGTCAACAAATGCTTAGGGATTACCTTCATTTCTCTTTCTTGACTACACCACGAGCAACATGCATGTTGACTGTGTTTGGGCTGGACTTGCAGCAGACAGCTGTCTCCTGTTCCTCTTACTAGCATGTCGTTTTTCTTGGGAATCACCTGACATAAACAGCCTATATGTAGAAGCAGAGGAGACCCTTCAAAGTGTAACTCACAGCTGATTATGTGACACATATTATTGAATGGTGATTGGCTACTGACCAGCCCGGGCCTCAGCAATAGTGACATGTAAGGAGTGATTCCATCAGATTTTTTCAAGACCAAGAAAATACTTATTCAAGACAAGTAGCGAATTGCAATAAATAAATTACAGTCAAGAAACATCTTAAAAACCAGCCTACGCTGGTTTGTTGGTCACTCAGCCTGGTTTTGGTTGGTTTTAGAAGTGTACTTTTTATGTGGTCCAGGCTGGACCAAAGCTTAGACCAGAAAATCTTGGTTAAGATCTTGGTTAAGCTTAAACAACTTGAGGCTTGTTCACAAAGAATTTGTTTTTGAATTTTACTGCACTGCTTTTCCATTTAAACATGCACTAGATGGACGTCTTTGTTGTGTCTGCATCTCACTCGTGAGCGGTGCGTTTTTAAGTCAAGGTAAAAGAAGTTAAACCTTCAAAGATTTTTTTTATTTTTTATTATTCTACAGCCCTATGTCTCATGTTTTTAACCACAAAAATTTATTATGCATATGAACAGCCCCTTAAAAGTGATGAGTGGCTGAATTTCTGGAGTGTTTTAGACAAATTCATTGACAGTTTAGATTTTTCCAGTTGACATAATAAATAACGCTGTCTGTTTTCTAATATTAATGATATAATTTAAAATATAAACTATCGGGTATGTTCTTTGCATTAAACTTTGCACAAAAACACAATGCTGTTGCTAATGGAGTGCTGGAATTGGTTTATATTTCCTCACTGCGCCCTCTTCTGGGCTAAGGAGACAAGCCAGTAGCATTTTTTCTCATAACTGAAATTATGTTTTTAAAATTAAAGTAAGATGTGAGTGTTAGTAATATCTAAGTAAAACACACACACACACACACACACACACACACACACACACACACACACACACACACACACACACACACACACACACACTTTAACAAATCATGCACAATTTCACCATAACACTGTTCAAATAGTTTACAGCCATGCAACCTTTTTATTTAAGACACACTACACATAAAAAAAGATGTCATGTATTTACTTTATTTACTTGCATAATCTACTAATATTTGTGCAGATATACACTATGGAATTCTTTAACTCAAGAAACACAATCTAGGCAGACGCTTATGTAAGGCGTTTATTTTTGCACCTGGCCTTTCACTCTCACGCACAACCCATTTGACAGCTCAGTTACTTATATCCTCCAGAAGTTCAGTTGTATTCTGTATCATTGACTATGAATTCCACAGCCATCAATATGTCAAAATATATGTTTTGCATGTTGTTTTCTGAGCATTTAGTTTCACAAGCCTTTACTTTAAGAACATTGACTTTGAGATCTGTGACCTTGGGTTGTGGAACAGATGTTGCCATATGTGTTCATCATAAATATTTCAGTCCTCAAATCTTCAAATCTTGAGCCCTTGGTCCATAAAAAAAAAAAAAAAAAAAACAGCTCTAAAAGACAACACCTTTCTATATTTTTATTATTTTACATTGGATATATTTCACTTGTAGTATGACAGTTGTTATCTGTGGCATCAGAAGAGGGTGTTGAAGGAACAAAGCTGAGATTGGTGCATGGTCAGTACCGCTGTTAGGATTCATGTGACTGAGACCTCGCACATAGATTTAAAAACAGACGAAGCAGATCCCTGAACCAGAAATTAATTCAATGTGATTTGATGAATATTATTTTAAGAATAATACAATTAATATTGAATATAAATATATCAATCTTTATGCAGTTTACATTTTAGTATCAAAGCCTAAAAAGATGTTATAGAATATATATATATATAAAAGGGTGTTTATATTGATGGTTTAACAGCCTGTCAGATTTAACACATATGTGAAATGGTCACACGCATGCACTGGATTTGGCTCACTTCTGTCATTCTTGACAATGATTAAATTACATTTTGTTATTTTGATCTCTAGAAAGATCAGTGCTGGACATTTTACAAGGCCTGTGAATCATTGTTTGAAGTCACACTGTGGTCAGATAGGTCACGTAAGACACGTGCAAACTTAAATGAGTAAAACATAATGTGACAAGAACCAAGTCAACAAAAGCTGACCTAGACTTAAAGAGGTCGACTGAAGTCAAGGGGATGTAATGCAGTCAAATGCTGCATTGTGGAGAACACCTGGGCAGGCCGCCCGCAGCACGCTGTTTTCTGTCATTTCATCCATCTTTTCTTTGTTGGGAATGAGGTCAAAGCCCAGCACCCAGCCGTTCTTAGCTAACCACTGACCCTTGAGGAAACTGCCCGCGGTCTGACTAGAGTTTGGACTTAGGGCTTATTTTCACAGCTGTAACAGCAGAAGTGGATATGTTGAAAGGATGCCACTTCTGCATGGAGGAATGTGACTGCTTTTCAGCTTTTTACCAGAGACTGGAGGCCAGTCAAGGCTTAGAACATTCCTCCTGAAAACTCTGGGTTTCGTGCTAGATAGGCAGCATTTTAAAGATAGCATTGAAAACCAAACATTCTTACTTCTGCAAATCACAAAAGTTCTGCAAGTCTCTGTGTTTTTGTCCATACAATGAAGTCAGTTGGAAAAAATCTTAATTTAAATATCAAAATACCCAAAAAATAAAAATATTAGCTTAATTTATACATTCCTTTCCCCAAATCAAACACATTATACACAATATCAGAGCTGGGTAGTAACTGATTAAATGTAATCTGGATTACATAATCAGATTCTAAAAAATTTTATTTCAACATTGCATCAACTACTGATGTACACATACATTTTTATTTGAATTATCACTAGAATTATCAGTAGGTTATTTAACCATGTGTTTGGAAGGCTTTTATCCTTCAAACACATGAAAATGCACAAACTAACATTATTCTCATTATTCCTGTTAATTACAACAAATGGAATATATTTTCTTACTCATTGGATTTTTAAATCAATATGGTACAAGATTGTAGTATTTAACTCAATTTGATATTAATGACTTAGGTCAAAAGTTTTATAAAAGTAATCAAAAATATGTGTAACGTAATGGATTACATTACTAACTAAAATTTTTGTCATTTAATTTGGAATCAAAAACAGATTACAGTTTGTAATTAATCTTCCCAGCTCTGCCCATCATGCATTGTGAGGAAATCTGTGGAAAAAAGACTCCTCATAATGAAAGCTGATTTAAGATCATAATTTTGAGTACTATTTGAGTTGACGAATATCAACTAAAATAGTGTTCAATATATGAAATACATTAATTGTACTGAAAAGTATATATATTTAATTAATCAATTATGTCATTAATAATGATGAAAACAATACAGCATTTAAATAATAAATGAATTTAATTAATTCAAATTATTCAAAATTGGCAGTTTTGCCTAATATTGCTAGAGTGACTTTCAAAAATAACATTAAAATTGGTTACTTTTTTAAATTACAAAATATATATATATATATATATATATATATATTTTTTTTTTTGTCCAACAATTAATGTAATCAGTAATTTCAAGATTCAAAATGTATATAATAACATTGTAAAATTGATCCATATGAATTGAGCAGTTTAATCCGAGTCTTCTAAAGAGACATGATTGATAAATATATTTAGCACTGAAAAGTATCACTAAGATCATTTAATTAATTAATCATTAAATATTTAAAACAATATTATTATTAATAAATGCTAATTTGTTCAATTGATTCATGTAGTTTAAATGGCAGTTTACTTCAAATTAATTTATTTATTACTGGTTTACATATTCATTTATTTAGTGGCTTATTAAAGCTCTGTCATTAGCTTAGAAACCTGCAAATCCCAAAGTCAACTGAAATCATTTGCTGGACACCCAAGGTTGCCAGTGTAGTGTGTACCAACTCAGTCAAATCCATTTCAGTTAGGATGCTGCCCTAAGCAGTAGACTGCAAGGCTGCTCACTAGGTTTGGAATGCAGTCTATATCAAATGTTTTCTTTCACCAGAGATTTTGAGACCCAAGTACTGTAAACCGGTTCTGGCGTTTTCAGATTGTCTTATCAGAGCCTCTCAGCCAGTATCTTGGACTTGTTTACTGTCCCATGAAGTACATATGGGCTTTCATAACACACTGTAACTCATGCTCTCAGCTACGGCAGTGGAAAATCACTCTAGTCGACCCTGTGACGTCAGTCATCAGTTGCTCTTCTCAGAGCTCACGCCTAACATATCACCTGTCAACAGCTTATGTGAAATCCAGCCCACTCCCCTCTGCCTACTTATGGAGCTCAAACACTTGAGGGGTTACACTTGTAACCATAACAATGGAGAACAACATTAGCTTGGAGACACCTGTGTGAAAATAGCTGATTCATAGAAAAAAAAATCAGATTGTGTATATAAAAAAGTGAATAAAATTTATAGGAACTCGCACATAGAGCACACAAAATACGGTAAACAGAACCTCAGATATGCATGTCTGACTCACGAGAATTGGCAAGGTTTGTTCTTGTGTGTCATTTATGTTCCAAACATGAACAAACGTCTTTTTGAATTTTAATTTTTTTGGGGGGGTGAACTTTCCCTTTGACTACAGCGCTGCTGATTGTATCAATTACTTGTAGTAGCTTGTGCCCTAATAAACATGTTCTATAATGTCCAAGCTAATTTCATTTATCAAAGTAGAACTGTTAGTCCCAGTGTTGATTTACAGTTTATAGTACTGGGTAGTTATAGGAACTAGCCACCAGGGCAGGCCCCAGAGAACTGAATTTTTTCCCCAGGGCCATTTTCTGGGTGCATTCATACCTCCAGTATGAATTCTAAAGTGACTTGAGCTGGCTGACAGCTACGTCATTTGAGGAACATTAGAGGGACATTTTTATAGTTCCAATAACTATTGGCAGAAGTTCCCGCTTTTTGCCTTGCCTTTGTGCCTCACCACAGGAACTAGGAATGATTTTAGTTATAGGAATGCTTTTTGGGGGACTAAATTAGCTCCTATTTCAAAGTGGGGTCTGACCAAGCACAGTAGGAAATATAAGTTACAAAAAATGTACATTAATTGTCCGAACGCATACCATATGAAACACAAGCACTCGCCATTAAAAAAAAAAAAAAAGTGTAAACACACAGTTTACTTATACTTACTCCATGAAATAACTTCATGAATGTGGTATACAGCTGTAGATAGACCGACACTTGGGTCCAGGCACTATACCATCCTCCAGTGGTTGAATGCTGTGTTGTTAAATAATGTTGCTGTTGGCCACTTTGTAACTTCAGAGTTCATATTGGTGGTACGAATGCAATAAAGGAAAACAGCCCTAGGGGAACATTTAGTACTCAGGGGACCACCCTGGTGACTAGTTCCTATAACTATCTGGTGCAAAAGCACCTTATGTCACTGGTAGTTCCTGCTGTGCTGGGTTGGACCCTACTCTAAAGTAGGAGCTAATTTAGTCTCTCCAAAAGGCATTCCTATAACTAAAATCATTCCCAGTTCCCAGAACATGACAAAAAGCGGGTACATCTGCCAATAGCTATAGTAACTATGAAAATGTTCCTCCAGTGTGAAAGCCACTTATGTTGGGCTAGGAATCAAGAATTGGTTCTGGTTATTCCCAAAATACTAAAACCGGTTGTTTTACATGTTTTTGCTGATATAGATTGGGCAATATACCGGAATACTTTCTTCTTTCCAAATGACTGTCAACCTGTGGCATGTTCTTCTTGTGCGGACAACTGCAGTGTTCTGAGTTCATTGCCTGGAGAGGTTTGAGAGGGCAGCTGTCCCCCTGCCCGGTGTCTTAGTTAAATATGGAAACTTACTGCAGATACTGTGTCCTTGCCGTGTCAAATTGCAGTGGTGGTCTTCCAGGGTGTTTTCCAGCTTCTAAAGTGACATGAGGGATTCTGTGCTTGTACTCAGACTTTGACCTCGAGACTTTCAGCATTTTACCATCATGGTCAAAGTGGAAATACTCAAATATGTGGAAAAAGACAGAAAGACAAGGACGTTTTAAATTGATAGTTCATCCAAAAATGAAAATTAATTTACTTACCCCTACGTTGTTCCAAACCCATATTACTGTGTACGTGTAGGACCCGTATCTTTCTTCTGTTGAAAAGAAAAGAAGATATTGAAATCAATGCAGACCAAAACAACATGGCATCCCAGTGGTTTAATTATTTGGACAAATCAATCAATCAATCAATCAATCAATCAATCTTTATTTCTTTTCTTTCTTTCTTTTTGTGAACTATCCCTAAAGTTAAAGTATGTGTACCATGTCAAAATCATATATAATCTAAAGTCCATATTATCTACCTAAATAAATAATCAGACCTTGAGCGTAACTAAGCTTTAAGTAAATTTGAGTATTACATAAATAAGTATTGTTTATGATTCACATTAAATTATAACAGTTTTTATTCAAGTATGCAGAGTTATTAAAAAAAAGAAATATTAATAAAATCCAAATGTCATTTGTCTTTTCTGTGTAAATCTCTATTATAAGCCTATATTATAAATTAAATTAATCAGTGTCAGGTTTTATAGTATGTAGACATTTGACTGACAAATTGGTGGTTATAAAACTTTTAAAAATATTTCTTTACGTCAACAGCTGTGACCCAAGCATGAATTGTATAGCTAATTAAAATCAAAATGCATATATGCTGTAAAATATGTAGCCAGTTTTAATCATTTTAAGTGGTAACCGAAATACATTTTCCCAGTACAAAGTACAAATTCATCAAAACAATACTTAAGTATAGTAACGAAGTACAATTATTAAATATTCCTAATTCCTGATTTCTCCATCTCATATGATCTCCACAGCTGACAGCATCAACATGGAAGTCTATGTTTCTGTCTAGCTAAAGATACATTTATTCCCGTCTTCCAAGTTCTTCCGGTCAGAAGGCCTAGGTATATTCATTTCCAGGATGAGCTAATTTTGTTATTAAATGTGTTAATTGAAAGGTTCATTCTCTCAGCACAAAGGTATGTAAATGGTCTCATAATTATGCAGCACCAATGTCCTTCTCAAGTTAAATTTGAACTTTAAAGAGAGACGGTGGCGTGAGGGTAGAGCAGGAAAACCTTTTCTGACCAGGAGAAGTGTAAGCCAAGTTCACATGCTAAAAATAAAGCTGGATCGGGCAAGGCAGTGTTAGTAGAGACTAGTAGGGAACACAGTCAAACTCAGTTTAAGCACAGGGACTGAGACTTAAACACAAGGACAACACTAGTCTCACCAGTCAAGCGTACTGTCCCTCAGCGTGCACTCCTGCTGCTGCAAGAATCTCTTGCTTTCTGAGATTTTTCAGCAAGGACTTTTGCTCGACTTTTAGTGCTGTTTTTGCTGATGACTGTGACAAGTTTGGGTATTTCTACATCCAAACTTTGTATCCAGAGAAGCTTTCACAAACCGATATTGATGCGGAGAGGCTCCACCAATCTGGATCGATCTGTTCTTCGCCACACGCGATCAGCACTGCATCCCGAATCTCGAAATGTAACCTGGAAATGGCACCTTAACTCCACTTTTGAGCAAAGACTGTTGTTATTATTCTGCCATACGTTCTCTTGAGGCGAGGACTGCATTGCATATTGCAAGCCAGATATTGCAAGTTTGTCTTTGCAATATTGCTAGCCGTTTTGAAAATTGTACATTTAACTCTTTCTCAGTATTTAATTTGGTCAAGCCACAAGGAGGTCAGAATGCGTGAACTACTTCCTATCCTGGTGAAGGAGAGAAAAGAGCGGGAGCGAATAAACAGCCTTCCTGCCCCAATACCTGCTCCAACATTCCCTATTACATACTCTATCGAAACCTCTAAGAAGTTTCCCTTTTTCCACTTCAAAAAATGCAGATACGAGGCAGAGAATGCCTTCTTCTCCAATTTGAAGCTGGTGGACTTCAACATCATCGACACCTTGGGAGTTGGAGGATTTGGAAGAGTTGAGCTGGTAGGATAGGCCACTTCTATATGCATGCATTTTATGTCTTCATGTAAATGAATAAGTAAATGCATCAGCTTCTTCTATAATTACGCATGAAAAGGTGATTGCAGTAAGACAGGGTTGTCCAAACTTGTTCCTGGAGGGCCACTGTCCTGCAGAGTTTAGCTCCAATCCTAATTAAACACACCTGAACCAGCTAATCAAGATCCTCAGACTCACTAAAAACTTACAGGCAAGTGTGCTGGAGCTAAACTCCGCAGGACGGGGCCCTCCAGGAGCAGGATTGGACACCCTTGCAGTAAAAGTACAGTGAATGCATATGACGTCGTTGCTTTATGGCATTCTGATGCATGTTATGCAATAACTCAAAACAAAAACTTCTGTCAACCAATAATATAAGAATACATTTTACTAATCTACTCTAGACAGCGCTGAACATATGAGAAGCTCTGCTGTGCTGAAGGTTAGATAAGGTCTGGGAATGCTGTAACTCTATTCAGGGTAACTTTCCACAACAAAGTTAAAAGGGCAGACATCTGACTTGCTGCCATTCACAGTACAAGACTAATTTAATAATTAGATGGTGTATGATGTAGTTGAGAGATGGTAAGGGGTTAAGTAGGTAGGCAGGTAGACAGATATATAGTAAGTGTATATAGTCAGCAGATATAAGACAGTTAATGCATGGATGGATGGATGGATGGATGGATAGATAGATAGATAGATAGATAGATAGATAGATAGATAGATAGATAGATAGATACCGTAGATAGATAGATACCGTAGATAGATAGATACCGTAGATAGATAGATACCGATAGATAGATAGATAGATAGATAGATAGATAGATAGATAGATAGATAGATACCGTAGATAGATACCGTAGATAGATACCGTAGATAGATAGATAGATAGATAGATAGATAGATAGATACCGTAGATAGATAGATACCGTAGATAGATAGATAGATCATTATTGTATGACATTTTCTGCAGGACCATTTATGTAGAAGAAAGATGATGGAAACTTTGACGTAGACAGGAGGGCAGAGCTCCGCATTGCGGATCAGATTCTGTTGTAAAGGAAAGCCCAGCGATCTGGGAAAAGGATTCCCCTTTCCACTCACCTATTTCTGGCACTGCAGCAACATAGTAAAAACAAGTGTCCTTTCGCCAGGGCTGTGATATATGCCTGTAGTGCTATCCGTTTGCTAGATAGCTACAGGATCAAATGAACATGCAAGTGCCTTCACAGAGACGCAATGTGAAGAATTCCTGCTCACTTGATCTATTTTGAGGACCCTTAACACATTAATAGACCATGACTCAAGTGCTATAATATGGAGCACTGGCACTTGTTTTTACAGCTAGTTTCCACAGAAAATTAGCTTATTAGCACTTTTTCAGTGCTCATTTTTTGCGTGCCTTTGGTGTTCACAGGTGCAGCTCAAGAGTGAAGAGACCAAAACATTTGCAATGAAGATTCTGAAGAAGCGTCACATCGTGGACACGCGGCAACAGGAACACATCCGCTCTGAGAAACAGATCATGCAGGAGGCCCACTCAGACTTCATTGTAAGGTAGGTGCTAAAACCTCCTGAGAGCAACATTGGCAACATTTATCAAGGCAAAAACATATATTTAGGGACAAAATTGGATGGTTGTGTTCCTTCAGGTTGTACAGGACTTTCAAAGACAGCAAATATCTGTACATGTTGATGGAGGCCTGTCTAGGAGGAGAACTTTGGACCATCCTTAGAGACAGGTAGCCAAATTGTTCTCATGATGATGGCTGATGCTAATCACTCTAAATGATAGAAACCCAGTAAAACAGAAGTGTTTTTCTTTCTTTATTCGTAGAGGATCATTTGAAGACTCTACTACACGGTTTTATACAGGCTGTGTGGTTGAAGCCTTCGCTTACCTGCATTCCAAGGGAATAATTTACCGTGATTTAAAGCCAGAAAATCTCATTCTAGATCACAGAGGATATGCCAAACTTGTGAGTATACATCTCAAGTGCTTTTTAATGAGATGACACATTTTGAAGCTGGTGAATTTTGTTGTTAGTTGGTATCAAAGGGCGGGACTTCCTACTGTATCTAGAGCACATACACCCTTTAGTGCTTCATGGAATATCAATATTGCTGAATTTGGACCACAAAGGTGCAATTTTGATACGAAGACGCTGTCCCTTGTAGGTGGACTTTGGCTTCGCGAAAAAGATTGGATTTGGGAAGAAAACATGGACATTCTGTGGAACGCCGGAGTATGTAGCCCCAGAAATCATACTGAATAAAGGCCATGACATCTCAGCAGACTACTGGTCATTGGGAATTCTTATGTATGAACTTTTGACTGGAAGGTAAAATGTGTTTTCTCTCATTGGGTTTGACAAGATAAGCTCAAATGCTTTCAGATTGTGTATTAGGATTACTCCTGCTTCTAGTTTTATAAAATCTAATGTGCATTTCTGGTTCAGCCCACCATTCTCAGGACCGGATCCAATGAAAACATATAATATCATTTTAAGAGGAATCGACATGATAGAATTTCCAAAGAAGATCACCAAAAATGCAGGCAATCTAATTAAAAAACTATGCAGGTGGGTACATTTCTTGCAGTCTCGAAGTTAAGTCTGACACATTAAAACACATTTAATACATGTGAATTTCAAGTTTAAAATTAACTGAGATGTTCTGCTGTTTTAACCTGTAGCACCTGTAAAAAAAAAAAAAAAAAAAAAACCTTTAGTTTGATGTACAGTAGATGTAGCAAAAGCATTTTTGACAGATTATCAGCACTATAAATTAAATCTGTATTGAAATATATTGTTTCCCTCAGGGACAATCCATCTGAGAGGCTAGGAAACTTAAAAAATGGAGTCAAAGATATCCAAAAGCACAAGTGAGTACTGTAATATCCCTCTTCTTTGGGCATTTGGGAAAAACTGTGGTTTTTAAGTCTGGAAAAGTGCTGAAATATTATAATAAAACATTAAGGTCAAGGAATTCCTAAAAAAAAAGTCTTCTTGTGCTGTGCATGGGGGTCAAGATTTGTTTTGATCCCATTTTGGTAACATTCCTGTTCAAAGTATAAATCTATTACTTCCAAAGAGTGAAATTTAACATAACTGAAAATCCCACCCTACCTGTTTGTCTAATTCTCTTTTTCCATCATAGATGGTTTGAAGGCTTTAACTGGGAAGGCCTGCGCAAAGGAACTCTCACACCTCCAATTATTCCTGATGTAAGTTTAAAACATCTCCAATTTCATAAGTGTAAATTTGAATATGAGGATAAACTAAGAGATTTGTATTTCAAATAAATTTAACATAATCAAATTGTTAGTTAAGTGCTGTTAGGAAAAATGTAGGATAAATTAGATGAGTTTCCCCCCATTATTTGGTGAAAGAAATTTTTGTGAATAGAATCATAAGATCAATAATCAATAGGCCATATTGCAATTTCAGTTTTATTTTGATTAATTGTGCAACCCTATTTCCACAATGGTCCATAAAATAAAAGTTATCTGATTATAAAGAAATATCGATGAATGAAATGCTTATTTATATTGGTAGGTATTATTCATTGAATAGCGAATAAATATGCAGGCATGCATTATGATTTCTTTACAGTTGTTTTTACAGCATTTACATTAGCGCTTAATATCTATCCGTCTAACATCCCATTTCCTCCGTTCACACACCTATTAGGTTGCAAGCCCGACTGACACCAGTAACTTTGATAGCTTTCCTGAGGACAATGAGGACCCTCCCCCAGATGACAATTCTGGCTGGGACACTGATTTCTAAAACTGAAACTTGTAACATGCCCTGCCCTGGAGTGTCCCGTGTGGTTCGTCAGCGAAGAGGAGAACAGATTAAGTCTAGCCCAGCTCTGTGACACCAAGTTGCCTTCGCCCACACTTCTATCCTGCGGTGCCTCTGGGGGCGTCTCAGCCCCCCGCCGCACCCCACGACTCACATAAACTGTCCTCATCAGAAAGACTGGAGTCCATATTCCCAACACGGCCTCGGATATGGACTCAGACCACCTCGTGCTGGAGCCAGTTGTTCATAAATGAGCCCTTGGGTTTTTTTTTTTTTTTTTTCTGCTGTTTTATGTTTGACTGATTCCACAAGCAGTGGTTTCAGGTTTTAGGTCTGGGTCTTAAAAACAGAATCATAAGTAGAGACAGTAATATGATCTGGACTGAGTATTGATAATTTTTCTAAGATGCATTTTAGAAAGGAATTTAAACTGTGGTTACTTTTGATAGCATGACTAGTTGTGTATAAATACGGATAATATATTTGGAACAGAAACACACCAGTGTCAAATACTTAAAAAGGTAAAATGTCCTGTGGTGGCGATTGATTGATTTTACTTGATTGATATGATTATTATTACTTTTTATGCATACACCTCTTAAAGGAATAATGAAAATTCTGTCGGAATCATGTTGTTCCAAACCTGTATGATTTTCTTTCTTCTGCGGAATACAAAATTTTATTATATGAAGTCAATGGGAACAAAAACTGCTCTGTTACCAACATTCTTCAAAATATCTTCTTTTGTGTTCCACAGAAAAAAAATAAAAAAAAGGTAAATAAATGAATTAACTAAGACAAAAAGAATTCTTTTGATTTACAATACCTTTAAATGTCTTTATTTTTATTATTATTATTATTATTATTATTTATTTTTTTATTTTTTTAATTTAAGGCTTCTGAAAACATTTAGCTTGTATTATGGGAAACTTTAAGACATTGGAAATCCAATCAAATAATGAAATAGACTCAATACAGTTTGTGCACCACTAGAGGGCAGGCTTTTTACTAAAATACACACTGTACTTCCCCAGAGGAAGGGCAGTCAAGTCTCTGCATCCCTGATAAAATGTGGGTAAGATCGGAATTGTGTTTATGAAGTTACATAATCAGCTCTATTACTGATACCAGACATACTTTCTGAATATTTTCTCCTGTCATTTTCACCAATCATATTCATGACTCTACTTGACTCGTTTAAACAATGACGAGAAGACTGCCTTTAGTCTATAATAGCTTGAACACAAAGTGCTGTGCTGGAAAACCAATTATGTAATCTTATTTACTGTAGGACCAGAATTAAATTATATAAAAAAAAAACAAAATATAAAAAAAAAAAATAAAAATATATACAGTGGTAATATTTTTGTGCGATTTGTAGAAATTTAATATCAAAACAAAACCTATTCCCATTTTTTTTTTTTTTTTTTTTTTTTTTTTTTTTTTTGGAATGCATTTTTGGAATGCAGGTATTTTAGTTCTCTGTTATCTTTACTTTTCAAGATGGATATTCTGTGCTCACCATATATCTTTTGGCATTATTGAAAGTGCCTTAACACAATGGCATCCATAATTTACCCTGCTTGTTTTGATGCTGCACGACTAGGTCAGACACCTCAAAATATTCTTCTTAATCAGTTGTGGCTTTTTTAAAGGAACAGAGATTTGTATGCCATTTTCTTACAATAAAGGTGTCTTTCAAAGTAATGTGTCCGCATTAAGATTT
The DNA here is from genome assembly GCF_018340385.1 of Cyprinus carpio. Taxonomy (NCBI): domain Eukaryota; kingdom Metazoa; phylum Chordata; class Actinopteri; order Cypriniformes; family Cyprinidae; genus Cyprinus; species Cyprinus carpio. The sequence continues at coordinate 5,239,677 of NC_056608.1, forward strand.
AGTTTATGAAAATTGCACCTGCTGTTTTCATTAAATGCTACATTCATTATTTTTATAGCCTACTCCGATGTTCAGAATGTCCTGCAAACATGATTTGCTATCTTGTCCTACAAACAAGATGTAGCTGGAGGTGTTAGTAATATGAAGGGTTTGACTTATATCAGCTGGTGATAATGCTCAGTAAACATCTGCCCTCCCCTCTTCCCAAAAGATAACACATGAGCATGGTAGCTTTTCATTGCCAGCACTGTGGCCCATAGACATCAAAAGATGTAAACCCAGGGGGCAGAGAAGAAATCTTTGACCTCCAGTTCACAGCTAAAACCATCAGTCAATGGCATATCACTAGGTGATTTTAACTGATATATTAAAATTTAAATATTTACCAGAGAAGACATTACAATTAACTGCTCAAAAAGCAGTCATATTAGACACAATAATCACAATACTCTTCTAAAAACAGAACATATGGTTGTTCAGAGATAAATCACCAAGAACAACTCCAGAGAAGATCAGAGATTTTCCTTAAGGTAAAAATAAATATATTTTTTTTACTATTTATTTATATTCCTAAACCTATTACTACATATTTTGGGGCCAGTTAGTTACAGTAAACTCCTTATCCAGCTTCAAACATTTAGTCCAACAAAGCATCAACAAAGAAACAAGTTTGTTTTGGAGAGTCATCAGAGGACATGCATTACCCCCTGCTTGGATACTGTCACACCAAAGGAGGACAACAACTTACAAAAATAAACCATGTAGCCTACTGTATCTTTGCATTCCATCTGCAGAATAACAGCCATCACCATAAAATATAGAATTTTAATATCCTGCGTGATCATTTGAAAATTCGAAATTACACAATACAAATAGTGATTTAAGAAATTCCTTTAAATGTTAAACCATTTTTCGGTGGAGACGAGGGTTAGTATTATTTCACAAAATGGGTTCTGAGCTAAACTAGTAATGTCCGACTCGTCAACAAATCATTTCTCAGCGCTTTTCCCAATTGTTTGGGGTTAATGTCTGGGGTGCGTTTCCCAATGATCGCAAGTTCCAACTTGCAACCATAGTTGCTTTTGAGAAACGCACCCCTGAACGATTCGTCCACTGTCCACGAATCACTCATTCTAGTGGTTAGCAGTCATCAACCGAAAGACTTAAAGGGGTCATATGATGTGATTACAAGTTTTCCTTTCTCTTTGGAGTGTTACAAGCTCTTGATGCATAAAGAAGATCTGTAAAGTTGCAAAGACTAAAATCTCAAATCCAAAGAGATATTCTTTATAAAAGTTGAGTCAACCACAACCCCCAAAACAGCTCATTCTATCATGCCCCCACATATCTACGTCACTATGTAGGAGGATTTGCATAACGCCGCCCAAATGTTCATGCAAAAGAAAGAAAGCATAACTTTTATTCTCGCTGTTGCCGCTGCCGCCATTTTGTGGAGATGCTGTGTGTTTCCTTGTGAAAGCAAAACTACTTTGTTTGGCCTTCCAAAAGAGGTCACGACTTGAAATCAGTGGTTACGTTGTATCTACAACACTGTTCCAGAACAGTTCAACCCAAATATTCAGATGTGTGCAGTGCATTTTACGGAGGATGAGGACTGTTTCCTGTGAGAGTAGCCTACAGTGCCAGAGACTGTTTCTAAGTGGGGTAATTCCAACTTTGCAAGGACAGTCTGGCACCTCTGACTCACAGCCTGTAAGTACGTTTACATATTTAAAGAATTTGCCAATGGATTCAAACATGAGTTTTGAGCAGTGTAGAGTAGCATTTGTTGTTTTTCGTTTCTCCGATGAGTTTTATGTTTACGCAGTGCAATACGCAATGCAATACAATGCAACGCAATGCGTAAAAAGACAGTATAAATCATTATAATCAGTAATTATGTCCCCACTGGATGCAACAAATGCTTCGTTTGTAATGGGTTTTATTGGTTTTGTCTCAGTATGGTAAGGGGCATAACATTTCTGTCATGCTTGAGGAATTTGGCCAATCACAATGCACTGGATAGCTGACCAATCAGAGCACACCTCACTTCTCAGAACATTGAGCTTTGTAAAAATCGACGCTTTCAGAAAGGCGGGGCATAGATGAGCAACAATAAGGTACAGTATGTGGAAAAGAATGTTTTTTTTTTTAACTTTAAACCACATAAACACATTGCATTACACCAAATACACAAAATAATGTTCTTTTTAGCAATGTCATATGACCCCTTTAAGTTAATGTATAAGCAACATCATGTCACAATAGCCTACTATCACGTGAACCCAGAACCGTCATGAACATGTAAGATCCGACAGTAATCAAAAAAAAGTGTGAACAGTTAAGGTAAAAAGCTACAAATGTTACAAGTAAAACATAATGGAAACATATCATTGCAGTTTATGCACATGAGTTGGTATTACACTTTTTCAGTCAAGAGTTTAAATGAACTTTAGTAAATTTTATGCTATAAAGGGCTAAATGCAAACCATAATATGTTTATACAGTTTTCATAACCTGTACAGTAGGCTGCAATGAAATCAACTAGGACACATTAACCTTGATAAGAAAACATAATAATAATAATAATATAAAATCTTAATAACTAACATGTCCCTACACAGAATCGGAACATGCTAGAACATGCATGCCACATCAGGATGCCAAGTAATGAGGTAATTACCTCACATCGTAAAAGAATTACTAACTCAATGTTTTGAACTGGTTCTTTGAAAAGACATGTTCAAAAGATCCGAATCGCAGAACAGAACTTCCATCACTTTTCAAAGCCATTGCAACAAACTGATAAAGGCACACCTGTAACCTTGTAGAATATCAGTGCAACAAGTTGCAAAAAAGGACACTGCTTGTCAACCTTCAACCTCAACTAGTTAGTCTAATTAACCATATTACCTATTTTGTTAATTATTATCATTAAAAATAACTATATTGAACACCAGTGTCATTTATCATTTTGCTGTTGCCGCCTCCTGTAAATGCAGTTCCTTTTCTTTTTCTTTTTTTTTCTTTTTTTAACCACGGAATTTTATTGCTGTAGTGAATAGCCTACTTAGAGTCACTCAGGAGCCCTGACCTGAATATGCTGTCATCAGGAATTTTAAAACAGGATTACCTGGCATCCCACTAAATGAATTTGCTGAGTACAATGTCTACAAAAAGCCGCTAAAACCGAGCAAATGGACTGTTTGTGAAAATGCCATCGCTGTGGAAGTCTGATTAAGACACGGGCTTCAGTCCTGTTTGATCTGAGCTCATCAAAGGCTCCTTTAAACACGCTTCATTTTACACCACTGTAGGCTTTGGATGTACAATTAAAACAAAGCCAATAGACAAAGGGATGGGGATGAACCCTGCCAGTTCGCGTTTAATGAAGTGTATTGAGCGTTTGTCCTGTGGCCGTCAATTAGAAGTGACCCTTGTCAACAACATCAAAGACATTGATTTGGGAGTTATCCCGGAGTATGGGCAGAGAGACACTTTGAAATTGTTAAATCATTCGCGCAGTTTATGCCCACTGAAATGTCATATGATAGCCTACAATTACTATTCATTTAATGTTACAATTTAAGAGCAGTCTTTTAAAATTGCAATATAACTAAACTGTCTAAGATCTATTCTACAAACAAAATGTATCTTTTGATAAAGATGGGCTACATATGAACACATGGGTTTCTCAATGAATGTGGATAATATTACAATTTTAGAAGCGAGATTATATAGCCTAATTATTTTATTCTGTTCTGCTCAAATCTTTATAATCAGATCAATAGATGAACCACGACAACTAAGAGCGTCACATTCTTATCTCAGATTGCTAATCACTCACTATTTGTTTAAAAGCACAGACTGACTGATAATTAATTCGGTAAACTTCTCACTTCTTCTTATTTGCATATTCACTTTGATCTAATGCACTTGTTTAATCAAACGCATTTCAAAGGGCCCCTTTCACGGTTATGACTCAACTTCTGCTAAATCTTTACTGCATTTCTAACACGGAATATACAAAATCACTGTAAGAAAAAAAGTGAAGCTATGGAAAATAAATAAATGTATATTCATGTTTTAATTTCCAGTGACTGACATCCAGAAGTGATTTTAATTATTTGAAATTCATTTGCTTTTTGGAACAAAAATAACGAAATAATAATAATTAAAAAAAACAAATTAATAATAATAATAATAATAATAATAATAATAAAAACAATTGTATTATTATTATTATTATTATTATTATTATTATTATTATTATTACTATAATGAAAAATGTTTCTCGGTTTTCTTAGTAAAGCTGAATATTTTTGCTGGCTATATATATATATATATATAAAATTTTGTATGATTTGTAAATATTGTAAAATATTTATTTATTTATTTTTACTTACTATTTCTCCGCTGATTTTCCCATCAAGCAATACTACTGTGGTGGCTGTTTGATGGCAGTTCATGAAAACGTGCAATCAAACACACCGATAGACAGACAGCTCTTGACAAAACGCTTTGAAATTTCATCCAGCCCTTTGTTACTCTCAGCGAGGGGCGGGAGCGCAAACAACCCCGCGCGCGTATAAATGAAGCGTCTTGAGCTCATGACGAACCACAGAAGAGCTCCGCTCACCTCGGGAATACATCTTCCATTCTCCAAGGAATACCAGACCTGACAATGCTGCACATTGCCATGTTCTCTACCGCGTGCCTCATTCTTGTGGGCTGCATCAAAGCGACATCCACCGGTTCTGTGGTGCTCAACTCCAATGCTATTAAGGTCGGTTCAGGTGCGGTGAGTCCCGGTCACCCGGTCAGCCCGAGTCCGGAGGAGTCACCTGCGGACAGCGGCAGTCTGAACTTCGCCATCGATTCAGTGCAGGTAAGAACATAAACGAGCACGTTATCTCAGAAAGCTGCTTTTACTTTGTGGACGTTAGACTAATAGTGTTAGTTCTTTCTTTCTTAACTCCAGCAGCCTTTAATCTGCGAGAGTGATGAGGAATGCGGTGGCGACGAGTTCTGCTTCCTGTCTCGAGGTGTCTGTCTCCAGTGCAAGAAGCGCAGGAAGCGCTGCATCCGGGATGCGATTTGCTGCCCTGGCAACCACTGCAGCAATGGTAAGATCACAGTTATGATATGCTAGAGTGCAGATATTTCTTATAATTATAGATTAAACAAATAACAGACAGTGGTTGACTAACAGTTAACTTAAAATGCCTCTTCCTATTAGGAGTTTGCATTCCAAATGATCCTGACATGATCCACCAGATTGGAATGGAAGAGTTTGTGTCCATCTCCCAAGAAAACTCAACTGTTGTGATGCCACCAAAAGTTGCAACTCAAGGTTCACCACAAAACCAAATGCTAAAAGGTAAACAATGATTCATATAAGGAATGATGTATCTGTAGAATAGCTTCAGAATATTCCATGTTATTATGACCTAGCTGCAGCTCAGTTTGTGGGTATTTTTTGAAGCTTTTAATCCTTTGTTGCATCACAAGGCATGAACATTTCAGGAATGTGACTGATATTAAATATAGCTTTGGTTGAGTGTAAGGACCACTGGAGAATGTAAGCAATGTAATAAAAAATTTGTTTATAAGTCTAGGATTTAAGATCAGCTCAGTCTTCAATGTGAAAGTTGTGCATAGTATTCATGAGTGTTGTTTTGTTTTTAAAGGTATAGAGGGAGAGAACTGCCTGAGATCATCAGATTGTGCTGAGGGACTCTGCTGTGCCCGTCACTTTTGGTCCAAAATCTGCAAGCCCGTCCTAAAAGAAGGTCAGGTCTGCACCAAGCACAAGAGGAAAGGCACCCATGGCTTGGAGATATTCCAGCGTTGTGATTGTGCAGAAGGTCTGTCCTGCAGAACGCAAAGAGACGGCAGCAAGTCATCACGGAGTCTGCACACTTGCCAGAGACACTGAATGAATATTCAAGGAATTTTCTTTCACAAAGCTCCCAGAGAAGCAAAAAACAGACTTGATCAGAGACGACAACGAGCGACTGAGGGGAAGCAGGACTTGGAATGGGATACTCTGTTTTTTTCTGTAATTTTCTTGTGTCAACATTGCAGAGTAGATATAATTGTTTCTCAACGGAACTTAAATCTTGCAGTAAATTACTGTATTATACTGTAAATAATATAAGGCAGTTGGCACTTAATTCAGATACTTTTGTCAACCCTGACAGTAGGTGCATCAGTCTTTTGCTAGTCTTTAATCTTAAATGTGTATACATCTGGTTTTACAGTCATATAGATCTGATTTAAATGTCTATTTTATTCTAAATAAAGATGATATAAAGTATACAATGTCTTAAATCATGCTTGCATTAAGTTGTATCTTAAGTTTCTCTCACTAAAGGACACACAGTATGTTAAGTTAGGTGTGGTCAGAGCTGAGTGCTGGAATGCATTCACGTCTAGAAGTTTAATTAAGGTATTTAATAAGGTGTGTCTATGTTTAATAAGCCATAAGAGACCTTTCCACTACTAAAAAGAATGAAATTTAAAGTCATTGGGTGGTCACTGTTAAATTGCATCTGAGAGGCTATTTTTAATTTTGAGTACTTTGAAATCACTTTGTGTTATACCTCTTGAAACAAATTTATCAAAGAGAACAAGGAGATCAAAATGATCAGTGAGTGATCTATTATAATTTTTTTTTTTTTTTTTTTTTTTTTAAAGCTGAATAGACTCAAGAAAACATGAAAGACCAATGTTACAACAATAAAGAAAACAAAATAGCAGTCATGTAAACTAACCATTCTTGAAACAGAGATTAAAAAGCCACGCATGTCTGATTGATCCAATGCTTTCAAAAGCATTTATTTAGACAGGTCACACATTACAAACAAGCATCTGTTTGAGGTCTGCTTGTGAATTCTGTCTGTCTCTCTCTTTGAAGGTGAGAGTCTTTAATATGGTCTAGCACGTGGAGACTGACTATAGTTACCTTCTCTTTAAAGTTCAAGGATGCTTACTGATAGTGGCAGCGTTTAATGGCACTGTCTGCTCAGAGCTTCAGGTAAATCAGTATATTAGACTCAAAGCAATTTATTGGCTTTATACATGGTTAAATGATTATTATTAAGCACTTTTATGTTTCAGTGTTGGTCATTTTAATGGTTCAAACAGAACACAATGCTGCAAAAGAGCAAGTACCTTTCCTCTCAAAACACACCCTCATTCACAAAGTCCTTTTTAAAGGTACTGCTTCCTACTGCATTTCTAGCAGCTGTAATTGGAAACTTTAAGTCTTTTACCTGGAGCTGTCAAGAGAGACAAAGCCATGGTGTAATCATTTCAAAGCACAGGATATACAGTTTGCAATTGTCCCTTTCCCATCCATGTGCCTTGACTGGCATTGGAGAGGCTTTCTCCCAGCTTTTGTCAATACCGTTAACAGCCTGAAGACCACAAACATCTGTGGATGGAAAGCTGCACAATGGTGCAAAAGAAACCGAAACCTCCGCAGTCTGCATACAGTAAAGCAGTTAAGTCTTTGATGGCAAAAGAGTTTCACAACAGGTCAAGACCAACTTCACTAAAAGGAATCAAGTGTCCGGGCAGAAATAATCTGCAAACATGAGTGTGAAAAGGTGGATTTCCTTCTTTTTTCAAACTAGGTACAATAAAGCAGCAATACTGGGGCTTCTGAACATAGCAGTGTGAATGTTTGCGAACTACCCCTAAAGCCTGGTTCACTTTGAAGTTGAGATCAGTCAACACTTCACGACACATACTATTTTTCAACAAATAGTTAAGTAACTGGGGCTCACACGCAGAGTTACTTAAAAAGAACCCAAACACATTAATGTGAAATGAGCACTTACCCTCAAAAGCATGTGCCATTAATGGTAGTCTGGCTGTTTTCAGCGACATTTGAATGGGACACATGGCTGTATGTGTTGTAATATTTGATTGAATTTCTTTTTTTCTTTCTATTCAGTCACTTTATTTGATTTACTTGTCTGAAGAATGTAAATTAAGAAACTGTGAGGAACTAAAAAGTGACCAGGTACATGTATATTTGAAATTGCGTTATAATATATATATCTAAGATCATTTTAATCAAAATGAGATAATGTAGGTTTAATTTTAAAGCTCAGATCTCTTAGTGTTAATTAACTTTAAACAGGTGGAAGTGAGATGAGAGTATACAATTAAGGAAACATTTTGAACATTTTGTTTGGCAAAAGATGTTTTTTCACAGCTTTATTATAATAGCAGATACCCAGCATAAATTAATGACATTTGAGTAGTTGTCTTTAATTTTAAGTTTGTGTGTAATTACTAGTATGATCTTACCTACCAGTCACTGTTAGATGTTTGCATCAAAGGGGTGAAAATACTGATGTGGTGATTAAAACAGAAGATCCTGGAATATTATGAAACTAGCCTTATTAGGCAGCATCACCTTTTCATTTCGTGGAAGAATGATTCAGATTCTGAGCTGCTTCATGGTATTCAATTGCATTTAGCATTTGTGGAATTATATACCCAAGTCTCAGCAATGTGCATAAATACAGAGATGTCTCGTCTGTGTCACATAGAGTAGAGGTTTGTGGGTCAATGTTGGCTGTAGAATGGCTTGGAATGACCCTGTGCTGTTTTACAAGCTGACTGACTGCCATGCTTGCAAATTACAGACAGCAAGATCCGACTGTAATGATGGCAGGCGTCACAGATATGAGCTCTTTAAGATGCATGGTTTTCAGCAGCAGACAGCAGCCTGACAGAGTCCAAACACAGAGTTAGAGAGCAGAACGCCACCTTCTCTATGGCTCTTTGTACCTCAAGTCAGACTTGGACTTGAAGAGGGCAAGAAACAGTTATCCAACAACTAGATGAATATGAGAATCTTGTGATATAGCATTAACAAACGTTCTGAGTTGTTGCCTTTTATAACTAAGGTTCCAGAGGTACTAACACACCATATTTACAGTAAGAATGACTTTATTTTCAACACTTTGAAAGTTTTATGCCTGAATCTGACAAACTCACAGGGAAAATTTGCATTGCTCAGAGTTGCTTACGGAGAATTAGTATTGAATTAGACGTTTTCCTTAAAATGCAAACGACACAATTATTGACTCACAGTAAGAGTATAGAACTATAAAATTATTACTGATAGTATAGCACAGATCAGATAACTTGGATTTAGAAGATTTTGATGATAAATATTAATACTGAGAGCTCTGACTTGGTTGGATAATTTGGAATCTTGGCAAATCTGAGTGCAGTTTGAGACATTGTTAAGATCTCTTCTGAAACTTTAGAAGAGGTGTTTTTGAAGTGTTTTACATAAACCACAGCTTTGGTTTGGATGCATGACATAAAATTAATGCAAGACTTAGGTTAGTTAAATGGTGCACAATGTGTTAGTTTTCTAATACATAATCTTGACACATTATCTGACTGTTTATATCATCAAAAGGGCTTGTCATGGAACATTTGAGAATGGTCTGAATGCTCAGTCTTGTTCCATGCAGCTTTACAAGGTGATTCGTAAGGCTTGTCGGCATAATTATCAAAATTACATGATAAATATTTGACATGTTTGATGACTTATGGAAAAGTGATTTACATTGATGTTGACAAATGACTGGCTCTGTAACTACAGTATTATGCCTTCAGAATATGATGTGAGAAAAAGGACAAACAGCCTCTCGTTTTTCACTCATGTAACAGAGCAGATGCTGGAATAGCTTTATGAAGTTTTATGGGAAACATCACTCTTGCACCTGTCACAATTTTTTTTGTTGTTCTTAGAAATCCTTAAAACACTCCCAGTCACAGAACAGCATTGAAACAAATTATAAGACAGCTGTACTTCTCATAATTTTGCAACAGTTTTTAGTAGTATTAGTTACTACTCACTTAAAATTTAATTTGGTTTTCGAAGAATTCAATAATATATTATTTATAGTGAAATATTGATAATCTGGTAAAGTTTGAGGCATTGCTTTAATCTTATCTGAAACTATAAATGTGAAGTGAGATTATTGGAGTGTTTTTCTTTGGAATAAACCACAAGATACATGATATGTCAATATAATGTACTTATCAGCCAATATATTTTTTCATTTTATTACAGTCGGTCAACATTGAATGTGCAATTATGCATGGTTATTTCCTCTGTTTCTATCATCTTTAATGGTCACTTAATACTCTTAATACTGTACATTATGATTTTGTATTTATTTATTTAATTGTATTGAATTTTATCATTTTATTAAATACAACCTTTTCTTTGACAAAATGTTATAGGCTTTTAGATATTACCAGCCATGCATTTACAAGATTATTGTATTATTTTATATATATATATATACATATATATATATATATATATATATATATATTATATATATATATATATATATATATATATATATATATATATATATATATATATATATATATATATATATATCTATATATATATATATACATATACATATATATATATATATATATATATATATATATATATATATATATATATATATACATATATATATATATATATATATATATATATATATATATATATATATACATATACATATATATATATATATATACATACATACATATATGCATCCATACATATACAAAAGAGGAGTCATAAATCTTGCTTTGTCCACTGTGGAGAATTGACATGATAGTGTTAAGTCAAACTTTAAATGAAACAGCAGAGAAGCTTGCGAAAGTGTGACTTTTAGACGTACTGTAATGTACTGTATAGTCTCCTACAACAGCACTGCTCTGCTGATGTGTCTGGCCATGAGCGTATAATTGTGTCATGTGGAGGACAGAGGTAACTTCTTTACTGTCACCATGGTGCTAGGTGACATCATCGTTTAAGTGTCTGATTAGTGCAAACGCTTCTACACCCACTCATAAAAAGTCATTACTGAGCATCAATCCATTAGCAGATGGACAAAAGGAAAAATGCTGGAGTCCATTATTTATTAAAAGGAATAGTTCACCCCACACCATAAAGAAGTACCCATCATTCCAAGTCTTCAGATTTAGTAACTTAGTTAGGATCTGTTTACATGCAACCAAATAACCCCTTAGTAGTCAGATCGATGGCTCAGGTGGACTGAAAAGTCTTCATCATAAACACTGAAATTTATGCCAGATTGAAAAAGGAGTTGTAGACTTGAAATAAACTGATCAATAGGAAACAATTAGGAATTTAAAATCTTTTCAGTCAGATTCAAAAATACCTTACACACATGCTTTTATAGTAAGATCTCTGATGTTTACATATGTTTTACTTCTTTACAGAAATGCATATGCTTATTTACATCTTACGAACTGGTCATTGGAGTGAAGACTGAATATTCACTAAATATTGTCTTAAAAAGCTCATCTGACATGCTAGCTTTAATTTTAGACATATCACCAAGGCAAAAACATTTACAATTATATTTACAGCAGCACTAAACATACTAAATAACTATTATAGTAGTGGTTTGTTCTGAATATAAATGCACATTTATGCAAACACAATTTTCAGGATCTGAAACCGGATGGGATTCATTCGGATTGACGAAAGTTCATTTGTGTAAACATACCTAATGATACCTTAAATTTGGGTCTGTTGCACACAAGGCACAAATCATATGATCCAGGTCATATTGGCAACATTTTCAGATGTTTTGATTGTTCCAGGAAAATGACTTCACATTTTACTGTAAACTATCCCTTTAAGACAGCAACTTAATAATTTAAGGTGCTCCACCTGTGATGCCCTTCTTATAAATCTGGATCAGTGATTCCCCGAAGTGAAAATGCTGGAGGCGTCTTCTGCTTTGAGGTTTGTAGGTCACCCAGAGTTGAAGTCAGATAACACTGCAAACCTCAACAGAGATTTATACAATCACTTCAGAAAAGAAAGGCATATCTCCTCTAAAAAGAGACAATGTCATTCCACAGGAGCACTCAGACCGCTGATCTTCATCATTAAAGACAATTATGTCACATTCACTTCTACTCTCCCTGCTCTCTGAAGGGAAGTAGCCAAAGCCAATTTAATGTTCCTCAATTGTCTCCTTTGTACTGCGTACAGTTTACTCGGCTTAATAGGACAGGCCGCTTCTCTTTGATAGTACCTCTTCCTCCGCCAAACCCATAATGCCCCCATTTGTTCTACACAAAAGCCCAACTTAAACTACACAAAGAGGTGGTTACACAGAATCTCATTTGCCTAAGTGATTGCATCCAAAAAAAAAAAAAGGCACAGATCTTTGATCTCAGTGAGGGGCAAATGTGTTGGCTGTACTTGGTTGCGTGAGGTGCTGACCGAAACAAAGGCGCCCCTAATTCAAGCTATTGCCCACACATTACTAGCTCTGAGTTTGCTCATTTACACAAGGGTTTAGGGGCAAAGAATATGTGTCAATGGGTGGACTGGAGTCCGTCAAGTTTATCTGTGTCATCCGAGAGCACCAGTGGACAGCCTTAATTTGGAGGGCTCACTTCAAAAAGAGCGGCTTTGGCCACTGCAAAAGCAAACAATGTTTAGCACCTCAGCGCCTAGTGGTAATGACAAACAAGCTGCTCAGATCCACATGAAAGAGGGGCATCCTTGGGTCTCTATCAATGACCTTCTCAAATACACTTCCTCCACACAAAAAAGAGCCCACCATCCATCTCCTCAGAGGAGCAACCGTGCTCCAACCCAGGCCCATTCACTGGCCCTCACTCTAAATATGAATGCATGGACGGGGGGAAAGTTTTTCTTCTCAACTACACTTGAAACAAATACCATAAATAAGTCAAAGAGAAGGAGGGAGGGGTAGGTGTACATTACATGACTTCAAAGGCTCTCTCTCTCTCTCTCTTCCCCCATAGAGCCCAGGCAGTGTGCTTATTTTCAAGGTGCTTATTCATGTGTGCAGACTTGAGGCTACATCACTCAGCATTACCTGAGGGACACTTAACAGTTTCCTCCAAAATAAAAAAAGGGAGGGGTCCAAACAGATACCAGAGAACATGAAACTGACAGAGAGGATATTTCCGAGATGGTAGTTGTGACCTCGCGTCACCCCCGTGGGCCATGTCAATTAACCTCCCATTTTACAGTTGGCTGCCTCGTGAGAAAATACACACCAGCACAAAGGCTAAGTATCATCAATCATATCATACAACAACAGAGTGGCCTCACATAAAAGAAGATAAGCTGCCCGATATTACTTTATTTGAGTTTTTATATCACGTCATTTCAAACTGACAGATGGCGACATTTTTATTGAGTTGCACATCAGTGCCTTAAGAGCATGAGAGCTATTCATGGCAGTAACATAATCAGGTTGTCGCTGACATCATACTTTCTTGCATTACATATTTTTAGCTGCATGTTACTTCCCAGCTTTTTTTGGCCTTTTTTTTTTACCCCCACAAGCCCATTGCTATGGGAAAACAATATCAGTCGCTTTTCTTTATAATGCTGGCAAACAACTGCATCATCTCTTCTTACACATGCATCAAAGGTTTCATTCACTGATTGTGTTAATACAACAGGAATGATTATCATATGTAGGGAAACAGTTTACAGTTCAGTTCACAGCGATTCTCCTGTCCTATTTTGATCTCTGATTCTGTATTGATTATGGCATCTACAGGACTGCCTCTGTTTTCAAAGGAAATGGGCTTTGCTTTTATCCCAAATGCATTTTTTTGCTTAAGTCCTATATGAGATTAGATTTTCATATAAGGTTTGATTAGACTACATTTAAACATTAGTTATGCTTCCTGAATGCAGTGATGCTTTATTTTTAGATTTCCAGTTTTCATTTATTTATTTTTTTGTGTTGTGTGTTTTCGTCATTTTTTATTATGGATTTTCTACATATTATCTATATATTCTGTTCGTTCATTCATTCATTCATTCATTCATTCATTTCAGGCTAAGTTTATTTTATTTCAATCAATCAATCAATAAATAAAATAACAAAAGTTTTTGTTGTTGTTGCTGGAGATTAACCAGATAATATTTTCGTGTGTGAACCCTGTGGTATTACTTTGTCAAATAAGAAAGATATTGTGCTTATATTACTGAAACATAACATCTAAATTATTAATAATTAATTAATATACATTCTACAGTTATTTTTTATTTTATTTTATTTTATTTTATTTTTAATAAATTTCCCACAGATGTCAGGTAACTACAGGTGTAGCTCATCACATCAACTGTGGACATGATTCATTAACATTTGTTGTCATTTTTTTACCTCAACCACACCATACCACATTTTTTTAATTTATTTATTTATTTTTTTTCAGCGTATGGAAAACAGGAGCATGAACAGCATTATTCCTTTCTCACTGGAGAAAGAACATCTTCCAGATTTTGGAGCCACATGATGGTGAGTAAATTATGACAGAATTTACATAAACAAGTTCAGCTATACTCTTATTACATGAGTCTATGAGTGAAGTCTTTGTAACAGACTCCATAGAATCTTATTATCAGTCAAACACTGTCCTCCACGCTGAGATATGCTCCTATAAGAACAGGTGTTTCCCATCCAAACAAATGTGTTTAGAGTAAGCGGAGACTTAAAAACAACAATTATCTTAAAGCTGAACGTAAGCCCATTCCAAACATAGTCTGAGATACTAAAAATAGCTTAGCACAGATTTAGCAAACTTGACAAGCTAATTTAAATCAATTAGTTTTATAAACAGTGACATCAGGCCTGTCCACAACTACAGTGCAGAGTCTAAACTCATTCGACAAATACCAATAAAAATAGATAACATATACTGTTGCCAGCATAACTATTTTTGTTTGGATAAACCCCAAATGGAAGTGTTAAACTTCATCACACACTGTTTGATCCCTTGGAGTTTACAGCTTGTTGAGAAGATGTGTGCCAACTGATCAGACGTACAAACTTTTGTCTAGTAGATGATAAAATAGGGTTAAAGGTTCCACAGATTTAACATTCTAGAGATTAGAATATCATAGAGAGGTGGAGGTGATGGTCACCCAGATGCATAAAAACAGCTCAGAACACCATGACACACAATGTGTTAGAGCTACTCTGAACACCTTTCTAAGCATCTAGGTAATGAATTTGTAAGACATGCGCCATTCATATTTTCTTAAGCATGCTGCTTTGATTTCCATTACCCCCCCCCCAGAATCACATCATGTCTATCAATGCCACAGAAGCAAAATAAATAAATTAATTAATTAAATAAAAATATTGCAACTTTTTATCTCACAATTTGAACTTATTTTTTTTTATTTATATCTCACAGTTCAGAGTTTTGTCCCTTTTCTTTTTTATAAACTCACAATTCTGAGAAAAAAAGGCAGAACTGTGCGATGTTAAATTTCCACTGAAATAATAATAATAATAATAATAATAATAATAATAATAAATAAATAAATAAATTTATTGCAACTTTTCTCACAATTTGGACTTTTCTTCTCAGAATTGTACTTTGTAGTTTGTACTGTGAGGCAGATACATATACATATGTATACATGTATACATATATAGCAATCGAAACAATATCTGTACTATATTTTTACATAAAAGGTTTATTGAGACACTCAGTTAATTTCTCAAGAATTAACTTTTTCAAGAGTCAGTGCTTGGGTTTACATAAAGCGGGAAACACCTATTTTCTCACTTTATTATTTGCATAATTACACATTTGATATATGAAAATATGTTTGATGGTATATAAGAAAAATACCTGAACAATTATTTGAAAGCTAATATTGAAAGTTTTATTAAAAGATTTTTGGACAATTGATAGGTGGAAAATGAGATTTGACATTTATAACTCAACTGACTGAGTACTTTGTTTTATATCTAAATGCATGTATGTATGTCACAAAATATATTTTACTCATAATTGAGTGTATATTGTACATGCATTTTACCATATAAAAGTAAATGTATATGGCACATTTAAATATATTCACACACACACACACACACACACACACACACACACACACACACACACACACACACACACACACACACACACACACACACACAGTACCACATTTTATTACATGTACTATATCTATATATTATGAGGGATATTACTGAATATTAAATTACATTCAATTCATGCAATTCCTTAATGCAACACAATATATTATTCAGAATATTTTCAACATAAAAATAATAATACAAAAATAATTTAGTATATTAATTGTTAGTAAGAATAAAAAATCTTCCAAAAAAAGCATCCATAGATTTCTGATGCTGAACAACATATATTATCTCCGCACAGTGAAAAATATTTCTAACCAATTTATTTGCACTGAATTCATTTTATTATAAGTAATAACCTTTAGTTATTATGATATTGATCTCATTTAAAGATTTTCTGAATTTTATCCTAAAATTCACTTTATACCATTTCAAAACCCTGCTTATTTGCCACCACCGTGACTAAAGCAGGTGAAAGTAAGCCTTGTTTAAATTTGCTTTCAGACAGATTTTTCCATTTTTCTGCGAGACAGACTATGTGTCAGCATCGTAAGCTCTGAATGTGGCACTAGAGCCACCCAAAAGCATGTATTTAACAGCTTGCTTGCCACAGTCTTATAATGGGTCATTATGAATTTGATTTATGATGAGGTTTAGCCACTTAAAGTTTCCATCATCAGCTGATCGCACATTGCACATTCTCCAGAGTCTAGGCCGCAACCATGCAGCCTCATCGTCACCTCATTCTCTGTACACTGGACAGGCCACTAGACTAGAATGACACTACTTAGGGGCCAATTAGAGGGTAATCAGGATGTTTAAGCATTTCGAGAGGGTGGCAAAGGATAATTGCAAAGACCACAGTGCAGGGACCGTCAACATGCCACAGAGTTGCTCCAGACCCCGCAGTAGTGAAATCAAGACCTGGCTGCAGTTCAATGCGGTCAAAGGCATGTGTGTGGAATGTGGGACCCATCTGTTTAGGGCCCACTTCTCTATTCAGTAATGTCACTCCTGGTGTTTCTCATCTACATCAGTGGTTTTCAGATTTTACGTTGGGCATCAAGTGGGAACCCGACATAGTAAAAAAAAATATATTTATTTATATAAATAAATAAATAAAAATGTCCTGACAATGTCATTTGTATTCCAAAACCGCTTGTCCTATTAAGCCTATCCCAGCATTTTTGGCCATAGGCAGGGAAACACCTTGGATGCATTCTCAGTCGAATGAACGGCTAAGGCTAAGTTTACATTTTTTAAGTGTTTTGAGATGTTTGTCCATGCTGACACCTCTGAAATGCTTAAATCACTTTGCTGTGTGTGCAGAAAACATCATAGCCACTCACTGAAATGATACAGAGAGACTAGACATAATAAAGTTCTCTGCCCAGTTTTCTAAACAGGTTTTAACTGAGGATATGTCACATAACCTGTCCATGCTGACAGAAAGTGTCAAATAAATGAACATGCAAAATCTTAGGTTTGAACATATTGCCTTTGACATTATCAAATAAGACTAATTGGAAAAATGCACCTTTACATACATTTTGCAAAACATTACTTAACCAGCTCCAAATGTATGGCTTTTCAACATGGTAAACCTGTGAAAAATCCTGTGAAATACAACTCATGACACTCAATAAAGAGCTTAAAGACTTTTAGAAGCAAGCTAAAATGTTATGGCTGCTGAAGCAAATGCATTTTTATATTGTGTTTGCTCTTGTTAAGACTATTGGTTAGATTCAGGGTACGGTTTAGTGTTATGGAGTATGATTTAGAGCCCTTAAACATTCTTTAAAACATTCGTAATCCAAAATCGAATTTTATCATGTTTCTCAATTTCTTAGGTTTCCAGGTGATGGTGACAGGGGATATATTTTTCAAGCAGTGTTTTCTTTCATCCCAGTGGCCCGTAGGACACCGACAGGCTTTAATAGGGCTCTCAGGGCCAAAATAACATTGTAACATAAATAAAGCAGCTGTGGTCCTGACTTGTTACATATACTCCTCTGTGGAGATATTTCTGACCTACACTTGGGGTTAGTGTTTAAAGCAGTTAGTAACTGTGATGTTTAGATGAAGACATGAGTCTAATCCTCTAAATTAAAGATGTGCTCTGCAATATAAACACAATCATCTGTAATAAGAGAGGACACAAGAGCCATCATAAACCATCACTATGTCATCTCACACCAGTTAAACGATAAACACGGCCATGTTTCTATTTTTGTGCTTATGAATCTTCATTTTGAAATTGTAAACTAAGAATTCCTTTGATTGAGGTGGCATGTGTCAAGTCAGTCAAGTCAAGTAGAAAGTATTTATTTCTTGTGCTGTGCTGAAAATAATGTACCTAATTTGATGTTCCTGGTCACAAATGACCATCCTTTTAAAAATTGCTTGTAAATCTTTCATTATGCTGTATTATCAGCAAATCTTGCATTCAATCTTTTTGTCAGCTTGTTCTCTTTCAGGTAGCTCAGGCTTTGTATTTCTTTTTGGAACTGACTGGTTGTAGGCCCTATCAATCTGAGCTGATGCACCTTGATTTTTGAGTGAAAAAAGAAATATTTGTGTAGAATTTTGACAATGTTTGCTCAAAAACTGAGGTGCATACACTCAGATCAATAGAGCCTGTGACCAATCAGATACAAAAGAAATACAAAATCTGTGCTTAATGAAAGAAAACAAGTTGATAAAGTCTTTATCCAAGATTTGGCAATATTATAAAGCGCAATGAGAAATTTATAAGCAATTTTTGCAAGCTAGTAATTTTTTACTGGGTATTTTTAAATGACCATTTTTGAAGTAAAATCCTCTCTGAGTCAGAATGGCTCACTGTCACTAACGTTACATTCTTAATCCTTGAAATTTCCTAAATCCTTCTTTATTATTGCATATACCAAGAACTACAGCTTTGGACATAGACTTTTCTAAACCCACTGTGGTAAGGTCTTTAATATAATGAAACCTTGAAAGACATTAGGTGTCCTTTCAAGCTTTGCTGACTATAGCCGGGTTTCCATCCAAGGTTGCGAATTTAACTTAAGCGCAAAATTGAAAATAAATTGAAAATAAATGTGGTCATTGCTTTCGGAGGTGGATACTGCTGTTTGGGGAACGCAGTCTTGTAAAGCCCCTTTTCACAGTGAGCTTCCGGATAATACATGGGTAATGTGTCCCGGCAATTTTTCCCGGATCGTTAGATTTTGGTTCATTTATTCTGATTTCCCAGAATCTGTGCGTGCATTCACACACAACCCGTAAAGGCCCTGTAACGACACATGACATCAGGATGTGACGTGTAATGTATGAATTGAAAATGCTAGGCACATTAACTTTCACTTAAGCTGGTGAACGATCTCAGCTTCAGCGCGGATAGTGACATGTGCTTCATTACAGTTTGCACATATTTTTTCGTTGCGAACGTTGATCTGCCTTCAAAACACCCGGTAAAAGTCGCACGATAACATGAATCATCACTACGACCCTTTACGTCATTGGTTCTGGCTTTTGTTCACACAGAGCTCGTTCCGGGACTGAACCCGGCAATGTTACTAGGTCCCCAACACGGGATCGGTCACGTAATCAATCCCGGGACGTGTTTGCGTTCACACAGAAGGTGATCCGGTAATTTTCCGACAATTTTCCGGGACCAACGTACAGTGTGAAAGGAGCTTAACAGGTCTGGGGGGCAATTATACAGAAATACGTTAATGACAAGACTTTGCTTGGACATTTCAAAATGACCATAACATTGACCATATCACATGACTTTTTTAATGCGCATGGAGGTATTTACTCAAATGTTTCCATCTCCTTTTATTTGCATTAACCCTTTTTCACACAAGTCAAAAACCACCTCAAGCGAGCGTAAAAATTATTTTTTTTTTTGCAAATTAAGGGATTTTTATTCAAAATTTGCCATTTCCATCACTCGTTTCCGATGCGATACTTCAAAATGCGCATAAAAACAGGGTGATGGAAACATAGCTAGTGAAGCATTGCCACTCCAGTCAAATCCCCAAATTCACACTTAATGCTTTGCATTGGCAGGCACTTTGCTCTTTTTCATGACTTTGTTATTTAATTTGACAGCAAAGCCATGTAGGGAAAGGAGCAGAGGACAACCACACAGATTCTGAAGAGGGCAATTATTTTAGAATAACTAGCTGGTGTTTTAAAAATTTATTTTGAGGTGATGCAACATATGATTAGCTAAATATAGCATGTTCTAATCAGAACTCCTCTCCGAATGCATTTAATTCCCTTCAACTGGACATTCTTTGATATGGAATGTCTGATGTTCTTCCTGGCGAGAGACAAATGGATTCACTAATTGTATTTAAAAAATCCTCATTTGAAAGATAACAAAGAGAGAATGCCTGATAGCCTGGACAATCTGCCATACTTAAAAGACATTGAAGCAAGATGATAATGGGCAGCACTGCAGCGAAGTTCCCGACACACAGACCGCAATGCTAATGATAATTGATGTCACATGTTCTCCATGCTCTTCCCAGAGACAGAAGCTTAAAGAGGAAAGCCAGATATTTGTGTCCTGTCCTCAAGTCTCCCACTTTCCTTCCGCCTTGGTGCCTTCATCTAATTTGTAGGTTGAATCATGAAAGCATTGTGATAAATGGGGGATTATGGTGGATGGACCGGGCATTAATGAAATATCAGGAGGATTAGTGGTGACATAAACTGTTGGGGGTTGCAAGGGCTCAAGGAGCCCCAGTTCTCCTCAGAAGAGCCCGTTGAGGGGTCAAGAGGAGTGTGAGTGAATTAATTGGAGAAATGCAAGGCGTGGTCCTCCTTTAATCCTCTCAACGTCTCATGACTGGCTCCAGTCCACACCCTCATATGTTTCCTAATCAGCCTGACTCACCACTGAAGCACTGGAACGATGGAAAACCGAGCGTCTGTAATGTAGTAATAACAGAGTTTGACAGATCTTATCATCAAGCCACAAGGTGACTGGTGATGTTTGAGAGGGGGCTTGGAGACAATGCATGCGGAAAAAGGGCTTCCGGAAGAGAGATCTTCAACATCAAACGACTGGCCGTGCACTTAGACGTCCTCTGTTGAGTCATTTGTTGATCTATAACTCACTCTGGACATGCTCAGTGGGGGACAAGGCTGTGTGGAGCCAGGGAGACATTATAAAGTGTTGAAGGAGACTAGATTGAGATTCATGGATAAATAATGATACAGTCCAGGTTTGGAGAATTAGAGCCTGTCCAAATCACATCACCATAGAGGGGGAAAACACATTTTTGAAACCATTGCATAATGCATACAGCGTATGTGTTATTTTAGTATCACTGAGATGCTATTATAGTTTTTGTTAATATTTTAAGAAATTAATTTAGATTTTTATATTTTCTGCTTATATGTAATGTTTTAGTATTTTTTATTTTTTTTTTTTTTTTTTTTAAATATGTCTGTATAGCGTTCATTAATTTTTATTTTAGGTTTAGTTGTAACTAAAAGAAAATGATAAATGTTGCTCAAAATAAAATAAAGTTCCTTCATATTTAATTTTCATTTTTTAGTTAACTATAATAATATTTAACACTCATTTACGACACTACACTACACACACACACACACACACACACACACACACACACACACACACACACATATATATGTATGTATAGTGCCTTAAGTATTCATCATTTTTTTCATGTTTTGTTGCCTTATGTTAAACTGCTTTAAATTACTTTTTTTCACATCCGTCTAGACTCCATAGACCATACTGACAAAGCAAAAAGAATTGTCACAACTTCGTAAATTTCTGAAATAAGTACATTGCATAAGTATTCATACCCTTAACTAAAGCACCTTTATAGTCTCAAGTTGTTTTTTTGTTTGATTCGACAAGCTTTGCCCATCAGCATTTGGCAATCATCTGCCATTCTTCTCTTCACCTCTCAAGCTCTGTCAGGTTGGATGGGGGCAGATGCGCATTGTCAGGTTTCTCCAGAAATATTTGATTGGGTTCAATCCCAGGCTGTGGCTGGGCCACTCAAGGACATTCACAGAGTTGTCTATAAGCTACCTGAGAATAAAAGCTCACAGTGAGAATAAAAGTTACGCCTTCTTTCTTTGCATGAACATTTGGGCGGCGTTATGCAAATCTTCCCAAACAGTGAGGTAGACATGTATGGGCGTGTTTAAAAGAGGTGTTTTAGGAGGGCGTGGTCGAGTCTTAACTTTTATAAAGAATATCTCTTTGGGTTTGAGACTTTAGTCTTTGCAATTTTAGGGATCTCATCTTTTCACAAACAGCTTGTAACACTCCAAAGATATAGGAAAACTTGAAATTGCATCATATGCGATTCCCTTTAAGAAGTGTGCCTTTCCAAATCAAACCCATTCAACTGAATTTGCCACAGGTTAACTTCACTCAAAGTGTAGTAGCAGCTACAAGCAATATAAATGCTCCTGAGCTAAATTTCAGTTGTCCCAGATAAGGTTATGAATACTTAGGCAATAGAATCATCAAGTGTTTTATTTTTAATACATTTGCAAAGATGTTAAAAACCTGTGTTTTTGGTTTACCATTATGGTGAACTCGTAATCCAAAAGGTTGTGAGTTCGAGTCTCGGACCTGCAGGAATTGTAGGTGGGGGGAGTGAATGTACAGCGCTCTCTCCACCCTCAATACCACGACTGAGGTGCCCTTAAGCAAGGCACCAAACCCCCAACTGTTTCCCGGGCGCTGCAGCATAAATTGCTGCCCACTGCTCAGGGTGTGTGTTCATGGTATGTGTGTGTTCACTGCTGTGTGTGTGCACTTTGGATGGGTTAAGTGCAGAGCATGAATTCTGAGTATGGGTCACCATACTTGGCCACATGTCACATCACTTTTTTTTTTTTTTTTAACTAAATTTTTAAAATGATGATAATAATATAAAGTGTGTTTATGTTCAGAATAATTTAGAATGCAAATAAATATTGTACTATTATAAAGAAATAATAATAAAATGTAGATTTTTATTACGAAAACATATTATTATTCATTAGTTATTATAGCAACGAAAACAAATAATTATTATTGAAAGTGGTAGTAATAATGTATCATATAAAAACAATATGGTACATTTTGTTAAATAGTAATACACACTTTTTTGTATCTAATATGAAATTGTCATCTCATAAGCTTGTTGTTCTACTCTTTTCATAAGAAACTAATGAAACAATGCATGAAAGCATACCGTCCTCTATACGCCTGAAAACAATTAATTGAAAAAGCCTTTCCTTACACAGCAGGAAGTGAGATTCATATTGATCATTGTAGATGGTCTAGACTCATGTTACCCAGGCCAGACTCTCTCATACGGGCTGAAACCTGATCCGGAGCCAGCATGCAGTTGGTGGCAGACCTCCTGGCACCAGAGCAGAGAGGGCCCAAACTCACAGTGCTGCAGGGAAGGCCTGTCATTAGAGGAGCTGACTCCAGATCAGTGCCGTGATTAATTATCCAGCTCGGGAGACACCTTCAGTCAAGCGCCTGTTAGGGTCGACCAAACTCTCTGGTCCTCATTACATCGCCGCTTGGCTTGTAATTTGCTGTCTTCTCTGTCAAAAGCTGTCAGAGGACCTCCAGACAAACCTATAGGTGTCTCCGCCACGTTTGGAATTCTGCTGGAATTTTTGGGATACCTTTGGAGGACACTAGTGGAGATTTATGTGCTCTGTGGTGTGTTTGTCATACTTTTAAACTACTGACATTATGGGGGGTTAAAAAGATTCATTGCACCAATTAGAGTTGGGCGGTAGTGGTGTGGGGGGGGGGGGTACCTAAGCGTACTCTTCCCTCGGGCTGAATGAAGACGATTGGCGGGCCAGATCGGGCACGAGGACCGCTAGTTGAAAAGCCCTGCAGTATACACACACATATATTATGTAAACAAAAACTTTTATTTTGGATGCGATTAATCATGATTAATTGTTTGACACCACTAATATATATATATATATATAATTATATATATATATATATATATATATATATATATATATATTTATATCCTCATATATATGTCCTCATTTGTTAGTCGCTTTGGATAAAAGCATCTGCTAAATGACTAAAGGTAGGCTAAAAGTAATATATATATATATATATATAATTTAAAATACTGAGTCATTGAATGAATCATATCGTGATTCATTCAATGTAATTTGATGTAAATCTATTCTTGACCGAAAGATACAATTCCCATTTTAAAAATTCCATGTTTCAAGATCAATGCATATGCATAGGCAGAATTTCTAATGAATGCATTGAGAAAACAAGTGAATCATTACACCCCAGATGATATATACTGTATCTGTATATATTTGTTTTTTATTTTTATTAAAAAAAGCATGGCTTTAGCAGCTTCCCAGTAAACTTTAGACCCAAAACAGACAGTAAAAGCCATTATATAATAAAATAGTTGTACTGTTGTCAGGCAACCTTCAACAACTAAACTTTGTGTTTTCTAGGAGAGCCCCCTTATAACAAGGTTCAACTGGACTTGTTTGGGACAAGTCTGCTTTTTTCACTTTACATATAACATCAAGCAGTCTATCATGGTATAAACGGTGCAGAACCATCTCAACACTAAAACAAAACAAAAACACTTGCGCAAGAGTTTTGAGTGAGAGTGTGGAGTCAGACTTGTTTCCCGTAAGGCGAGTGTCTTGAGCAGGCCTCTGCGGGTGTGAATGTCTGTGTTTGTGTCAGAGGAGGGTAATGACAAGGTTCCTTGCAGCAGATGTACAAGCCGTGCCCAGGAATGACAGCAGGACCGTCTTGTCAGTGGCGTCGCTCCTCTGAGGACCATCCGTGCAATTTCTCTTATTACAAGGCTAGACAGGGCACACAACAACCACAAAAAATAAGCAATTACATTTAATTAGACAACAACAACCCAAAGACGGTCTCGGACACAGCGCTAGCAAATAAAAGGAAGTGTGAGGCGACCGAAGAGAGTATAATGAATGATAGATCAAAGTCCAAAGCTAAATGGCTGTTTCATTAGTGGAGTCACAAAATTGCATGATTTCTTCAAAGCGGAGAGAGCAGAGATGAGATGAGTAAGATAAAGGGGAGTGGAGAGATAGAAAGAAAGAAAGAAAGAAAGAAAGAAAGAAAGAAAGAAAGAAAGAAAGAAAGAAAGAAGGAAAGAAAGAAAGAAAGAAAGAAAGAAAGAAAGAAAGAAAGAAAGAAAGAGCGAGAGAGACAGGACAGAAAAGTGAATGATCTCAGAGCAATTTTAGAGAACTATCCTTCTTGACTTAGTCACTTTAAAGTGTAAGGGTGGAAGTTCTGATGTAAAATAACTTTTAATAAAGCAAAATGATTGCCGTATGTCTGTAGATTACAAGCCAGGATGCTTTGGCAGTTTGTGCTAATTTTGTACATTTTTGAAGGCCAACCTGGAATTTAGAATCACCCTGGGTCCTTTGACAAAACCCAATGGGATGTTGTCATAAGCTCTGTGACCAACAGTGTTGTGCAAGTTACTTCCAAACTGTAATACATTATAGATTACTTGTTACTGTTATTTAAAAGTAATTCCTTACCTTACAATATTACTGTCTCAAAATTGTAATATGTTACATGACTCCTGTATTACTTTTGAGTTACTTTCTCCAAATAACTACAGAAGTAGAATGTAAAGGGTTAGTTAACCCAAAAATTAAAACTGGCTTGTGTTTTACTCACCCTCTAAGCATCCTAGGTGTATATGACTTTCTTCTTTCAGGCGAATCCTGTCGAAACTATTTAAAAAATTGTCCTGGCTATTCCAAGTTCTATCATTGCAGTCAGCGGGAGTTGAAGTAGAACAGTCCACAAGTCGTTAAATAAAGCGTGTGCATCCATAATAAAACGTGCTTCACACGGATCCGGGGGGTGAATAAAGGCCTCATATAGTGAATCCATGTGTTTTTGTAAGAAATATATCCATATTTCAAACGTAATAAACCCTTTTCTATCACTTCTGCCATCTGTCATACGCCGAAGCCATGCCGGCAGATAACGCAGCACGTATGCATTGCATGATTAGTGACAAACGCGGAGAGAGAACTAAACAAAACAAAGAAAAATGTTGGAGAATTTCGATATAAGCCAAGCGGAGGCTGTTTTTCTTTTGCTAAAGTAAGGAAACTTTGTTTCCTTTGCTCCTATAAACAAACTTGCGACACTAGCATTTCTCAGAAGCGCGCGCACTGCGCATACATGCTGCGTCATCCGCCGTTCCGCCTATGACAGATACCAGAAGTGAGAGAAATGTGTTTATTACGTTTGAAATATGGATATTTTTCTTATTTGCTGCAGGAGACCTTTATTCAACCCGTGTGAAGCACATTTTATTATGGATGTGCACGCTTTATTTGACTACTTGTGGACTGTTCAATTGCAACAACCGCTGAGCTTGAAATAGCCAGGGCAATTTTTAATATAACTCCGACTGGATTTCGTCTGAAAGAAGAAAGTCATATACACCTAGGATGCTTCAAGGGTGAATAAAACACAGGCTAATTGTCATTTTTGGATGAGCTAACCCTTCATTCTACAATGACAAAATGTACTGCAGAGCATTTTACTTCCGGTAGAGGGCAATATGGTGTAACATAATGACTGTGGGCTATCCAGGCTACGTACAATATAGCTTAAAATTTGCAAAGTGTAGGCTCAAGACAATGTAAGAAAGGATGACAGCCAGAATCACAAACGATCCAAGTCTGTTAAAAGTATGGTAGAGGTAAAGTGATTATCTGCCAATATCCTAGAATAGCTTGGGTCTATTCATATTAGACACAACAGGACTATATGTGAACTCTAATGCAATGACAAGATGCGCATACTTCCATCTCATGCATGTCTTCTGCCATCTTCATCCAAAATCATCCTGCCCTCCCACCATCGCGACCCAGGGCTTACAGCGAGCCGGGCGGAGCTAATAGCCTTGGACATTTCGAGCACAGAGGCCTAAATTATGCTGCGTTTCCTCTGTTGGGCCAGTAGCCTCGCGGCACTCCTGTACAACCCACCCTAAACACGCTTTCACTGGACGAAGTCACACACTTCAAAGTTCAACCAGCGAGAGGGAGAATAAATGAAATAATAAATCGCTAAAATGTCAAAAGTTGTCGTCTATTCTTTATTTACAAACTTGGACACCATACGCGGCTATTGACTGACCACGAACAGGAAATACAACTTACTTGAGGCATTTTTGATTCTCGTGGTCTTACTTTTTTTTTTTTTTTTTTCTTTAAACAGTTACATTTTGGGCTAAAAGTGTGTTGTAACGCAAACATTACTGAACATGTACCAAGTAAAATATTACTGAAAAATTATTAGTAATGCCTTACACTACTGCGTTACAGCAAAAAGTAATCTGTTACTGTAATGCATTACTTTTGTAACGCCTTACTCCCAACACTTGTGACCAACAACAGTTAGGTACTTACGCCTTTTCTTCATCATGATAATGTTTACAAATAAACACAGCTTTTGTGAATTTTGAAGCATAAATACACTTGCCAGAAGTAAAAAAAAAAAAAAAAAAAAAAAAAAAAAAATTAATAAGGCAATAAACAAGGTAAAAAAGACATTTTCCCTGAAAGTTTGAGTTTGAATAGTTTAAACACTACAATGTTTTAAAGACTAGTGGGAACATGAAAACAATTTTCATTTATTTTAACTTGAAGTACTAACATTTAAATTAAAACAAATTAAATGAAAATTCATAAAGAAATGTACACACAAAAAAAAAAACTAATAAAAATGACTAAATCTTTTAAGTGAAAACAGAAAATATAAAAACAAAATTTAATTCAAAATATTAACAAAAACTACAACATTATGCCGATGATAATAAATTATCACAATTTCAGAGGAAGTATCTTCAATTCTGGAGTTTTCATTGTGTTCATGAATGTTGTGAAATGCAGTGATACAGAGCAAGTAACATTCAAGTGACTGAATTATATATTTTTAATGGTTTTAGTTGATAACCCTGGTTGAAATTGCTCCTGAAAATAATGAACGTGTTTGTCAGGATCCCAGAAAACCTTCTGTTTGCTGTTCATTTAATCTTATTTGAAATATTACACATTCAACAGTAACAACAACAATCTTCAAAAGACCTTCCATGAGCATTAAATTAGTTCCTCATTAAAAAAATTAAAAAAATAAAATAAAATTGGTAACACTGCAGTATGACCAATTCTCACTCATAACTAGTTGCTTATTAGCACACCTACTGTGTGTATATATATATATATATATATATATATATATATATATATATATATATATATATATATATATATATATATATATATATATATATTAAAAATAAAAATCTAATGGCTGTTTGTTAGTACACATGAAGCACATGTTCTGCAATTCTTATATTACACATATACACATATTTAATATATAAACATAACAGATTTTCTTAAATATATACGTGCATCGTTAGTAGTGCTGGGCAACAATTGTGTGTCATGATTAATCATTGCTCAGCACTATTAACGATTAATAATCAGCAAATCATTAGTTTATTGAGGCAAAAGTCATAGTTAATGGTTTCTTAATTTTGACCTTAAAATAAAGTTTGACTAAAAATTCTATGGCTTCACCTTTTCTAGACTGATGACTGAAACCTTGTATATTGGCAATTATCGTGTTTGTTGCCATCTTATGATGAATTGCTTGTTGTATTCCTTGACTGTAAGGTGCTTTGGACAAAAGTTTCAGCCAAATAAATAAATGTAAATGTAGTAAGAATTTTTGGTTTAGTCTAACCAAGCCAGTAGTTCTATTTTCACCAATGATCAGTACTGAGTATGACAATCAATATTTTCTAGAAATATTTGTATTAAGTAAATTTTCCAGATTCTTTATATATGATGAATTGTTTTAAACCGATCAGTGCTTGAAATGCCATCATTCATACTGATAACTGAAAGGTCCACAGTTGTGATTTTTCTTTCCTACTGAAGCACAGCTAAATGCTCAACTCAGCTTTATGCTGAGAAGAGAAACTGTTCTCCACTGGTTGGCAGAGATTAAAACCGCAGTCCTCTTCTTCTGTTGTTGTTATTGCTGCTGAATCTTTGCACGCTGTCTCTGCCACTCTGCATAATACATTTGCCTGGCTTGCTCCTAATTTCCCAAGCTTCTCATCACTGTCAGGGAGTTCCTGTTTGATCTGGGAGACACCCTCCCTCTTTTTCTCTCTCTTTCTCGGCAGTCTGCAGCCTGGGAAAAGCCGCAGCGACACGGCAAACTGTCACTGGCTGGCTGAGGGGGGAGCGCTCTGAGAACATGAAAGACAAACAACCGCGGTCTGCCGCTGCACCGCTGTCGCCAGGCCTGCCCGTCTGTCTGTGGGGATCGGAGGTCGGGAGCTGGTGCTGCCGTTGCTGCTGCAGTGGGAGGCCAATTTCTGGGTGATCTGAGCTGCGCTGTTTGGTTGAGCCTGACCAGCAGGTCTGGGAACAGCCTGACTGCAGCTTTCACTGGTAAATAAAGCTAGTCTTCTCCCAGACTGGTTTAGAGAGGTTTTTGCTTTTAGCTTTCAGCTTTCAGATGGGAGACCAGAGGCGATCTTAAACATACTAACACCAACCATCTTTTTTGTCAGCAGGGTTGGACCATCAATATGCACATTCAGGCAGCTAAGATGTAGATGAGGTTGTTTCTTCATCAGAACAGATTTGGAGAAATTTAGCATTATGTAACTTGCTCATTAATGGATCCTCAGCATTGAATGGGTGCCGTCAAAATGAAAGTCCAAACAGCTGATACAAACATCACAATAATCCACACCCAATCCAAACTGATGTATCTGACTAAAATACGAGTCCTCTATCCATACTCTATGTGACGAGTGGGGCGGGGCCGAGAGCCGTGGGAACGGAGCGAGGCCGGTGGAGTGATTGGGAAATGATATATCCTCGGATATCGTCCTCTTTTGGAAGGCCAAACGAAGTAGTTTCGCTTTCACAATGAAACACACAGCGTCTATACGGCATGGCGGTGGCAGCAACAACAATACTACAATGAGAATAAAAGGCACATCTTCTTTGCGTGAACTTCTGGGCGGTGTTATGCAAATCTTCCCACATACTGACGTAGATATGTAGGGGCGTGTTAGAACGAGCCGTTTCAGGGTGTGTGGACGAGCCTCAACTTTTATAAAGAATATCTCTTTGGATTTGAGACTTTAGTCTTTGCAGCTTCACAGATCTTCTTTATTCACCAAGAGCTTGTAACACTCCAAAGGAAAATTTGAAATCACATCATATTACCCCTTTAATTGTGATGCTGAATTTCTTCAAATCTTTTCCAATGAATAAACAAGGTCATCTACATCTTGGATGGCCTGAGGGTGAATGTTCAGTAATTGTTTAGTGAGTGAACTATTCCTTTAATATGAGAAACAATGAAAAAATATGGTTCCTTGATGGGAGATGCCCTTGGCAGCCAATAAATCATTGCACAGAACACACTGTGGTTACAAGCCATGTTTATTCTTATTGCAAATTAAGCTGTATTGAACAGAGTCTGGGTACTATTTACTTTTACATTCTTGAAAAATTTGGTTCTTTGAGTCAGTGGTTTTATGAAGAAACTTTAGCATCCATGAAACCTTTCCATTCCACAAAAGGTGGGAAAAGGTTCTTTATAAAATATAACTGTTATCCATTCTTCTTGAAATCTTTATTTTTAAGAGTGTACTTTGCAAAAGTTTTGATTGGAACCCTCCAATTTAGAACCATTGGAATAAATTATTCATGATTTTTTCCCTAATATGGCCCAAAACATGCAGAAAACAGGTGCATAACCTGCATTATATGCCCCATAACATTTGAATAACAAATCTTCAAGTTGTTTCCCAAACGGACCCAGAGCATCTCAGAACAGTGATCTGTACCAGTCTGGCTGTGATGAGAACCAGAGCCGGGCAGGACCAAAGCATCTCCGGCAGGGCTTTACTAGCTTGTTTATCACCTTTTGACAGTAATAGGAAAGCAGTCATCCCTCTTTCCGCACCACTCCTTACTCTCAGACAGACCATTTATCTGCAGTAGAGCCCTATTCAGAGTCAGACCCTTGACTAAACCCCTGTCTCCTCTGTACTGTATATCTCACTGTTCAACTGTGTTAGGTGAACTCCTACATGATCGTGAAAATGACTCTGTATTAAGCTGAATGCTGCAAGACTTCATACGCGATCTGATATTTTTTTACCCTTTAAACCTGTAAGTTAGTAAATAAGTAAATAAATAAGTAAATAAGCAAACCGTCCCCCTTTAAAACTGTAAAGGATTTTCAGTATTGGTCTCAGGTTGTTGGACTCCACAGGAATGATATTACAACATATTTGATATCATTTAATGTTGGGCTTGTATGTATGTATTTAATGTACTAATGTTGGACAATAGTAGTTAGTATAGCTACAGTTACTTTACAAGTATATACAACTATACAAGAATTGTTATATAGTTAGTTTTATTAATTTTATAATATCAGAAAATCTGTATACATCTTCATGAAACCTTTGAATTCATGCACACAGTTGGAAAATGGTTACATAAAAAAAAAAAAAAAAAAAAAAAAAAAAAAATATTCTTACTTATTAGATATTTAATCCAGGACTGTAGAAAATATCCTCACATTTGGCAAAATATCACTTGTGCATGTTAGAAAAAAAAAGAAAGTATTTTCGGAAATGCTCTCACACTGGTTTTGGGCCATTGACCATTATTATTGTTGAAGCCAGTCATTAAATATAAGAATTATACTGGCAAAAAAAGCAATCCATATCTTGTGTTTTCATGAGTGTTAAAAAAAAATAAAAAAAATAATGAGGGGTGCTTAGTTGTGAGGTAAACTTCATTTTACACATTTCTGGTGTCTGAAACCACAAACATAACAGGATGCTCCCAAAACTATGTTTAAAATGTCTGGCATTCACTTGAGCTTTCAAGACCCATAACATATGGGTCAATTATCGAAATAAATGATGGCGTTTCAAGCATAGTCATCATTCGAGTGGTTTACACAAACCGTTGTTATCTTTCCACCAACTCATTCCCAGTAGTGCCGCCTGCGTGTTTTGCGAGAGCGAGCAGGCGTCAGCGTAAGTGACTGGAGCTCAGGAGACCAGCATACCAAACACAGCTGTGCTTATGCAGGGGGAAATGCCACAAACATCCGATTGCTGCAGTCTCCATCCACACACACACTCTGTCACAACGGAAACAAGCACTGTTTACTTGGAGGCTTGAGATGACAATATCATGATTGTGTTATTGAAACAGGGCTTTACAGCAGAAAATGTGGTCAAGTTGACACATTAACAGACCAAACGTATCATTAGACATCCATTAGAGACTTTTGAAGCTACAGACCAAATTAAACCCAAAGCAAGATGTAAAGGAGGATAACAAACCATGTTGCTTTGACAACTAACATTAACAATTGGTGGCTAATGCTTAAAAATTCAAAAAATAAACCAGCACTATACATTTCCCACGGTATTTGATTCACATAAAAACTTACATGTTTTAGTGGGATTAATTGTATTTTTAGCTTTTATTGCAACTAAAACCAACTAATTAATTATTTTGAATATACTGTATTGTGTTAACCCTGCATTGTGCTTACACATTGTATTGTGCTACATTGTGTGGTGCAGCATTAAATTATAGAAAATATGTTGCTAATATTGTGGAATTTTTTAGAAATGATCCAGTTTAGCAATAAATAATCTGTTAAAACATTTTGGAGCTTTTTTTTTTTTTTTTTTTGGCAAATATGCCAATGATTCAAGTCACGTCAAGTCATTCAATAAAGCCAACTCTTTTACAGGCTGCTCTATTCAAGATAAAATTACTGGATGAGTTAACCTGTTAGAAATGAAGACTGACCACCAAAAGGTAAAAGTCAGCAGAAAATTGCCAAGTAATGACTGTTCAGCCTTTATTCCTGAAAACAGAGCATTCTTTAGAGGAGCATTACAAAATTACACAAGCACTGCAGATATAATGGCATTCAGAACGATCAAAAGATATGAAATAATTTAGCTATTAATAAAGCAGAGAGCTCACAGATATAGTGCTATGGTAAATGTAAGACTGAGACGAAAACCAGCACCCTTAACTCTAATGGGCTGCTTCTTTATAATTAACCTGGGAAAGGTCACAAATCAAAGAGTCTCATACAGCACTGGCGCCACAAACGCTTCTCTTTGACCACTAATGGCTCCAGAGAGAGTATGTGTCAACAATGCTTAGCCTCTATTTTATCATTTATAATGCTAAATGGTATTATTATGCTAACATTCATAATAAACATAATTAACATTACTTCTAATAGGTGTCTATGTAATTGCCTAATCGATTGAAATTCCTTGTAAAACTGACCCACAAAGCATTTAAGCCACATTTGCAAATATATCAATGCCAGAGGTGCTGAACTAGAGGTTTTCCAAGGACTAACTTCACTTCTGAGCCATATTTGGATGTATGAAGTCAGTTCTCCTCACATTCACCCAGGTGTCCTACTAGAGGGAACCACAGTGGGGTAGTTTATAACATGAGCATGAGCATGATTTACTAATGTTTGACATCCACAAATGGACACAATCCATGAGTTCATGCAAAAATAAAACTTCTGTCATCATTTACTCAGCATCATGTTGTTTCCAACCATTAAACAGTGTTGCCAACTAACCTTTTAGACCCCTTTAGCAACTTTGGTAACGGTTCAGATTAGGGAACACAGGTGTTGGGAAGGTTACTTAGGAAATGTAATAGGTTACAGATTACAAGATACCCTATTTATGCTACACTTGACAGAATGAACTTATTCACTTTTTGAAGTGTAAAAAATTTTGAAGATGAAAGTCCTATTGTCACAAGTTCACCAGTTCAGTCAAGAGCCCAGGACTCAATTTCCCAGCATTCCCCTTGATCCAGACCTGCAACTACTTTTCAATCAGAACACTGTCAGTGTTCCTCATCCCCTCACTATAAAAGCAGTCACTCCATCATCGTCTGGTTTCATTTGTGGTTTTCCATACACCATTCCTACCACCGTGAATCTCCTGTATCATCACGTCTGGTTACCCATCTTCAGTCCTCCAGCCCATCACTTCACCAGCCTTCTAACTAGTGATGGGAAACCGAGGCTTTCTGAACCGTTTGAGGTTTTCAAGAAATTGAGCCAAAAAAACGTTCCATTACTCTAAGCTTTTAACACAGTGCGCATTAGCGACATCTACTGGTCAGACTTGGTTTCTCCACCAAATCTAACAAAACATTGTGGGGCAGAGGATGGTTTTGATCAATAATATAAAATGTACAAGTGTGTAATTATAATTAAAAATTGATGTGAGTAGTAGAAAAAATATTTTGGGTGAGCTGTTCGGGGTCTCTGAGACCCCAGCTATAGACCATGATAAAATACAATAGAGGTGTGATGTGCATCTAGTTTCTGTTTGGTGTTGAGGTTATTCTAAACTATTCTACTAAATCCTTAATAAGTGTACAAACACACGCACGACCAAGTCAATGTAAAGTCAAACACAAGGGACATGCGAAGCACCGATTTTTTCAAACCAGCTGTCCCGACCTTCCGATACTGCATGACGTTCGAAGCTTCAAACATCATCAATCACCTGGTATTGTCATTTTGATACAAGCATCGGCACAGTGTGTGATACAATAGTGCTTTGAAAACTGCACCAGAGCCTCGGTATCAATCGTCCCATCACTACATCCAACCCTTTGAACAAATAGGGCTCTTTGGATACATACCAGTCTACTCACCTGCCCTACTATCACTCTGCCTGTCTGTCCTTGACACTACGAACCTGGAAAAGAGAAAAGAGACATTATCATCAAGATAAGTGAGACCATTCTGCTCCTCTAAGTTGTACACTTATCTTAGTTTGTTTTTGTTTGCCCCTGGCTTTGTCCTATTCCGTTCCTGAAAGGGAGTCAGAGACTTTCATTTATATCCCCCTCAGTTTAGTTATGATGATTATTGAATTCTGAACTTACCTTTTTTTTTTTTTTTTTTTTGCAGGACTCCTTTTGTTGAATAAATCTACATTGAGTTACCTTACCTGTTGTTTCTACCAGTCTGTTCCCTGACAGAAGACCAGACCACATTATATGGATTATATATTAATGACTCTCCAGAGGAGTATCTGCTCCTCCATTTCCGCCAAAAAGGGCTCTGGACTCTGGAGAGTTATGTGGAGAAGTTTGTGGAGCATGTCCATCAGGTGAGTTTGAACGATTTTGTTCTGAATCACGTTTTGCTGAGTGGGCTGGATGACGATCTGCTAATCATCCTTATACTTCCGCATGTTTATGAATTGTCTTTGGTGGATTTTATTAATCGAGTCCTCGGAGTAATGGGTTCCAGTTTCTGTGTTAAAGAAGCAGAGAAAGACTCACGTGATGTCTTTCCAGTTCCATCCTATGGTGGGTGGATCGCTCCAGCTCACCCCAATCCCCACCTGAATCCTCCACATTCTTAGTCTCTACTCCAAAGTTTCCCAGCTGCTCCACTCCAGAGTTTCGAAAACAACCGGCTCCAGAACACACACTCAGCCTGATACTTTGAGGAGTTCGAATCCACTATTTTCACACTACAAGATGGCTACAGACCCCCAAACATATCCACAGTTTCCCATCATGGCTGCCAACCTTCAGTCCTCACCCATCATGGCCTTCATTGCCGAATCATCACCCATCATGGCCGCCAGTCCTGAGTCCACATACAACATGGCCGCCAACCTTCAGTCATCACTCATCAGAGCCACTGATCTCCAGTTATCACGCATTGTGGCCACCGATCATCAGTGTACACCTATCATGGCCGCTAACCACCAGGAGTGCAGCTATGTCTTCGGTTGAATTACTTGCCCACATCATGGCCAAGGAGAGTCGTTCCTCCTTCAGTTAGATTAAGTCCCCTCGTCACGGCCAGGATTGCCATTCTATCTTCTGTTGGATCCAGTTCCCTCGTTACGGCCAGGAGAGCCATTCCTTCTTCAGTCGAAAGAAATTCCAGAGTCATGGCCAGGAGTTCTGTTCTGTCAATTTCCCTTGTCATGGCCAGAAAACAACAGCCATCCAGACCAAACTGACCCAGCTCTCTGTTCCTAGCTCTGTCTGTCAGTGGATCACCAGCTTTCTGACAGATAGGCAACACCTAGTGAGACTGGGGAAATTCATGTCAAACAGCCCCTACATCAACACTGGTGCCCCTCAGGGCTGCGTTCTCTCCCCACTGCTCTTCTCCCTGTACACCAACGACTGCACCTCTAGAGACCCCTCTGTCAAGCTCCTGAAGTTTGCAGTCGACACTACAGTCATCGGTCTCATCCAGGACGGTGACAAGTCTGCTTACAGACAAGAGGTTGAGCAGCTGGCTGTCTGGTGCAGTCTTAACAACCTGGAGCTGAACATTCTCAAAACATTGGAGATGATAGTGGACTTCAGGAGAAACCCCCCTGCACTCCCCCCACTCACCATTATAGACAGCACTGTGGCTGCAGTGGAGTCATTCAGATTCCTGGGAACCACCATCTCTCAGGACCTCCCTTACCAAAAAGTAGTATACTTCAAGTTTATTTTATTAAGTATACTTAAGTAAAGTTCAAGTATATTTAGACTTTTTGTAAGTAGAAGTCAAGTATACTTAAATGTCATTTTAAGTATATTTCTGAGAAGTACATAAAACCCATTTCTGAGAAGTATATAAAAAGTAAACTAAAAGCATACTTTCCTATTTTTAGTTTAAAAGAAGTATACTAATAGCACACTTGAATAAACTTCTTTTTCGTAAGGGCTGAAGTGGGACAATCACATTGACTCCATTGTTAAAAAGGCCCAACAAAGGTTGTACTTCCTTCGCCAGCTGAGGAAGTTTAACCTGCCGCAGGAGCTGCTGAAACAGTTCTACTCAGCCGTCATTGAGTCTGTCCTGTGCACTTCAATAACTGTCTGGTTTGGTTCAGCTACAAAATCAGACATCAGAAGACTACAGAGAATGGTTCGGACTGCTGAATGGATTATTGGTGCTCCCCTGCCCACCCTTCAAGAAGTGTATACATCCAGAGTGAGGAAAAGCGCTCAGAAGATCACTCTGGATCCCTCTCATCCAAGTTACCCCCTTTTTGAACTTTTGCCATCTGGCCGGCACTTCAGAGCCGCAAATACCAGGACAGCAAGGCACAAGAACAGTTTCTTCCCCCAGGCAATCTACCTCATGAACAGTTAAATGTTCCCCACTTATGCAATAAAAAATGTGCAATATCCTTATATTTATTTGTTACTCCTCCACCCTAGTACATCCCTGCATCTCACTCTATTCTATTCCATTATCATCTGTAGCACAACTGTTCATACAATTTATTTTTATTTATTTTTTTGTCTGTATGTTGTTGTTGTCTCTGTGTACTGGAAGCTTAGGTCACTAAAACAAATTCCTTGTATGCGCAAGCATACTTGGCAATAAAGCTCTTTCTGATTCTGAAAAGCTGTTCCTTCTGCTTTGGAAAGAAATTCCCCAGTCTCGGCCAAGAAAGCCTTTCCTTTTAATGAAATTCAAATCCCTTACCTCGACTACTGTACTCTTATGGTTGTCCACTCCAGAGCGCACTCCAATGTCCGCTGCTCCAGAGCGCCCTCCAGAGCTCGCCCCAGGGCCTCCTGAATGGCCGTCGCCACCATGGCCTCCCGAGTGGCTATTGTTTTTACCGGTCTGTTCCCTGACACCTATGGGTTTGTAAAGACAATTTTTTTCCTGAGTGAAGTATCACTTTAATTTTCAACAGTATTGTCTTGTAAACCCAACCAATCTGCATCATGAACTTTAATTAGCAATGTTTCAGCCAATTCAATTGCAAAGGCTAATACTGAATGAAGGTCAAATGACCGACATGTTAAAAAAAATCATGATGCAATTTGAATAATGTGCAAAATGTATAATTTTTTTAGTTTATATTGGACTTTTATCCATCACACTGGTGAAAGATTTGAGTGTGCCAGGCACTATGTGTCTTTATTTTCACTATATATTTTAAGCCCAAAAATACTTCCTTGAAAAGTGAATGACTTTCTTGAAAATAAATGCCACTTGGTTTGATATTTTTATATGACGCAATGACATTCATACATCATATTTCATATTCATTCACTTACATTCATATCAAATAGTTGCTGACTGTTCATTGGGGTCCAGAAACTGTTCGGTTACCCACATTCTTCTAAATATCATCTTTTGTATTTAGCAGAAGAAATAAATTCATACCAGTTTGGAACAACCTGAGAGTGAACTATCCCTTTAAGTGTCCAAATACTTTTTGGCAGCCAATGTATTTCCTGTACTTGACCAATAAAGTTTATATTGGCAGGTCTAATAATGTCACCAGACCAGCTATAAATTCTGCCATAACTAGATGATCACTTTGCCAATGTACTGCAAGTTAGGCTACATCACAATAATCAGAATACAAAGATCACAGATGCTCAGTAGGAGCCCATCTGTTGAGTCATTTGAGACTGGGTAATGATGTTCGAGGTACTTTAATATGTGCTGGGGAGACTGGGTTTGGCTGGACTGACTGATAGCCTCATTAGCATTACAGAGAGATCAAAACAGACCTGATGACGGACAGAACAGCCCACTATTGTTTCCCTATCACAGCACTGATTGATGGGAGCAGTGCTGCCTGAGGATGTGAAACACTTTCTGTCGATTGTAGGCCAGCATGCGATAAAGTGTTAGACACTTTTTTGTGTGTCAGAAACATGTTGGCTTCTGACTGCCAGTCAAAAAAGTATTAAAGGGAAATTTCACCAAAAATAAAAGATTCTGTTGCCATTTATTCACCCTCAAGTTGCTGAATGGCTTTCTTTTTCTTTCTGTGGAACATAAGCAAAGATATTTTGTGAAATGTCTCCATGTTTTCTTTTTTTGTCCAAAGGCTACTTAAAAGGTTCTGATTACGAACAATCTTCAAAATATCCACAAAATGAGGGTAAAATGATGGTAGAATTTTTGGCTATAAAAAAAAAAAAAAAAAAAAAAAAAATTGGGTAAACTAAAAAAAAAAAAAAAAAAAAAAAAACCTTTATGTGGATACTCCCTTTGGTTTTCTTAATGATTTAGAGGGTCTGCTGACATTTAGACATTAAGTGCGTCTTAAGTGCCTAAATACTTGAGATATTTAAATACACCACTCCTATTAAGACTATCATTTCCAGTATAAAGAACCCATAACAAGAATAAAGCTTTCCAAACACTCCTAATAAAGACAGAGGCTCACACATCATAGGACAAAGTAATTGGGCATGTGACGTTTCTCATGGGTAAGAAATCTCAGTACAAATTTCTTTGCTTTGATCATATGTTAGAGACACAAACTAGTCAGCCGCCCAAAACTAGAGTTCAAACCTCAGAACGGGGATGTTAACGTCATTTAACCAATGTCATTTTAAAAAGCGGCAGCGGCGCCAGGCTCCGCACTGCCATGATAAACGGAGAATAAAGCGTAGAGATGCAGCGGGACATAAGCTCTGAATCCCACCGCAGTCGACCGCAGTTCTGAGCACTCAGTGTTTAACTGGTGTTGCATAGTTCAGAATCACCACACTGAGCTGGCAAGCACTGGCCTTCACTGTCCAAGGGCCGTGTTTTCCTGTGGCATCAGATAAAATGACTCCATAAAACAACAAACTCAAACTCCAGCAATTAGCTGAAGCTCAACTCTAGCTAGTAAAACATGACTGTCGTGTGGGTTCAGGAGGCAAATGGCAACATCAGCTGACAGGGTTAAAGGTCAGGGTCCTGGTTTGAGCCAGTTATGATTTATGGTTAATCATGTTCCATAATCTAGAAATTGTAACAATTTATATGGTAGAAGAGGCAAAAACATTATTGCTTATTAAATGCACACTCCAATGTTCAGTTGACCAGAACCGGTCCACTTTTTAAGCAGCCTTTGTTTGTTCCTTTCATTTTCATGACATAAAAAAAAGACAAAGACAAAAAAGACATAAAAAATTATTAAATAATAATAATAATAATAATAATAATAATAATAAATCTGACATAAAGACAAAGGTGGTGTAGGTTGTTCACTCATCATTTTCTCTTCTTCATGATGTTTCACATTTATTTCTGTGAGGAAAAAAAGATATTTTGAAGAATGAGTAAACTGTTTGTTTGTACATACCAGTGTTATATTATTATTATTGCTATATTATTATGGTTTTTATTTAGAATTTAATTATATTTTCTATTTTCTGTTTTCACTTCAATTTTATTTGTAGTAATTTTGTTGTGTTTTTTTTTTTTTTTTTTTTTTTTTATTGTCTCATTCATTTAATTAATTAATTAATTAATTTATTTATTTATTCAGTACTTCAAGTTAGGCAAAACAAAAATGAGAAATCTTTCTCTGGCAACTAGCTGAAATAAAATAAGTTTGTTTGTTTATTTATTAATTTATTCTTTTTTTTTTCATTTGATGTTTATTTTGTTTTAAGTAACACTTTTTATTTTTTTTTGGTTTAAATTTTAGTTAAGAAAAATAATAACCCTGGTCCATATTGTGAAAAAAGATTAGATTTTCTAATATATCTTGCCAATGCTTTATTGAGACATGATTCTGGTATTAACTAGACAAAAATATTTAATATCGCTAAAACAATTAAATTTATACAGCATGACTATTTCTATTGGATAAATCAGGTAGAAGCAGCTCATTAAGTTAACAATTGCAGGTAAACACCTTTTATAGTGTGAATTAAGCTAGACTTGCAGGGATAGGTTTAGTGCCTTGTTTGTTTCACTGACACTGGGGTGGGGTGGTAGTGGCAAAGGACAAATGGGTTCAATACTTGATGACATACAATGAAATTCTGTTCGGGTAAGCAAGAAAAAACAGAGAGGCAAATCAACACCCGCAGAGGGCTGGCGAGCACACAGGACTTCTGTTTGCTCTCAGCAAGCAAGCAGCGAAAGAGACGCCGCGGTTTCTCTCGCGCGCTCGGCCCTCACTGAGGCTTTTATGAGAGCAGATAGTCAAATTCTCATTTCAAGATCTGCGTTTAACCTCAGTCCAGCAGGCGCTTGTACCGCAGAGCTCCTAACTCCTCTCATCTCATTTCTCTTTAACTAGAGGCCCCGCTGATGCCGCAGTGCACATTAATACTCGCAGGCCGCTAGCCAAGCAACGCTGTGTCGAGCTCCATGGCTGATTCATTGCAGAGAACACCCAGTAGCTAAAGCACATTTAAAGCACACTGGAGGGATGGGGCATTACTCCAGGAATTAGATTTGCAGCTTTTGTACTACGATAAAACCATAAGTAACAGAAAACAGGCATAAACACAGTCATGTCATTTCTGTGAAATTTGGCCCTGTCAGCTGTACTCAGCCAAAATGAATCATGATAAAACACAAACAGGCTGCATGATAAATTGGTGCATTTAAAGTGCATCTACAAAATTTTATGCACTGTGTAATAAGCATGTTTAATCCTTCAGTGCCAGGTTTTTATTTCAGAGACTGAAATAAATATGGTTTTAACACAGTTTTTTTTTTTTATGTAAAACAAACTTAAACCTCCAA
The DNA here is from genome assembly GCF_018340385.1 of Cyprinus carpio. Lineage (NCBI taxonomy): Eukaryota > Metazoa > Chordata > Actinopteri > Cypriniformes > Cyprinidae > Cyprinus > Cyprinus carpio. Next base: position 5,281,356 of record NC_056608.1, read on the forward strand.
ACATGGCCTCCTGCAACAAAATAAAAGATCTATATACACTCACAGGCCACCTTGTTAGATACACCTATTCAATTGCTTGGTAAAACAAATTGCTAATCAGCCAATCACATGGCAGCAGCTCAATGCATTAAGGCATCTAGATGTGGTGAAGACGACTTGCTGAAGTTCAAACCGAGCAACAGATTGGGGAAGAAAGGGGATTTAAGTGACTTTGAACGTGGAATGGTTGTTGGTGCCAGACGGGCTGGTCTGAGTATTTCAAAATCTGCTGATCTACTGGGATTTTCACGCACAACCATCTCTAGGGTTTGCAGAGAATGGTCCAAAAAAGAGAAAATATCCAGTGAGCGGCAGTTGTGTGGACGAAAATGCCTTGTTGATGTCAGAGGTCAAAGGAGAATGGCCAGACTGGTAAGAGATGATAGAAAGGCAACAGTAACTCAAATAACCACTCGTTACAACCAAGTTCTGCAGAATACCATCTCTGAATGCACAACACATCGAACCCTGAAGCAGATGGACTACAGCAGCAGAAGACCACACCGGGTGCCGCTCCTGTCAGCTAAGAACAGGAAACGGAGGCTACAATTCGCACAGGCTCACCAAAATTGGACAATAGAAGATTGGAAAATGTTGCCTGGTCTGATGAGTCTCGATTTCTGCTGCGACATTCAGATGGTAGGGTCAGAATTTGACGTAAAGCACATGAAAGTGTGGATCCATCCTGCTTTGTGTCAACAGTTCAGGCTGATGGTGATGGTGTAATGGTGTGGGGGATATTTTTTATTGGGCCCCTTAGTACCAAATGAGCATTGTTTAAACGTATTGTTGCTGACCATGTCCATCCCTTTATGACTACAGTGTACCCATCTTCTGATGGCTACTTCCAGCAGGATAATGCACCATGTCACAAAGCTTAAATCCCCTCAGACTGGATTCTTGAACATGACAATGAGTTCACTTTACTCAAACGGCCTCCACAGTCACCAGATCTCAATCCAGTAGAGCAGCTTTGGGATGTGGTGGAATGGGAGATTCACATCATGAATGTGCAGCCGACAAATCTGCAGCAACTGCATGATGCTACAGTATCATGTCAATATGGACCAAAATCTCTGAGGTATGTTTCCAACACCTTCTTGAATCTATGCCATGTATCTAATAAAGTGTCCAGTGAGTGTATATATGTACCGTATACATACATACATACATACAGGGCATACATTTATATTAGTGATTTATACTGTAACTGCAAATTCCTGTCTGCTTTGTTTTTGATTAAACGATTTGTAATGCCTATTGTAATGAAAAATGAGGAAAAATAGCCAGTTGAAAAAAGCCAAATTTTAAATCTGTTTTTCTAAATTAAGTAAGCATGATAAAAACAACAACAACAACCAAAAAAATTTGTACCATTTTAAAAGTACAAACAAAATAAAATGTTACGTCTAGCCTTAACTGTATTCTGTGAATGTGCGAGACTTCCGTGTCATTAGCTCCTGTAGGAAAATAACGAGAAAAATAACAGTGTGCAGTGAACGGTTAAACTGTTTTCACTACAAACCAATGTGTTCATAATTCAGATAATACATTAACATAATATGGTAAGACACACTAGTTTGCAATATCCAGCAGCAAAACAAGCTGTTTTGTACAGCTGAAAATAGCTGGAAGCGAATGACATCGGAAACCAGACACTCTTATGGGAAAAGTAAAGGTGGATTAAACAAATAATAATAACTATAAAAACAACTGAGGACAATGTTTCGGCTGTTGACAGCAAGTATGGATTTGTTTACGGATTGTCAACTCCACTCAACAAATGTGACACAAAGCGGGAGTTCTGACAAGCGTGCCGGTACAAACAGCACGCATGACGGCAAATGAAGGACCATACTACTTTTTTCTATAGTCCTGTGACATGCTATATTACTGGTTTTGGTGGCACGATGGCCAAGGCATATCTTCAAATGTCTGCACTGGAGCCGTGCCTGATCAACCCCTTCATTACGAGAGCCAGACTGCCAAACTTATATTTTTCTATATGCCCTGCCTTTCAGAAATAATAAAATGCTTGGGTGGGATGCCATCAATTTTTTCCCTCTCTGAGAGTATGCGGCATGTTCGCAAGTGCAGCAGTGTGTGCTTCTTTCTTTTTTTTTTTTCGTTAGGATGATCACAAACATCTTTCAAATACTAACTTGCTCTGTATGTATATAAATTACACAGGAAGAGGAACACTTAGCATATAGTTTAGGAAACCAAAAACTAGCCAAAAAATGGCTCCAAATATACACAGTTCACAAAAATAGTTACTATGTCTGGTTTCACATTGCAAGTCTCATGAATTAGGCTGCTACGCTACTTTAGGCCTTCGGGCCACAATATACGCCTGTCGCTCGTGTCCAACGAAAACAAAAGCACAGTCTTTCAGACAACAAAGGCATCAAGATTTAATAACTGCAATCAAAACAATCTTCAGCTTGACACTGAGAACTTCAGATGTATTCTCCATATTCAGTGCATTTAAAACATGACCACAAACCCATTAACCACTGACTGAGGCCAAACTGGCTGGCTGGGAGCTCTTGGATGGCGGCCAGTGGAGTGAAGGTAAAAAAGTGTGTGTGTTTATGTATTTAGTCCTTTTTAAAGACATGCTCACACACCCTGACACTTTACATTGGCTCCAGGATGTGCAGTTTAATACTTTGAAACGTTCTCTCTGTCTCTGATCTGACGGTTAATTATAGAATTTTAAATATCCATGACGCGTGGGCAGGTACCCGTAATAACATACACGCCAGCTTGTAATTATTGACTTTATTTACTTTTTGGATGTTTGTTTGAAATAATGCACTGCTGGTATCGTGATCTGGAGATCAAAGAGCTCAGGACGTTATTAACATGTGCTCATCAGGCAAGGATAATCGTTTAAAGTGTAATTACTTTGCCAAGCCCAAGATAATCGTGTTTTTCTTGCTCCTGGCATTTTTAATACTATGATTCAGATGTTAGTGTGTCCCCCAAGGGCTGTTTGATGGAAGACAAAGAATTACATCTCTATTCATATTCAAGTTTTAGGCTGATGGGTTTTCAGTTAAGTAAGGGTGCCAGCCTAATTGAGACTGACAGGAATGAACATGTTTCTTGAATCAAGGACAATTATTTTAAATTACTAATAATTCAAAGTTACATAGCTGTCAATGTCAGAAGTTTTAATAGCACAAATATAAGATTATCGTGCCACCTAGTGGAGAACCCTTTTACTGCAACAGTGGACATTAAATGCTGCTTTGATTTTCAACAATTGGACACTTATGCCCACTAGTGGCAAAGATAAGAAAAACACGTGCTTGTAGACATGAGGGAAGATTTCAAGCGTCTGTTTCTCACACAAAGGCATTTTATTATAGAAAACATTGAAAATGCATCAAACGAGTCATATGTGCTACTTTTATTGTCTCGTGTTATCATTTTTGAAGATCGACAGCGTTCATCAACATTCATTTTAAAAGAATGGACAAAGCAGAGTCAACATGGTACTTGTTCCAACGAAAGAGATAAAGTCGTACAGAAACGACAAGAGTGAGTAAATGATGTTCATTTTTGAGACAATCGCGTTTTGAAACACGTAAATACTTAAACATGCATGTATTTTTATGAAAATACATTTTCAGAGAAGGAAATATTTTCAATAACAAGTTAATTCATTTTATGGCTTCACACTCGGTAACCTCGTTGTACCTTTATTCTGACACTCCGTGATGGATTATGATAGCTAGGGTTCTGGGTTGTTTTTAAAGCATCATCTGATGAAACTAATTTGACAGGAAATTGAAGAGAGAGGATCGCTGGTTAAGGTCACAGTGGTAGCGAAGGCAATTTCAGAGATGGACGTAAGTGTGTCCATGGGGAAATTGTCTTTGTTTCCCTCTCTAGTGACCCCTGTGTATTCGAACTTTGGTGTTTCTCTGCTTCTGCCTTTAAATGTGAAGTGTGTCGTTTCTGTGCCACTAGCGGCTCTGAACAGAATCAACATTTGTTTGTTTCTGTCCAGGCCAGTTTGGCAGGTTTGTGCAAATCCAATGTTTTTGTAACATCCTGACTACTTAAATGCCTTGCAGTAGCCAAGGTTTAGTGTTTCTTTACTTCTGCCTTCAAAGCTGAAGTGTGTAATTTCATCATGATGACTGGCAAGTGAAGTGACTTTGGGCACTGGTTATTTTTTATCAAAGTTTTAGCATAGACATATTAATTAAGGGTAGACTATGGAAGATTTCCCATTTCTAGTTGTTCTTTATACCGGATTATGTTGACAGTTCATTAAACCACATTTTAAATATAGTGTCTTTAAAGAATGAATATGGATTGGCTGTTTTGTCAACAGATGCGCTACTTGCTCAGATGAAATATTGTCTTCTAGGACTTTCTTCTTACTATCAGTGTTCTGGATGTAGCTAGTCTGAGCTTCTCTGATTTAAGATTAATGACAAAATAAGTTTAGACCATCAGATTCATTCACACAGAATAAGAAGCACATATAAAATGAAAAATGTACAAAGTAACATTAAAGGGGTCATATGGTGCGATTTCAAGTTTCCCTTTCTCTTTGGAGTGTTACAATCTCTTGGTTCATAAAGAAGATGTGTAAAGTTGCAAAGACTAAAGTCTCAAACCAAAGAGATATTCTTTATAAAAGTTAAGTCAACCACACCCCCCAAAAAATGGCTCATTCTAACACGCCCCCACATGTCTATGTCACTGCTTGGGAAGATTTGCATAAGGCCGCCCAAATGTTCATGCAAAGAAAGAAGGCGTGACTTTTATTCTCACTGTTGCCACCGCCACCATGTTGTAGAGACACTGTTTCATTGTGAAAGCAAAAATACTTTGTTTTGCCTTTGTAAAAATCAGTGGTTAAGTTGTATTTGCAACACTGTTCCAGAACAGTTCAACCCAAATATTTAGTGTGCAGCACATTTTATGGAGGACTGTTTCCTGATTCTGGGAGAGAAGACTACAATGCCAGCTGTTCTGACTCACATACTAAGTAAGTTTACATATGTAAAGGATTTGCCACTGATGATTCAAACATGAGTTTTGAGCAGTGTAGAGCAGCTGTTCTCAATTCCAGTCCTCGCGCCCCCCTGCTCTGCACATTCTGTATGTTTCTCTTATCGCTTCAGACGTTTGTTCAATTTGAACGTAAGTGCCCTGCGAAGTGGACATCACAGGATATTCTGCTATGATTCCAGTTCAAAGTGAACGTATACAGTATTTTCCATTCAAAGTGCATTGAAGTGAGCAAGATGTGAATTTAAATTGTATTTACTTACAGAGGTGTATGATGTCACACTTGTCTGTGTGTGAAGACGTTGCACAGTGCAAATCCGTGAAGTGAGGTAAACTTCAACAGATTTCCCCTGCTCAGGGAGTAGGGAGCAATGAACACTGTGTAGGGACCATGTAAATGGGAACACAGTTCATGCACGGAGGTCACTTCTAACGAGCTGATTATCTGAATAAGTTGTGTTAACAAAGAGAGACAGGCAAAATATGCAGAGCTGGGGGGCGCGAGGACTGGAATTGAGAACCGCTGGTGTAGAGTAGCCCTTGTTGTTTGTCATTTCTCCGATCACAAATGCAGACGATGCAACGCAATGCGTAAAAACACAGTATAAGTCATTATAATCTGTAATTATGTCCCCACTGGATGCAACAAATGCCTCGTTTGTATTGGGTTTTATTGTTTTTTCTTGTGGCGGCGGTGTTCTGACCGGGACACGCATCACAGTATGATGAGGGGCGTTAACATTTCTGTCACACGCTTGAGGCATTCAGCCAATCACAAAGCACTGGATAGCTGGCCAATCAGAGCACACCTCACTTTTCAGACCGATGAGCTTTGTAAAAAACAAAACAAAAATAAAACAGCGTTTAAGAAAGGCGAGGCATAGAGGAGCAGCAAAAATGTACAGTATGTGGAAAATAATGTGTTTTTTGAACCTTAAACTGCATAAACACATTTCATTACACCAAATACAAAAAAATAATGTTATTTTTAGCAACATCATATGACCACTTTAATAGTTGTTTCAACTAAAGATGTTGATAGTGTAACTTCAAGCAAAATGATGTGCTTTCTCTTTTCATTATATTAATGAAAATAAGGATAAATGAAAAGGTTTTATACCAGGAATGTTTATTTGATGTGCACGTGTCTCTGCCTCGTAGAAACAGTCAAATATTCAAAGGCTGCACAATGAGAGCAGTTTCTGCCTTGCTTATAACAAAACTAAAGAATATAACAGCAACAAAAGTTGTTCTCTTGAGTTGGGCAAGTATCTGTAACAGAATGTGACCACATACCAAATAATTTTGTTTTGATATAACTTGGTATAAAAAAGCACAAAAATATAGCACTTTCAACTCTGTTGCAAGTCCATTCAAATGACTGTGGCATTAAGCAAATGTACAGTCCATAAGTGCACATTAGATTCATCACAATTATTTTTATTGATGACTATTTACCAAAAATACACTTCAGCAGACATTTGATTTTGCCTTTGAAAATATAAAAAGCACAAAAAAAAAAATGAAAGCATACAATACATCTGTAACAAAATACAAAAAAAAAAAAAAAATACAAAAAAATACAAAAAAATAATAATAAAAAGCATGAGCAACAATCAATGGGCCAGAAATATAAGAGATTTTTATGAATGCAACAATCACTGAGAAGCTCATTGTTCAGGGCCATAAAAAAGCAAATATAATACTGAATGAAAGTGCAATTTCATAATTTTATGCTGCAGATTCATCGCCCAAAAACCTTGTTCTTTAAGACAATAGAGCATCTGCATGTCAAAAGTCACAGTTTTGTCATTGGTATGTGCAGGTTATTCCAAGGCCCCATCCAGAGCTCCTCTTCATCTGACTGGGTGCGGTCACTATGTGATCCTAAAGGGTCCCTCACCTCCTGATTGTCTACTGTGGACTCTTGTTCATCCCCATTTTGTGTTCTTTCACCCCCTCCTTTTGCCACATTTGATTTTGAAGCTATACTCTCTGGGCCTGTAGTGCTGGAGGCCAGGGACCCACTAGAGGGCCTGGTTGTGAGGTTCTGTTCACCTACTGAAGCGCCTGTGATTACAGGGCTGTTTAAAGGAATTCGCTCTTCGTGTGTGACAGCAAGTTTGTCTAGTTTCTTAAAGTGCTTTCCCAGTCGTATTGGAGAGTTGAGCTTGATGTTGTTGGTGTGCACGACACGTCGTGTCCGGATTATTGAGCCATTCTCGGCCAAGTATATGCTCCCATTAATGTTGCTGTGGCTATTCACATTAGACAGGCGATTCCTGTGCGATTCTGGTGCACTTTCTTCTCCAGTTGAACTGGTCTCATATTCACGGTCTACAATAAGCTTGATCCTCTTTTTTCTACCATACTGAAAAAAAAAGAAAATGGGTGTGTAAAATGACAGCTTAAGAATAACAGACTTTTTATTTTTACACAGCACACAACAGTGGCCAAAGGAGGAAAGTCTTCTAAAAAAGGTACAAGTAATGATATAAAATTAACTGTTGATTTAATTAGTTTATTAGTAGTGTGCATAAAAGTCCATCTAATGAAAAAAAAAAAAAAAAAAGAAAAAGAAAAAATCTTTATTGCTATTTTTATAATGGCACTGTGTGATTTGTTCCATTTTTCATATATGACAAATATTGGTTTGCTTATTGGAAAGATTGTTATAAAGTGTTAATTATCAAGATAACTTAATCAGAATAAATAAAGCAGGTTTGATGAATATTCAGTTTAAACATTAGCTTCCCCAGAAGATTCCCTCCTGGACCACAACTGCTCTTCATTAAAAAGCAAAACAACCAACACACACTTAATGTCCCTTCATGAGTTCATTAAACGTAATGTGCTCATGGACCCAATGTCACTGGATTACAGGATTTTTAGAAAACAACAAAAACTAACCTAATTTTGATCTGAACATTAATTTTGAAGGGTGACCTCTAAAGGTAAGACCACAGATGAAATAGCATGCATGTTATTCAGCAAAGGTTAAGGAGAAATGCCAAGCTGTGCTCAGCGAGAGGAAAACAACCAGAAGAACTCCAACCAGACGAAGGCATTCAGAATGCCAATAAAAAGATCAACCCAAGAAATAAAGGCAATGGCCAGTCTTACTGAATATATCAGAATATAATTCAGGAGTCTCCAACAGTCTTCGTTGTGTTTGAATTAGACTCCTCATCCTCCCCGTTTACTTTAAGGTTTCTTGCTCCATCTGAAGAACTCGAACTACCACCTCTTTTTGGTGTCATTTCTCCTTCTTCATTCTCATCTATAGGTGAGAGTTTGTCAATCTCTAAAGCCTTTGCTACACTACTGCTTATCATAGAGAATCTGCTCATGCTGTGGAAGTTTGAATCATGTCTTCTCTCCAGATAATTACTGCTTTTAGACCTAGATGACCTTGGATCCTTACTTTGGCCTTCTTCAATCTGCCCTCTGTCTTCCTTATCATCCTCATCCTCCTTCAGGATGGTCTCTTCTAATGTTTTCATGTGTGTGGATGTAGTTGCAGGTTCTGAAGATGATCTGCTGCTCTTTCTCTCGTAGGTAGAGTTTACTGATTTCTGGGATGTTATGCTGCTGTGTCTGGGCCGAGAAGATCTGACAGATGATACTGTTCCTCTGTCCTCCGATTTGACATTTTCTTTTCCACTGCTATCTTCCTCTGAGCTTAACTCGTTCTCCGTCTCCGATGTTCTCTCAGTGTCTGACTCTTGCTCTGTCTCTGTTTCTTTTTCAGTCTCTGTGTCTTGGTCTGAATCTGATTCTGTCTTTGACTCTATTTCAGTGTCATCTAGCTGAGTTTTTGTTTGGCTCTCCCTGTCTGAATCAAGAGGACTCTGGTCTTGATCATCATCAGAGTCTAAACTACTCATATGTGCTCCTTCTTGGAGTCTGTGTGGATGGTAAGGTGTGAATGACATGGTACTTTCAGTGTAAGACTGTTGAATGATGTCTTTCCTGCTCCTACCTCTTTCTTGCTCACTTTCCACACTATCACCAGGGATTCTCTGTGATTTCCTTTCTGACTCGCTGAGTGACCAAGAGGTTGGGATGCTTCCATTACTCCTATGATCTAAACTCCCGCTAATGCTGCTCAGAGAGTTCTTCTGAGTCTGCAGTGTTTTAAAGATGTTCATCTGACTCAAAACTTTGCCAAGTCTAGTCTTTGCTGAAGGAATGGCTTCTTTAGTCTGGAAATAGTTGCCATCAATGACCATGCCATTGTCGACACTGTTTGAATGTTGCATTGTGATTGCTTTGGGGTCATCAGTACCTCCTCCTTTCTTCTCAGGAACTGCAATCGGAAATATTCTATTGTTCTTCCATGGAAGGTGGAATGGAGCTGGAGCTGGGCTCAATCTTCTGTCAAATATTTGGCCAAGTTTTATAGGTTCTTTGAGTGAAGGTTCAGCCTTTGAGCTGTAAGGGTGTGTGATGCCTCCGACTAGTCCAGGCAGGTGATGCTCAAGCCTTGGAGGTTGGTCTCCAAAAGCTTGTCTAGGGGGCCTTCGTGGAGGAGCCTTGCCAGGAGGGGGAGCCGGCTTTCTGCCTTGCCTAGCAACCTATTACATTGATATTAGTCCAGGTTTTTTAATCATTCAGAATTTTTAATCAACAGTTCAGATCTCCCATCATCTTTGTGACTTTACATGACCCATGTCAGCATTCCCCAATGCACTGAGAAAAAGTTTCAAGGTACAGTCTTACCCCCAGTACCACGTTGAATGCAAATGAATTAACATGACTGGCTGCTGACCTTTCAAAGTGAAGTCATGGTTGGTGTCAGCAAAAATCATAACATGATAGAAGAGGGAATGATGCCATGAATCAGGAATGGGCAATTCTGGTTTGGAGGGCTGCTGTCCTGCAGAGTTTAGCTTCATCCACAATCAAACACACCCGTCTGTAATTTCCAACTATAGATGGAGCAAAACTCTGTAGGAAAGAATCCTGAACCCTCCAGGATGGGAATTGCCAATCCCTGCTCTAGATGGTTACCCATGTTCTACAAACTGACCATAAAAAAAATCGCCCCAACCCTGCACCCTGAAGAAAATGTGCTCTTGTGTGAGGGCCACCTTTTAGACATTACTGACTGATTATGTGTTATCTGTTTACATTGCAACATCATTGAAAGCATATCAGAACATTTTTGACTTTTTTCTTTCTGCAGTGATTCAAAGTAATCAGCAGGATTTTTTTCTGTTCTAACTCCGGTTTCACACTGCAAGCGTGAGCAGCACATATTTTTTTTTTGCCGTCCATGTAAATCAATGAGTGATTTCACAATGTCAGCAGCAGTGCATGAGCGTCGAGCAGAAGCGTATCGTGAGCTGCAGCACTGGTTTCTGCGCCAGGTCTATTTTTGCTGCACTGCTCACGCTCGATTAAAGTGACAGCACACTTTTGATGGACAAAATAAAAAGGATTTCACACAAAACGTGCTACAAATGCACAGAACAACAATGCCTAGTGTGTTTTAACACAAATTGGAGTATGTCATGAAACAAAATGAAGAATAAAAAATATGTATAGAAGATTTAGCCATTTTAACTTGTTTTTAATTTTTAATTGCCATAAGTATTATAATTTAAAACATTTTATCAAACTCACAACAAACAATTAATCTTGCTCAGGATCTTAAGTTACAATGGAGGAGGCTATAAACATAAGAAATTCATTATTCATTCATTATTGACAGCTTCTGTAAATATTATATTCTGTAAATATTGCACATGTGTTCATTTACGATTGACGTGACAAACTTATGCCTTTTATTTATTTTCAGTTCCACAGTTACAGAAACGGAGCTATAGACACAATAAATGCACATGAATCATACTGACATCTTCAACATTCGGCCTAATAAAAATATTATAAACGCTCAGCATGTTCACCTTGGTTAGAAACACACCTTTTCATTTTTAAAATGAATATCTATGAACAAATAATGACTTAAACATAATATTTTCACTTAACAATTAGCTAAAATAGAATGGATATTATATTGCTCCAGGTCTTCAGTTACAAAAATGGACAAGGCACAAATGATAAACAAGGACACAAGATGAAAACAGACACAAAAAAATCTATAAATCATTTACACCTTCTAAAAAAATATAAAGCTTTAAATTACGATTGGCTAGAAACGCATAGACTACTTTTTTTTCAGCGCTACATAAATAAGAACTTAAAACATTTTGACATTCTTACTTAGGCTCACGATTAGTTAAAATCCAATGAATAATTCACATTTCTCCCAATCACTTACAAAAACGTAGCTTAATCACAAGTAATTTACATAAAGCATATTGACAGCTTTTATAATAGACATGGAGCTTATGGACACACACTGAGCTATAACTAAAAAAAAAAAAAAAAAGTATAAACAGCACGTTCTTTATTTGAGTCTGACTGAAACAACAGGAGCTGTTTTGTTTTTTACCATTTACACGCGAATCCCCATTTTAACACACTTTCAAGACTTCAAAACATTCAAGTGTATGACTGACCAACCTCTAAAGACAAATTTATAGTTGTTTTTGTAAATAAAAATAAATATTTAGATCAGCAGCAGCTACTCTGACCATGTACAAACACTTCCAGTGAGAATACTCTGACGCATCTGCAGCTGCAGTAATGCTGTAGTTACGCTCACGCTTACAATGTGAAACAGGCATAAGCGCAAATATCTTTCATTTGATTCCACTACTTTTAATGTGCACACTTCTGTTTTTTTGTTTGTTTTTTTTCTACCTTGCTATTTGCAATGCTTTTCAAGTGAAGGTCAAGGTGCCAAAAGCACTGAAACCCTGACATGAGTCATGTGTTAGGGCCTTAAGCTAGAGGCAGGATAAAAGTAACTTATTAAAAAAATACTGCATGTTGTATTGGTTTAAATTAAGAAAACAGGAAAAAAAAAAAATAATTAAATAAATACAATTTGATACCTCTGCCTCGGATTCATGTGGGCTGTAGTAGTAGCTGCCATCATCTTCCATAATCACCTCTCCATATTCATCATACATCCCTGTTGGAGAGATCAGCTTCCGTCGACTCCCATACTGAGTAAAAAAAAATATTGTATATACCTCAAACACACACACACACACACACACACACTCTCTAGTATTCCTATCATTATGGGGACATTCAATAAGCGTAAACACATTTCAGAAATTTTCATTATGAAAACAGTATAAAAAACATTGACGGCCACAGCGGGATATTTGTTAACATTTTCTCTAGTTTTAAATGAAGAATGTCATCCTTGTAATTAACCTGTGCTGAACATGGATGAAAAAAAAGTCCAAATGACAGTAAGATTAAATGAAAAATAGTGCATGATTGGATATGGGATTCAGAACATCGAGTTCTAAGTTGTCTCTCCTATTTCTTTCTTTACCCCAATTGCTAACACACACCAGTCTGGTTGACATTAGCAGTGGACAGTGCTGCTCTCTTTTTTGCAAAGATGTGACCAGACAGAGTGAGAACAGTCGCTTTCACACGGTACCGTTGTTTGCAGGTGTAGCCAGATAATTTTTGTGCTAGAGGTGCCAAGGTTGGGTCCCTTGCGTGTCCAGACCACCATTCCAATGGACCAGTCATCAATGGAGATGCTGGGCCTCACCTCTGTACCGATCCCACAGTCTGTCTGGTTCTTCATCATCTGAATCTGATGCAGCAAAACAGAAAGTGCATCTTCTTTTTAGGTGGACCTGGCTCAGGTTTAGAAACGAGGCTCAGGTTTGCTGGGCACTCTCCTCTTTATATCAACTTTCCAGACTTCACTCCTTTCAGATCTGGGAAAACATTTCAGATCCTCTGGGGTCAAGCGCGGCTGTTGCCACTTTCAACCACTGGAGATTGGTGCTTTGAGTTTTCGCTTTGATAGGTCAGAGTGAAGGCCCGCTTTAAACCGGAGCACATACCTGGATCATCGTCAGAACCAAGTCATCAACCGGGAACAAATGACACAGTGCAGGCAGGACCGCGGAGCAGGATATGTACTGTTCTCTCCCAACAGCTCAGTCACATATCTGCCAAGCATAAAGCTCAATCAATTACCAGTTATTAAAAAAAAAAATATTGATTAAGCTCCAGTCAAAAACCAGCTTTTAGAGCATGGAGGCCTTCCTCCTCTTCATCTTAGTGCTTTTCATTACAGATTAAAGACAAAAGCAATATCTAATTGAAGACCAAATGATTAAAGAGAGACTGCTAAATCAGTCACATTTTAATTTTCAACAAAACAAATTCAAAGGAATATTTACTGGTATCAAGGAGGTGTTTAAAGCTGTTTCTCGAAGTGTTGATCAGTAAGTTTCTGGCAAACATGGCCTCTTTGTTGATTCAAGTGTTTTGCAAAAAAGCCGGGTATCTTTGAGAGTAGTCTTGCAAACATCTTGGACGAGGGGCTCCTGTGGCTGTCCCAACTCCTCCCTCAGCAATTCAGCTGCATTTGCTGGACTATGCTTAAAATGTATAACACCTTCTCATTCACGGAGTGACATTGTTCGATCTTTGTAAACTGTGCGCAACGCACGGCATGCTCATTGGGTTGCTGCATGTCATATTACGGGCACTGCCCCCTTGTACAATTTCCCACTGCTCTGCAACTAAAAATTGTTCGGTCAGCATTACAAAGTGCCGTTCAGTGTTTAAAAAGCAAACGAATGCAACTTCAGGTCTATGTGGTGTGCACAATAATTTGGTTGCTTAGACGTCCAATGATCCCAATTCCACAGCATTTGCATCTCGCAGGAGATTGATTTAGACTTCATAAAGCTCCTCTATAAGCAACAATTGTTCCTACCGTGTAAGCCGGTTCAGTACCAACCTGATTACATTAACCCGAATCTTCAACAATGGCTGGTGCAATCAGTTGCCATGGCGATTGCTGTGGTTAACTTATTTTTCATCCAAGGGTCTGCTGCGACGCCCGCACTCAGGAATTTCTTTGGCGGGCAATGAATTGCACGGGGACTCACCCGGGGTCGCCTGGAGGTGGTAACTAGACTAACGTGCTCGATGGTGCTGAACTCCTTGAAACAAATATTGTACCTTAGTGTTGTCAACTGGAACCGTCATTTTTTTTTAAAAGTTAAACAGGTTTTTAATAATCCGGTCTGTTTCTATAGAGAGTTCGGGGCTGTGAGCAGACCTGAAATGCGATAAAAAAAAAAAAAAAAAAGAAAAACGCGTTATGGAGCGATTAATGTTAACGCTGACATATTCGTATTATGATTATTTTTAGTTTTTTTCTGTTACAAAACTGTATTTCAAACCTAGACCTCATGCTTTAAGCCAAATTCTTTGGCTGGAAGATTTAAAGCAAATCCAATAAGTAAGATTTAGAAACATAACCTTATAAAAAAAAAACTCCATAAAAGTCCCCTAAAAAATAAAAAAAAAACCAAACCCAAAAAGTAACATAAAAAAACAAAAAAATATAACACTGTGTCCAATATAAGATTTAGAAACGTCATGTATGAAAACAGAACCTTCGATTAAGTTTTGAGTATTCTTGGGGTAGGCAGGCTATGCAGCTTAGCCCAGTTACCCAACAAGCTTTCAGGATTATATTGATCCTTGTGAGTGGAGGAGGAGACTGCTACTGATCACATATATAAAAAGAACATAAAAACCAACAAAAAAAACATGACTAACAACAATTTTACAAAAAATATCTTTGACAATCAACAAATAACACCAATAATTCAAAACATCCATCCTAATATAGATAACTACAAACCTACAAATCCAATACTCACTAAATATAAATAGCTTCCATATGGACAACCTAGACCAAAAAAGAAAAAAAAAAATCTAAAAATATTAAAGCAAAAAACAAGAAAAAAAACTAAAAGATACCATAAAGGAATAAAATAAAGTCCTAGAAATCGTACAAACTGATTCATTAAATTCAGCAGGCTTGACACATATCTTAAAAATTTTATTTGGGCCAGCAGCACATTTCGGCCAATGAATTCACACTCACCCATGGTCATAATTATAGTAATCTTGTGTATAATAGTCCTGTCCTGGGTCAATACCAGACTCCATAGAGAGTTCCTGTGAGCAGACCAAAGAGTTATAATTCAAAGAGTGCTTTAAGCCAAATTCTTTGGGGAAGACAGGCAAAAGTACTGCCTATTACAAAGAAGAAAAAAAAAAAGAATTTCATGTAATTCGTCATTGAGCGTTATGGATATATTAGCCACTTCTTGAGGTGAATGCAAATACAATTTATATATGTTTGTCAGTCAAATTCACTTAAAGTATATAATATATAGGAAGAACATTATATATTAATTATATATACTAATATCTATAATATTAGGATGCCATATTTCATATAATAGATATATATATATATTATAGATTTATATACTAGAGCCACGATACAGCCTCAACCGTTAACAATTTGGCTGTGAGTATAAAAGTTGCAATTCTCTATAAAATAAGTGGTCTCAAGAGAGAGGGTCGAAGCAACTGCTGTTGCTGCACAGCATTCAGCAGAGAAACAGTACAGAAACAAGAGAGAAAAGGAGGGATATTACATTTCTGAATCTAGGAGAATGAATGATAGAAGATATAAAATAAGTACAGCTGGATCCACAAGTCTGTGATTACACTGAAAATAAGCAACTGAACATCTGAATTTAAACCTGAAATGTAATAAACATTTGAGAACGTCTTTGTACAAAAGATCAGATTTACTTTAGAGAAAAAAAGTTGTTTTAAATTGTGTTCATTGTTGTTGTTGTTGTTGTTGAAATTACACTGATAAAACAATTAGTGTGAAATAAAAATAAATAAAAACTATTAAGTTAGAAAAACTGAAAATACAATAATTTTTACAAGTGTTTTCAGACTTTTGCACCCCACTGTAGTTTTTAAGGAAGAAATCACTTGATTTGTTTACATGCAGAGTTTTCAAGAATGTTTTCCATTAAAAAAATAAAAATAAATAAAAAAATACTAGAGAGTTTAAAGAATTATATGGTAAAGCACTCAAAAGTTAAAGCTTACATATTTAGAAACAACGTTATAAACATTATTATTATAAAGCAGATAGATCTTAATTCATAATTAATAATATTAATTCTAGTTCTTATTTAAAAAAAAATAATATATATTATCCACTCAAAACACACTTTGGAATTTATAAAATCGAACCTCCTGAGGGAAATATACAGGTGCATCTCAAATTAGAATGTTGTGGAAAAGTTTATTTATTTCAGTAAATTAACTCAAATTGTAAAACTCATGTATTAAATAAATTCAGTGCACACAGACTGAAGTAGTTTAAGTCTTTGGTTCTTTTAATTGTGATGATTTTGGCTCACATTTAACAAAAACCCACCAATTCAACAAATTAGAATATGGTGACAGGCCAATCAGCTAATCAACTCAAAACACTTGCAAAGGTTTCCTGAGCCTTCAAAATGGTCTCTCAGTTTGGTTCACTAGGCTACACAATCATGGGGAAAACTGCTGATCTGACAGTTGTCCAGAAGATAATCATTGACACCCTTCACAAGGAGGGTAAGCCACAAACATTCATTGCCAAAAAAACTGGCTGTTCACAGAGTGCTGTATCCAAGCATGTTAACAGAATTTTGAGTGGAAGGAAAAAGTGTGGAAGAAAAACCGATTCAAGAATTTGAGTGAACTTCACAAGGAATGGACTGAGGCTGGGGTCAAGGCATCAAGAGCCACCACACACAGACGTGTCAAGGAATTTGGCTACAGTTGTTGTATTTCTCTTGTTAAGCCACTCCTGGGGTGTCTTATCTGGGCTAAGGAGAAGAAGAACTGGACTGTTGCCCAGTGGTTCAAATTCTTCTTTTCAGATGAGAGCAAGTTTTGTATTTCATTTGGAAACCAAGGTCCTAGAGTCTGGAGGAAGGGTGAGCTCATAGCCCAAGTTGCTTGAAGTCCAGTGTTAAGTTTCCACAGGCTGTGATGATTTGGGGGTGCAGTGTCATCTGTTGGTGTTGGTCCATTGTGTTTTTTTTTGTTTTTTTTTTTTTTTTGTTTTTTTTTTGAAAACCAAAGTCACTGCATCCGTTTACCAAGACATTTTGGAGCACTTCATGCTTTTTTCTGCTGCCCAGCTTTTTGAAGATGCTGATGTCCTTTTCCAGCAGGATTTGGCACCTGCCCACACTACCAAAAGCACCAAAAGTTGGTTAAATTACCATGGTGTTGGTGTGCTTGACTGGCCAGCAAACTCACCAGACCTGAACCCCATCGAGAATCTATGGAGTATTGTCAAGAGGAAAATGAGAAACAAGAGACCAAAAAATGCAGATGAGCTGAAGGCCACTGTGAAAGAAACCTGGGCTTCCATACCACCTCAGCAGTGCCCCCAAACTGATCACCTCCATGCCACGCTGAACTGAGGCAGTAATTAAAGCAAAAGGAGCTCCTACCAAGTACTGAGTACATGTACAGTAAATGAACATACTTTCCAGAAGGCCAACAATTCACTAAAAATGTTTTTTTTTTTTTTTTTATTATTATTATTTTTTATTGGTCTTATGAAGTATTCTGATTTGTTGAGATGGTGAATTGGTGGGTTTTTGTTAAATGTGATCCAAAATCATCACAATTAAAAGAACTAAATACTTAAACTACTTCAGTCTGTGTGCATTGAATTTATTTAATACACGAGTTTCACAATTTGAGTTGAATTACTGAAATAAATGAACTTTTCCACGACATTCTAATTTGAGATGCACCTGTGTGTGTGTGTGTGTGTGTGTGTGTGTGTGTGTGTGTATATATATATATATATATATATATATATATATATATATATACACACACACACACACACACACACACACACAGTATAACCCTATATATATACAGTACAGGTCAAAAGTTTGGAAACATTACTATTTTTAATGTTTTTGAAAGAAGTTTCTTCTGCTCATCAAGCCTGCATTTATTTGATCAAAAATACAGAAAAAAAAATGTAATATTGTGATATACTATTACAATTTAAAATAATTTTGTTTTAAATTTATTATACTTTAAATTATCATTTATTTCTGTGCTGCACAGCTGAATTTTTAGGATCATTATCACATGATCCTTTAGAAAATCATTCTAATATGATGATTCATTATCAAAGTTGGAAACAGTTCTGCTGCTTAATATTTTTTTCAGAATGTGTGATACTTTTTTTAGGATACTTTGATGAATAAAAAAAAAAGAAGCTATGTTTTTAAAATATAAATATTTTGTAATAACAATATACACTACTGATCAGTAATTTGGGGTCAGTAATATTTTTTTTCTTCCTTTTTTTTAAATAAAATCAATACTTTTATTCAGCAAGGATGTGTTAAATTGATAAAAAGTGAGTAAAGAAAATATATTATGAGAATATATATTATTATAATTTTTTTTTTTATTTTGAATAAATGCAGTTCTTTTTAACCTTTTATACATCAAATATATTAGACAGCAGAACTCGTTTCCAACACTCATAATAAATCAGAATATTAGAATGATTTCTAAATGATCATGTGATAGACTGGATGTTACATGTGACACTGAAGACTGGAGTAATGATGCTGAAAATTCAGCTTGCCATCACAGGAATAAATTATTTTTTTTAAAGTATATTCAAATAGAAAAACTATTATTTTAAGTTGTAATAATATTTACCAATATTACTGTTTTTTTTCTGTATTTTTGATCAAAAAATAAATGCAGGCTTGATGAGCAGAAGAAACTTCTTTCAAAAACATTAAAAATAGTAATGTTTCCAAACTTTTGACCTGTACTGTATATATTTGAGATGTTATCAGCAAGTCAAACTCCAAATTGACAGATCTAGCCTTCAGCAATTTTACAGATGAGATCTTGATAAAATACTTATTTCTTCTGTCATCACTGTCCCTATCAAATAGCATCAACTGATAAAAATGATGGTCAATAAAACTGTCTCAAGATGAGACATCATTCAAACAATGCAATTCCAAAGAATAAAAATACATACCTCCTGATGCCCGTAGCCTCTCCTGTAAGGAGATAACAGTATGGAAATAAAGTCAGTAAAAATGTTTAGATAAAACCTTGATATTTCATATCTAGAAAGTGTTTTAATTTGTTATCTCAAACTGGACTGTCAGATGTGACAAAGTCTTTAAATGTTTAGCATATTTAATGCATAAGATGAGACAGCGTTTCTTTAAGATAAGGTTTCAAGGACAATGTCTGTTAAGTTTTTGCAAGGTTGCCTCAAGCTCTGATAAATTATGTAGAACTGAGAAGAATTGAGCACGTATGTGTGGATAAATATGCAGATATACAGTAGTCTGAAACAAAACTTTCCGTGAGTATTTCACCTGGAAACTTCCTCACCATTGGATTCTCTGCAGGGAATGGGTTCCGACAGAATTAGTCCAAACAGCTGATAAAAACATCACAATAATCCACAAGACATATTTGTTTAGAACAGTTCTGGACTATTTTTGCTTTTAAACGATGCTTGATATTTGCATATTTCTCTCCTGATTCAGATTAGATGACTTTTTCACAAGATAAAGCAATGTTTTGGATAAAGGACTCATATTTTAGCTGGTTAAAAAGTCTTTATGGATTTGTTTGATGGATTTGCACCATGATGTTTTCGTCAGCTGTTTGGACTCTCATTCTGACGGCACCCATTCACTGCAGAGGATCCACTAGTAAGCACTGGTGTAATGCTACATTTCTCCAAATTGGTTCCAATGATAAAACAAACTCATTTACATACAGTATGGGATGGTGAGTATTATTATTAATAATGGGATTTGTGTTTGGGGGATGTTACTCTAGGGGTCAGTGGTGAGCACTAAGTGGCAATGAAGCTCACAGGCCTCATTGCATAATGAATCTGTGTTAACACCACTGATTCAAAGCAGACAATAAGACAATGACATGCCCATAAAGTAGAAAAGCTAGACACTAGTTCGCTGCAAGGACAAGTGGCACACTGTTTGTTTATCACTCCATGAATGTTAACACCCTTTAATGACATTAGACATTATCATGTGTGACCATGCTTGGCACGCAAAGACAACCTAAAAACAAACAAACAAACATTTGATTACACTTTATCAGGTGTGTGTTAGGAGTACAAAGGTTTTTTATGGAGACTGGCCAGCATTTCCTAAGTGGCAGGACCATTTCACTGAAAGCGTAGCAAATGAAATTCTCTCCAGGCAGCAGATCAGCAAGAGCAAATTACAGCAATTCTTCCCTGATGTGGGCATAATGAGGGATGCAAATGAAGATTTATCTCTTAACGATAATATGCGACTTTCAAGGGACATTTGTTTTGTTGACTTTTCCCTCTGGACGATGTGAGTGTGTTTGCAGGTGTAATGATGTGTCAGTCCTTGAATGAAATATGATATATTACATATGTAATTATAATTGAAGTATATAATTACATACTAATTATGTTATATAGTTATATCAAAGTCAAGGTACAACTGCATTTCCATCTCTCTTTCTCTGTCTCTTTTTTTCCCCAAAAAGGAAACTTACCAAAGCTAAATTAAACCTGCTCTGCTATATTAATTATCTGATCATCTTTTCTCAAGGTCACACAAAATAATTAAAAGATTAAAAATAATTTGCATTAGCTGGCATGTTCTATTCTTTGTGGAGTTTATGTTAATTAAAAGTAATGGGAGCCAGTACCACCAGTGATAGCATATAGAGAAAGGTATTACAAAGGCAAAAATAAAAACAAATCATTTAAAAAAGATTTTGATTATGAATAACATAACAGGATAAACATCACTAATATGTCAAGAGACCCTTCAAAAAAATCATATTTAGAATATAGAAACTGTGTATTCATGATTTGTTTTATAACTATACGTTATGTAGTTAAATGTAGTTATATTCTGTACTTACTGTTTATTGCACTTATGGTTAGATGCTAACTGCATTTCGTGGCCTTGTACCTTACATGTGCAATGACAATAAAGTTGAATCTAATCTAAAATGTTAGAAAGTATTTTAAAAGGGCTGCACAAAAAAAAATCACAATTACAATATGCAGATTAATTACATATAATCACATCAATATGTGATTAAAACGTGTTATCATGTTATAGTTTTGTAATTAAACAATTAATTAATTTGTTGACAGCACTAATTTTAGACATGCATTCTTTTCTGAACTGCAGTTTGACTTTTGCCATCTGCTTTGCCAGTGTTTGAAACGTTGACTAAACAGACAATATTAGTGACAGATGAATCTTGTTTGATTGTGCTAATTTTAACGCACAGAGAGCTTCCCTCCTCCCTCTGATTGCCATAAAGATGTTTGTTTGTTTGTTCCCTAACACTGTTAATATGTCATGATGGTACTGCTAGTCCTAATGGAACATGGCGCTACAGATTAGAAAAACAAATCATGATATGAGATGGGAAAGTATGGCTTGATGTGGGTTATCTGCGAAGAAAATTTGGGTATTTACTAGTTTTAGTAAATCATCACCATCACAAAATAAGTTCTAAATGGTTTAATACATATTAGAAAGAAAATAAAAATTACAACATTTAGTATGAAGACCAAATCGGAATTCAAAAGGCAAATATTGACGATGGTTTTTGAATCTCTTAAATTTCTTTCATATAATAAAACCAAAAGTACATAGCACACATAACAGTGAGGTGAAAAAAAGGTTGGAGTCTATATTAAGGGTCTGAATTTATAGCAGAAATTTAATAGGGTAAGAGGTTTAAAACAAAGCCTAACCAGAGTAGCGGAGTCAGGTACAGTGCTGCCCACTGTAAATGCAAGGTGCAATCATTACAGAAACAGAACATGAACAATTTTCAAAGGTCATTGAGACACTTCTGAATATGCTACAGCACAAGAACAAAAACAATATGGTATAGCTGTCTACTGCTGCAAGTCAACAATTATCGGATGTAATGGTGCGGCATCCATCCAGAAGTATCATAACAATTAAAGCTGGGATTAGGAGGACATTTGCGGAATCGAATGCAGCGTGTTTCTGTTTAAAAGAGTAAATGGAGGACATATCACCAATCAGACAAGCTCTCTCTTTCACTCACAAACATGCTGCACTAAATTGATTTAGCCGGCAATTACAAGCAACTTGACGACTCAGTTGCCTCTCAAACCTCCTAAAGTGTGCACAGTCACGTATCATAAAGCCATTTAAAATTACAACAAACTGGTTTCTCTTCAGTGCTTTTCTAATCCTTTCTAGCGAAGGCAATTTTCACATCTAGCACAAACAGTTTGCAGTGAATGCTTGCACTGAGAAAGACACATTATACTATAACAGCTGTACTTAAAAATTAATTGATACAGTCTTCATACAATAAAGACTGGCATCCTTTTTTTTTAATTCATTCTGTTTACTTTCACATAAACGACTGTGCTTATATTAATATCCTGTGCCAGATATTGCTGAAAACTGGTAGATAGTGTAAATGTGTCATTAAAGCTTTAGTTCACCCAAAAATGAAAATTATGTCATTAATGACTCACCCTTATGTCGTTCCATACCTGTCAGTTAGAATTTGTTGAAGCATCAAATATACATTTTATATTCGATGCTTCAACAAATTCTAACGGACCCTGTGATGTCACATGGACTACTTTGATGATGTTTTTATTACCTTTCTGGACATGGACAGTATACCGTACATACATTTTCAATGGATTGTCAGAAAGCTCTCATACTAAATCTAAAATATCTTAAACTGTGTTCCGAAGATGAACGGAGGTCTTACGGGTTTGGAACGACATGAGGGTGAGTCATTAATGACATAATTTTCATTTTTGGGTGAACTAACCCTTTAAGGCTATGCTAATACAATTAACAAAAGAAAACATGAGGAAAAAGAAAGAAAGAGAAATAAGAGATTAGTGCATGCAGTGTACCTCAGAGAAAAGCTTTATTGAGGACATTTATCCCATCCAGTGACAGTAACATATAGCCCAATGTTAGGGCATATGAATTGGAGAATTTCTATAAGTAATAGTGTTTTGTGTTCTAAAACATTAAAATGCCTGTATGAAGGTTTATCTCAACTAAATAATAAAACACTCTTGCAAAACTTATTAAAAATACAAAAACTTTAAAAGCACAAATATTTAATTTTGTTATACAGTAAGATGAAAGACAACGATAAGACAAAAAAATGACAAGAACGTAGTGATAAGTCTAAGGGGCCATTCACACAGGACACATTCTTGAGCTGGTGTCGCTGGCACCATACTCTACTATTTGAGGTATAGGAACACCTTGCCTATTGTCATTTCTGCTTAAGTGTGCCGCAAAAAGTGAAGCCGAAATGTTTTGATCACCCCCCAGGTGGCTGGTCCTGAATAGGTCATAAACCCTGCACTCTCCGTGTGACGTGAGTGGGACATGAGACAAACTAAATAATTAAATTTCCTTTCAAATATTTTTTTCCCAAAGATGTTTTTTGTAATTTTATTCAGTTTTACCACACTGATGTAAGTTAAAGAATTCATTTTTAAATAAGTTTGGTTTTAGTTAGTTATGTGATGCTATAAAAATGTGAGTGTGACATCATGATTGACAGCTGAGATTGACAGCTTCTCTAAACGAACTGAGGCACAAACTAGTTGTATTTACCTTATTTTAACACAAGCCTCTTGTACAGCAATCAGCAGACAAAAAATTGGAGAAGTCAAGCTAATTAGAAAGGGTCAGGGGCATGTGCTTGCGATTGACTCTGCGGGTGTGTGGGTGGGATGTAGCTCCACTTTGCTCACTACTGCACAGACTCGGGTCCCGAGTTCACTACTGCGCAGTCTCAGGTCCCAAATCAGCGCAATATGTCCGCGCCCTATTGGGACATTGACGTTTTAATTTTCTTCAATGGAAGAGAGTGGAGGTGCACCGTCCATCTTGTTTTTTTTTTTTTTTTTACAGTCTATGATTCTGCTGCACTCTAGCAAAATGCTGTAATGCTAGAATGCATCCTGTGTGAACCGCTTCTAAGACAGTAATAGCAACATGGACAGAGAGTGTCACAGGATAGTGGACTGAGAAGGAAAGCATTTCTCTTGCTCCTCCACTAGTGAGTTCATGTTTGGATTGTTCTCTGGTGCTGGTATTTCTTGTACAGGCTCCGCCTCTGACACACCAGCCTCTGGTTCGACAGACACTTGTGGTTTGGGAAGAATCTTCGGTGGGCGCTGCTTTTTATCTATTTGACTGTACATGTTGGCAATGGATTTCTCTATGTCAGCTATGTTCTGGATGTTCTTAAGGATCCCTTTGAGTTCCCTCTTGGGAGGCTCGGGCTCGGGCGGTGGTGTGGGCCGCAAGGACACCGGTCGAAGGGATTTGACTGAGGGAAGAGGAGGAAGGACGAATGGAGAAGGAGGTATGGAACGGGAAATGGTTGGTGATAAGGGAGGTGGGAGAGGAGGAGGAGGTGGAGGGGTTGGATGGGGAGGGTCTGGTGGGGATGGAGGGACAGGAATGGATTGGGGTGGGGGACTGGAAGGAGGTGGAGGTGGTGGGGGACTGGAGGGAGGTGGAGGTGGTGGGGGTTGTGGAGCAGGTACATCTGGTGGGTCTGGGATGATCTCCACATTGACCTCATAAGACTCCACATCGGGATAGGTAGTTATTCTGCTGAACTTCCGCAGCACTGGTGGAGTGGGCTTGTGACTAGGTGGAGGTGTTCCGTCACTCTGGGTAATGATTATTGCTGGGGGTCTGCTGTTATGTCCCATGACTGAAGACTGTGGGGTCTCAAAAACAGAGAGAATAATTTCGGAAGGGAGTGACCCAAGAGAGTCCTGGCCTTGCCTCTGCCTTATGTCCTGCAAGGCCTGCTGCTCAAACTGCCATGCCTGCTCTTTTACTGTCAATTTGGGCTCTGGGTCTTCGTCTACAAGCCCATCAAACCCATCAATCATCTCCTCACTGTCCTTAAGGTCGGACTTCAGCAGTTGCAGCTCCCACTGAACTGGATCCATCGCCACCCTTCTACTCCGTAGGGCTTCATTGGTCTCACACTTGTGCAACCTAGAAGGTAAAGTCCAGGCATGTCCTGAGCCTGTAGATGGGAAGCGCAGGATGGACTTTCTCAGACCACTCATGTTTGGTGAATACATGCCCAGGTGGTACCTCTGATTTTGGTGCTCAGGGCTGCTTAGGGTGCCGTCATCATGGTACAGGGGATTGGTTGTAGTAAGAGGGTTCTCGTCAGAAAGGAAAGTAATGTTGCTTTCTGACTTAGGCAAGTTGTTAAGCAGAATTCCATTAGCGTTGGACAGCTTGTGAGCAGTGATGGCATGGGAGGCAAATGAGCTAATGAGACGCTGCTGATCGCCGTCCTTCAGAACACACCTCTTAGTCCTGCTTTCAGCATAACCGCAAAAAGAGACAAAGATTGACTTAGATGATATGAACACCAAGATAGACGGGGAATTAGGAGGGACGCCAGCTACAAAAAGCACTTGCTTGGAATGAATTTAGTACTAAGAACAAAATGCTAACCAAATCCTAGGCAAACACCCAAAACAAGTTTTCACAGAACAGCGCTAACACAGTGCCAAGCTAATATCAATACTGATCAAGAGAAAGACAGCTGATAACAGTGCTAGACAACTGGAAGCAAAGGATATTCAACATCTTTGAGAAACTATCACAAATACAGCTATACCTTACTTACAGTATAATTTCTACTTGAAACTACTTGGGAAGTTGACTACTATACACTACTATATGAAACACAGATGACTCCCTACTTACTTAGATCTGATATCCAAGAAATGAGAAAGAGAGACAGGGGGAAAAGACAAATTATATGAGTGAAATTAGCAAGACGTGTAATAAAGGTTACACTTTGAAAAAAGGGAAACCTGCCTAACATTAGACACAATCATTACAGAGAAATTAGTCTAAGGGGTCTAATAATGAAAAACTTTACTTGATCTTTCGAATTAAAATGTGACATCACAACAGTTTGCACAATACAACTCTCCACATTACTGTCCATATTTAAACTTTAATGTTGAAAACCAGTTCAGTCATGATTAGGACAATATAAGTAGGACAGACACTATTATGTTATGACAAAAAAATAAGCCAGTTTAATTTTAAGGGTCAGGAAGAGGGTAGAAAATGTTCCCATAATACTAAATTTGGGGCTGGTCACCAAAACTGTCTAGGAATGTATTACAGTATATCAGATGGTTTTCTACTTATCATTCCTCTCCACTGGGGGTATATGGAAGGCCCTAGAACTGTATGGTAAAAAGTAATTAAATTAAACAAGGAAGATAAATGGTCTTGACAGTTTTGGGGTCAAAGGTTACTGAACACTTTTCCAAAAAAAAACAAAAAAAAAAAACAACTACAAACCACTTTTTGATATTCCGAAACCTTCGGGATGCAACACTATGAATATGGCAATAAAAAAGCCACATAGGATTCATTCTTCCAGAGTCCAGTCTTCATGATATTTGGGTTAGATGATCTTTAGACCATTCCTGATAAATGTGGATCTTTGATATTCCATAAAAACGTTCCTGTAACATGCTATGAAACGATAATCATGAAGACAAAAACAGGATGGGAAGCTGTGTATTGCTTTTTACTTTGAAAGCTTGTGATGTTGGGACCACACCCTGAAGGTAACAAAAGAGTTTGGTGATCACCTCAACCTATAGGTTCAAACTTGCGAACTTTTTATGGAAGGCCTGTACTTTTGCATTACCCCTAATGTGTTAGAAATCCTGGCACAGGTAAAAGAATAAATGGAAATGACCTTTACAAAAAAGGAATATTGCCATTGGGTGGAATTTTACCACCCTGAATAGAAGCCCTAGCTTTGTTAAGCTATAAAAACAGGTTACATTAAATCATATCTGTAAATCGTATAAGAGTAATACTGCAAAAACTCTGTGCAACTCTTAATAGTCAAACTAGAATTTTAATTTACTCAAATGATTTTTCCACACACTTCTTGGTCCAATCATACAACTACATTTTGTTAGATTTACTATTTAAACAAGAAAGAAAATGCCAATTTGGTTAGAAATATAGACTTAATTCATAGCCATGAATAAAAAGTAAATATATCCTGTAAAACCCATTACATATTAATAATTATTCTGAATCAGCCAGTGTTTTAAGACATTGACAAGTACATTATAAAGTGCAGAAGGTATAAAACTTACATGGTGCTGTCACCGAGTTCTTCATACA
This sequence comes from Cyprinus carpio, assembly GCF_018340385.1. Classification (NCBI taxonomy): domain Eukaryota; kingdom Metazoa; phylum Chordata; class Actinopteri; order Cypriniformes; family Cyprinidae; genus Cyprinus; species Cyprinus carpio. Next base: position 5,308,706 of record NC_056608.1, read on the forward strand.
GATTGTTGGTGGCAGCGCCTCCAGATTTGCCAGTGGGAAGTGCCATTTGAATCCTGGCTGTTTTTGCACACTCTGCCTGTCGTCTTCACATGATGAAGTCAACAAGTGGAGCAAAATAAAAGCAATATCTTATATTATGAAAGATTTATGAATTATACATGCACTCACCGATCAAAAACAATATGTTTACAGAAACAAACAAATTTTTGAAACCATATAATTTTCGTCATTGCATATATTTTTTTTTTTTATTATTTATTGCATTCTTTGCATTTTTATTTATTGCAAAGGTAATATTTGAGAGTTTGATGGTTATGTTTATGTAATGAGTGCCTGTGAAGTGGTTTGAGTTTGTAATTTCATAGCATGCTGTCCTTAAAGAACACTTCTAATGTTTTTGAATAATTCGGTTTTGATCTTTTCTTTCAAAGTGCAATTTTACAAGAATGTTGGAATCAGTTTTATATCCTCGGGGGATGTGACAGCTTAGGGAACAAAAGCTATTCTTTACATAAGTTGTGTTCTAAGCACTTCTGTTCTGGTCCTGGGAAATCAACAACCCTTTATCTTTCCCTGGACATTTAGCTTTTTTGGAGTTTCTGAGACACAACAAATTAGATCAGTGGTTCTCAACTGGTGGGTCGCCGACGGCAAGAGAAAAAAAAAATAGTATGCATAAAATGGAATAAAAATAAAATGCAGCTAACCATATAATCTTTCATAGTTAGGAGTGCACAATAAAGAGGCATTTCTAAAAGGGGAAGACACTGCTTTTCAATTGTTTTTATTTATTTATTGTGGATGCCAATGGTCACATTAAATCAAATGGTACTTCAGCTCAAATTTATAGAAGCTAGTAATATTTTGGCCAACATGGACAGGTAGACAAACAAAACTATGAAAAATACAAGATGCTACCATCATTAGTGCCGTCAATGTCTTTTGTGCACTGAATTATTGGCTGTTGAGAGCATAAACATTAAAATTCAAGATGCATTTAAAAACCAAACACTCAAACTAGGTTTTTATTTATTTATTTATTTTATATATTGATATATTCCACTATTGTTGATTTACATTGTTGCATCATTGACTTTTGTACACTTAGCTATTTAGGTAGTGTTGAGTTGCTATTTGATATCCAGTGTAAAACCTGGGCCTTTAAGCCAAACCATTTGAGAACCACTGAATTAAACAATCCTCGAGAGAGGGAAATGGTTAATATATATAACCAATATATCATTAAACATGCATGTCTCAATACGATACTTACTCTTTGAATCTGAAGTTGATGCATTGTAAAAAGAAAAGAAACAATCTATATTAGACAATGACTCATAACAACATGGATTTACTGCACAGCAGTAAGAATCAGTAACGTAAATATATATATATATATATATATATATATATATATATATATATATATTGGATTTCAGCCCCAAAATGTAAAAATATTTTATCTTCTCCCCACAAATATGAATTATATTCATGCCAAACGAAACCCTCAATAATTCCTGAATGATTCTCCTATCTCTAGCACTGATCATGTCATTTTATTCCACATGGCACTGGCTCAGCTGGCACAACATGTAAAACTCGGCCCTTAACCACAGACAGCTTCTTATATTTATTTCTCATGGCCTTAATTAATCTTCTTTCACACTGAATAAACACAAGACCAGACAGTTCCCAAAGGTGTTACCACTGTGAAAAGAAAGAGTGCATATGTTCCTCTGAAATCCCAGTGGATGGAAGCTGCCTGCTTAACAGGATGTTTCAACCTTTACATTTATTTATTTGTTTGCCAAGCGGAGAAATCTGCAGACTGAATAGTCTTCCCACTTCAACCTCATTCCCACACAGGGCATAAAAGCAACACTGTGACATAACATTCCTATTAAAATCTAGCTGGAAAATATGCAATGAATCACAACAGAACAATTGGTTAATGGCTAATTTCACTAAATATTAGGGGTGTGCGATATTTATCGTCTATGAAAATATCATTATTGTTGTTTTGACATTATTATGTAGCAAAAAATAAATAAATAATTAAATAAATAATTGAATTTTAAATATTTATAAGATATGATATAGTTAAATAGGCAATATCACACAAGCAAGAGTGCCATCTTCCCGATCACGAAAAGTTGTATTGATTCTATACAAAAGTTCAACACACAAGAAGCTAATACTGAGTGAGTTACATTTTAGGCACAATTATGTCTGTTGTTTTTTTCTTATATACTCAATAATAAACACTGCAATGTTTCATTCCTGAATAAATCTGTTTTGGAATGAGTCATCTGAGTCAGTGATTCAGTGGTCAACTCATAAAGACAGTTGACTGCTTTATTTCTAAATGAATCAGCTGTTTTGAACAAATTGTTTAAATGAATGATTCAATGAATCACTTATTAAGAGAGGGGCACTTGCCACCACCTACTGTCGGTTTTAGTGTTATATTTATTTATTTAAGACAGGCCTAAACCAGCCAAGGTACCAGTACAAAAACACACTCCGCGAAAAATCCACGATATAGTTTTTGTCAATATCGCACACCCCTACTAAATATTAATATTAAATGCCATTTGATTTAATTAGATCATGAAATTTTAGGCTACACTAGACTATGGTGGCAACACTCACTGTCGGTAGGTAATGATGACGATGAGGATGGCCGGGATACAGCACATGATGATGATGACGGCCAGGGCCAGCAGGGCTCCCTCAGTGTATCCAACAGAATGAACCGCCTTCTTCACGCTCTCCACCACATCCGGCGTACGGATCTCAAGAATGCGTCCTCCGCGACCTAGATAGGGCTGGAACTCCTTATTGATGTCTAATAACTTCCCATCTAAAAACCTGTAAAAACCACAGGAACAGTCACATATAGTATGTGGCCTCGCATATGCTATTGAACTAGTTCTGCAGTGCAAGCCACGTAAATCTGGCAATGAAGATCTCATTTGCCTTCCAGCCAGTGAACAACTGAGTGAATGAATTCAAATTCATGGGCCAAACTTTTACAATAAAGTATAAAATGTGTCTTCTCACTTTTTTAGTGTAATGTAAATGTAATTTGCTGATCTTATACTTACATTGGCTACTATAAAGCACAATAGTACCATTCACCCTGCTGACAGTTAAATAAAACAAAAGACTGAATGTTGTCAGCCTAAGACCTTAGACCTAAGGAGTTTGGAAGCACATACAACAGCCTACAATTCATGATTTGCCCATACAAACATTAGAAACTGTGCTGTCTGAGCACGCTAATTACTGTGACAAAACAGACAATCTGGCTACGGATTTAACCACAAGTCTCATTTTTATGAAAAATTAGAAAATGTCTAAACAAACATAAACATATACTCCATCTGCTTTATCATGCTGCTTAGGTGAAAAATGGAAAAACAAAAAATACACTATGAATATCAGACTATCTAATGGCTAGGGGTGGGTGGTATCTCAAGTAATGCTATGATAAATGTTATACCATGTTAATTGTGTGTATAATTGTGTATGCAGGAAATTGAGTGTAAAATAAAAAAATAAAAAATTACACTGAATGGCCATTTTAACCATTTTTTTTTTTTTTGGCATAATCCAATTGAATTAAATACTTTACAAATGAAAGGTAATTAATATAATTTGATTGGTTATTTATTTATTTATGAACCTGATGGACACAAAACAAATAATGAATAAATTAGACATCAGTGCAAGCTGGTATTTAGCCGAAAACAAGCCAATAAATCCAACATGTATCATAACTAGCTGGTAAAAATGACTCATATTTCTATTTACAGCAATGACAAACAAAATTTTGGGACACAATTTGGGGAGATTTTTTTCTGCTTGGTGTTGGATTCTTCAATCCCAAATCATGTCCACTCGATGCACCATCAACATCCTTGCTTTGACATTTTTGAGACGTGTAGTGCTCTGCATTTTTGCATTACTTGTCTAAATAATATAAAGCAGTTCTTCCCATTTACTGTATAGGTGAAAAACACATCTATATTCCAGTGTGAAGGGTAGATGTATCTCTAGCAGGTAGTTGCTCAGATGTGAGGGAAAGGTCAGGAGGTTAAGAGAAAGAAGAAGTTTGGAAGGGTAAGTTGAATGGGAGGAAGCACTCACTTGAAGAGCTCCTGTCTTGAGAGAGCTCTGTTGGTCAGAGGGTCGATTGCATAAACCATCAGGTCAGATTTTGAGTAGTCCTCCTGTTCATAACCCTCGCCAAAACGACGCGCTCCAATTGACTCCACAACAACTTTAGCTCCTGGGATCTGGTCCTGGACATAGCGCTCTAAAATCCTGCATCGAAAGACAGAAAATAACAGACCGAAAACAATAAATTCACAAACAAACCAAATACATTATATCCACAAAAAAAAACTTTTAATATTTCTAAAATTCTATACAAACATGCTTTTAATGACTGTTTTCACATAGGGCACATTCTCAAAACTATGGACACCTGTTTCTAATAGTGGAAAAAAGTATTTTTCTTAAATATTTTTTTCTTGCAATTTTTGCTTTTACATCTCACAATTCTGACATCGTTTTCTCAGAATTGTGTGATATAAATGTGCAGACTTTTTCCCCAATTGCAAGTTTATCTTTCTCAATTCTGACTTTATAACAAGCAACCACGAGTTACAAAGTCAGAATTGTGAGATACAAACTTGTGATTCTACAAAAAAAAAAAAAAAAAATTAGATTTTGACGTTATAATTGCATATTTATTTCTCACAGTTCTGAGAAAAAAAAGTCAAAATTGCAAGTTATAATTAGGAGTTACAAACTTTCAATTAGGAGAAAAAAAGTCACAATTACCTTTTTTTTTAAATTCAGGGAAGCAGACATGGGTTTTAAAACAAAACAAAACAAACAAAAACAAACAAACCAAAAAAAATTCTTACATACCAAAACAAACAATTAATGTCAAAACACTGAATAAAACTTATTGTGGGGAAGTTAGAGGGATGCTGCATCAAAATATTTGTGTGCTAATTTAAGAGCCCCAAAGCCATTAATTGGTGGTTACATATCAGAGGAAATAAGCTGACAATCAATTTCCACACGATCGCTAACATGCCCAACAAACGCTAATTGCAGTAATCACCATAGCCAGAGACATAAAACAGAAAAAAATTACACAAGAGCAACAATTACTCAGTCTAAATATACCACAAGTGCTGCAAACCCCTATATTAACCATGTTTGTTTGGCTGCACAGAACAGAAACTGTTTTGAATGCAGAGGTACAAGGAGGACAAATACAAAACAAGGCTAAAATGAGTTGTGTGAGACAGTGTCACTTCAAAGCTGGTGTCCTTGTCTTCCTGTAGGTGTCTTTATTTCCCCTCAGCTCACATCTCAGAGCAGCCAGCCCTCCTCAGCCAATTACCTGCAGTGCCTCAGATCCCCCCCCCACACACACTCCTTCACAACTGTCGAGGTGAAATAAGAACATGGGACAAAAAAGAACAGAAGCTGGAATGACTCTACTTGGAGGAAAGGAACAAGGAGCAGATTTGCTGGGGAAATAGCCTGACAAGAGAGAAAGAATGAGGTGGTTTGGGAAAACTCGGGCTGTGAGTTCTGTTATCTGAGTGTGTTCCCACTTGTGTATATACTAGGAATTGAAATGTGTTTATGTCTTCATATTTGCACTGTAATATCTCAACAGGGATGTCTATGTGAAAATGAATATTTTGTCATCATTTAAACAAGTTGTTCCAAAACTGAATTAATTTATTTCTTCCATGGAACAAGAAGGAGAAATTCAAGAAATTCTGAAAAATGTTCATGCTGCTATTTTCCATATGAAGGAAATAAATGAGGATAAAAACATTCTAAAAGCATGATAAAAGTACTCCAATTGACTAATGAGCTATGTTTTCATGGTAACACTTTAGTTTAAGGATCAATTCTTACTAATTCTTACTTATTAGTTTTGTTGTTAGCATGCATATTACTAGAATATTGGCTGTTTATTAGTACTTATAAAGCACAAATTAATGCCTTATTCTGCATGACCATATTTTAGATTGACTAAATATACCACATACCTAACATAACAACTACACTTTTAAAAATGATGGGTTAAATACAACCCAGCACTGGGTAAAATATGGACAAACCCAGCAAATGGGTTGTTTTGACCCAGCATTTGGGTTACTACCCAGAAGGTTGGGTTAATCATTTAACCGCTGGGTCAAAACAACCCAATCGTATAGTGCATATATAATGAATATAGTCGAAGGCCATCAATAAACTATAGAGGATCATTTTTTATCATTTTAATTGAGAGAAAGGCAAGGATAAGTGCTATACCATGGCTGAAAGAGGAAAGTGGGGGTTCTGGTTATTCTGCTTTTGCCGCAGATGTTACACAGTGTAACTATATAAGAGGGGTTGACAGAATCAAGCAGCCCACTGATTTATCCCCAACATAAACATCTGCACCCGCAGGAGTCAAGTACTCATGCGTACATTACAACTTCAAGCGGCTTCTCCAGCTGCCATGAGCGTTGTGTTGGGGAGTATGTCTGGGTGAAGGGTGTGTTTGTATAGAACGCATTACCCAATCAGCTGATCCTTGTTTTGCTCAACTACAGTGGGCGGCACGTTGGATACGACCACCTGCATGTCCAGCTGGTTAACCACTGACACCTGGGAGAAAAGACAAAAATAATCTCTGGTTATAAAAGAGAAAATTATAGCATAGAATGAAGGCTCTGAACTGTAACATTTTAAATATATGCCATTTCTTTGATTGATGAAACTGGGAGACAGGAATGAGTTAAAAAGGAAACTCAATTAATGGCAAATCTCTGCTTACTGTACATTAGAAATAAAGAAATACATAGCATATATCAACCAGCAATTTATAGATTTGTTTATATACACTTGTGTTGTTATACTGCACTAAAAAAAAAGGATCACTTGTTTGCAGTGCCACTTTATTGGATGTTTTATATCTAATGCATTTTTAAAAAAAAAGCAATGCAAGGAAAATTCTCTCATCATTTACTCACCCTGCCATCCCAGATGTATATGACTTTCTTTATTTTGTGAAACACAAACTAAGATTTTTAGACAAATAATCAAATCTAAATTGATCTAAAAATCTTGTGGTTTGTGTTAAACCGAAGAAAGAAAGTCAGATTTTAAATCAAGCTCTGTACTTTAAGAACAGTCTATCTGGCATTAACTAAATGCCCTTACTTCTACATCTTTAACTTGCAGGTTAAGTACAGGTTGAAGATATTGAGTTCTATTGAGAGATTGATTTATGGGTTTAAGTACTGCTGGAACCCCTCAGCCCACCAAAAAAATCAATGCCTCTTTTGCATCAGCTTTGGACGTTCTTCAAGAAAGCTTACAGGGACTGCATTTTTCTAATCAAAATCAGCTAACGGAGTTGCTTCTGCTGTAAAATCACATGATGGATTGCATCTCAAGACAGATTACTGATTTAAACTATAATCAATCTATTTAAACTGGCTTGGGATTGTGTATTTAAAGTGTGTTATTTCTTTCCTTCTTACAACACCAGAATTGCCCTGATTCTGATGCCACCTAATCATTCTGGGTCCTTGATCAAATTCTATGGTACATATTTTTGACAACATTATGATTATTATTATTATTATTATTATTATTATTATTATTATTATTTGTCTTAATTAACCCAAGTAACATTTATTAAAACAAAATGCTGTTCTGGATTTGTATCTTTAACCAGGGACTTTCAAACTGAGGGCAATAAGGGAGTACTAGGGGGTCCATGGAAAAGCAAAAACAGTGGGTAAAAACTCTAAAAAATATAATAATAAATAAATAATTTAATTAATTAATTAATTATTTAAACAAAATTAGTAAATCAATCAAATAAATATATTAACAAATAATTAATTAATTGAAGTAAATATAAACACACTATATTAAAATAAATAACAAATACTACAGTAATTATTTAAATAAATATAAATAACTATTACATCTCACAGTATAGTACCATATTGAGCAGAAAAAAATAATGTAATGTAATAGAAACTGTTAGACAACAGTAAAAATAAAATTTTTTCGCAGTATAAATTGAGTCTTCACCCAAGGGGGGGCTTCACCCAAGGACAGTCTTATTTGGTGTCTGTGGCTTAATTCCACAGATGTGAATGAAAGTGAAGACATGATTCAAAGTTAAGTTCAGAGAGCCAGATGCCAAATTTATGACTGATTTAGTGAACAAGGAATCAAACTGACAACTTCATGACTCTTTTTGTGAGACTTTTTTTGATTCGTTTAACAGAACCTGCTCAAAAAAGTATCTTTTTTTTTCACAAGTCTGTCATTTGAATGAGAAATAGACACTCAACTTTATGCTGCTTGATCACATACGTACCACCACTTGAGCGCTGCTGCTGAGTCCCTTCCCGTAGTCATCGGTAGCAACCACGTCAAATTTGAAGTAGGAGCGCCGCATGTTTCTGTACATGATGGCTGTCTTAATTACTCCTGTGAAGGGCTCAATGACAAAGCCATCTTTCCCGTCAGTAGTTGGGGGGATAATCAGCCTGTACAGCATGGCACTGTAATTCCCTGTGTCCTTATCCACAGCCTGTCAGATACAATAGAGCACAGACATGCTAAAGAGAGGAACAGCCACAAGCTACTTATCACCTACAACACTCAACCTCTGCCGTCGCATGCACTTCCACTTCTGGCCTTTAAGGGGCGCTCCAAGCTCCAATTTCACAGCACCGGCGTCACTTTGGCTCCGTCTCAGCTGAACATTATAGCACTCCATTGCAGTGACAATGATTTATAATGACTTTTTACAAGAGAGGGGAATGGGCGGCTCCACGGACAGCAGGGTGCCCCAGATCAGGCAGAGTCATTAACACAAATGAGACTTTTTCCAATATGCCTTTGAGACCGGTTTCAATAAATACAGTAAGTGTGTATTAAAAGCCCTTGCAAACAAAAGGTCCATCTTTTAAATGGTCGTTTAGTGAGTCTGAGCATGGACAGAGTGCACAACTCAGCGGCAGAAACCTTTGATCGCCTCTGTGGCGCAGATCTTGAGTTGAAACTGTGAAATTGAATTTGTATTTTAACAATAGTCTCCTTTTCTTTTCTTTCTTTGCATCTCTATCCCAGATGAAACTCATGGAACATCAAAAAGTTTCTCAGCAATGTTTCTCAGAAGGCCGCTATTTTTCAAATATGTATGGAAGACCCGTTTCAATGGACACAGTAAGTGTGTATTGAAGGCTCATGCAAACAAAAGATCAGTCTTTTAATTGGTCATTTAGTGAGGCTTAGTGTGGACACAATGCACAACTGACATAAAACTTTGATTATCACTGTAACAGAACTTGAGTCGAAACTGTAAAAATGAATTTGCATTTCCACAAAAGACTCTTTCTCCGTTCATAATGTTTCTACCTTAGATTAAACTGGAGGAATATCAGAAAGGCAATATTTTCTTAGAAGGCCAATATATTTTTTTTCTAATAGACCCATCTCACTTAATACACGTAAGTGTGTATTAGAGGCATTTATCGAGGCTGAGCGTGGACAGAACACGCAACTTGGAGTCGAAGCTGTGAAATCGAATTTGTATTTCCGCACAAGTCTCTCTTTTTTTTCTTTCTTCTTGTTTCTACCTCAGATTAAACTTGAGGAACATCAGAAAGACAGTGTTTTCTCAGTATGCCAATAGATTGCTTAAACTAATTATCAGATCAGGACAGAACAATGGATGCAGGGCTAATCGGAGAAAGCGTTTCCACAACACAAAGCAGTTCTTTCACAACATCCTTGTCCTTAGGGTTGGCAGGGCTAGGAACGGTTTCAATTTTCTCGCCTTTTTCCTCCTCAAAACTATTTAAAGAGGGATTTCAAAAGTAGATTAGTCTAATCTACGAACCCCTGAGCTGCTTGAACAAAAATCCATAGTAAGCGATTTCTGCGACACCTGAGAAATGGACAAAATGCGTAATTGTGTATGTCAAGGCAGCTTCGACTTCATATCTCAGATGTTTCTTTGAGTAAACAGGAGACATTGATGATGGTAATCTGTATTCACAGTGAATGTGACCCTATAAAACCCTGGACTTCTGCTGCGTGGCTTAACTCAGTCTGGCTAATAAGGTCTCCTTGAACGAATGCAGGACGCCAGGCACCCGATAGCATCGCTGTCGCTGTTCTTTTAGTCTGTACATGAACTTAAGGCAGGGTGAAGCCATATGAGGTGAATCCCTGTCTGAGGGACAGCATGTGGCCCGCATGTCTGATTTGAGTAACACTGAGGTAATTACATGGACGACTTTTACAGGTTGTAGTTCTGAGGCCAGAAACGTACTTACTGCACGCAAGTACGTAAATGTAGACACTTGTGGAATACATTGCAATTCTGATACCACAGTAAAAATTAATATATGATTTTAAACACTTTGAAGTGAAAAGTAAATTAGCCTTCAAGAATATCTGAAGAAAATAAAATTTTAATTATTCAAGACAAGAAAACCATAGTATATAAAAAAAGAAGAGAGGAACCAATTACAAACAACTGAACAAATAAAAACAACAGAACAAAGACACTAATGAAATCAACAGTGCTTGGGAGTTTGCTGGGTGTTTAACACAAATAAACGGTCTGAAACTGAAAAAAAAAAGTAATTAAATGGAAAAATTTAATTATACACAGATACTTAAATAATTGTTAAAGGGGGTTTGTAATTAAAATGAATAATAAGCTTTATGTATGTTCAGAAGTGAAAAACCTATTAAAAAGTTATCCATCCAGGAGCTGTTGTTTGATTTATATTACTGACACAATAGAGAGTGACAGGTCTATTGTAGAAACATTAGGAATATACTGCTACTTTTCAAATTCCTAGCACTTCTGTACACAAGAGATAGTGTCAAATCTGTGCCATTAAACTGGATTACCAGTTATTATTTACAGTAGGTATTTAGCCATAAACGTAAAATTTATGAAACTTTTACTATGCCATGACAGGAGTATTTATTATTATTAATATTATTTTTACAAATATCTGCTATAGTGCAACACTTCAATACTGAGAATTAAACTGGTGTATTATAAATCACACAGAAATGTATAAAAGCATTGGCAAAAGTCATTGTTAGGCAGAAAAGTACTAGTAAAGACAAAGAAAACAAAGGCAGAGGCACAGCATCTGGAAAAGGACAGTTTGTGCTCTAAGAGAAAGCCTGGCTGATTTATGAGGATCTTTTCCAGAGTATGCGGTGCCCTTGTCCGTGCTTTTGACAGTTGTGTTGAGATCTGTATCAGCGGGCCACCGCAGCCATGACATTTTAAAAGCTGTCTCAAGATGATCCAATCTTTTAGACCCCAGCTGGGCACACTTAAGCTCCTCAGTCAAGACTAGCAATCTGATCACCCAGAGAACAACACCTCACATGGACATAGGAACCGACTCACTTCAACCACCAGCACAGGGGAAAACTAGCATAACACATCCTCTTTTCTATGATGAATTCCTAGCGTTTTTCCATTCCAATCACTTAAAAATCATTCTGATTCAGACCAGTTCACTACTGAATCATTCAGGCCAATGTGAATCAAAAAGAATCAAAATAATTAAATTTTGCAAACAAGTTTTTTTCTCTATGCAAGAGCAATAGCAAACCACTGAAATTTCAGAAAAATGTATATTCACCAAAGACATGCCCATGACTTTTACAATTTGATTAATATCCATGACTTTTCCAGGCCAGGAAAACACACTTTTAAAACTCCCTGATATTTCAGGTCTTCCATGACCGTGAAAATGGTTGATTTTCTCCTGTTGAAGAACTGAATTATTATTCAGTGCTGTGCAGCTCGGAATTGCTTCCACTGGTGTTGGACTGACATTTTATCACATGTGTAGGAACCAGTCAATTAAATTACAATTTGCTTTTAATCCTGCTCCTGACATTCTGATGCAATACGCATCACTTAGTGAACAGATCCTTGGCTTATCCATGTGAGTGCTATCTGAAGCCTCGTGGATAGAGTTACAATCCTGCGGGAGAAGACACTTTACCTGGACCTGTAAAACAGAGGTGAAGGTCTTGGCATCCTCTGCAACCCCACCGAGGTAAAAGGGCTTAGTGAACTCAGGAGGATGGTCGTTCTCATCGTGCACATCGATGAAGACCTTTGCTGTGTTGCCTGAAAAAAAAAAAAAATTCACTAAATTAAAAATGATGATCAAATGAAGTGAGGAAAAGCATACAGAACATCCAAGAATATCTTATAGCATGGCTCAGTTTTTTATATACAGTAGCTTTTGAAATAAAAAAAAAAAAAAAGATCAGTGAAATTTGTGATTTTATATTTTGATAGACATGTAATAATCATGATCAACAGAAGAGATAGATCTTATCTTCTGTATTGAAACACATCAGAGTCAAAATGATTATGGAAAATGAAAGATTGGATGGAGGCAGCTCTGAATGCGAGCTTGCAGTCAATTGAATGATTAGCAGAGTTTAATCGGACTAAATGATTGGATAATGACACCGTTTCATCAGATGTCATTTTTGATTAAAAATTACAAGTTTAGTTTTACATTTATTAGTATCATTATTATTATCATCATTTAAATGCATCGTTCACAGTAAGGTCCATTATATGCATTTAGAAAATAGGATGACATTTTGACAAATGCAGTCAACATAACAGTAATTCATTTTTTTTTTATGTCTTAATTAAAACATAGCTTTTAACTACAATGAAGTAAATATCAAGTCAAAACGTGTAAAAAAGTATGATATTTTTGTATGATTTCTCAATTCAGAGGTAACAAAAATGGCATTAAAACTTTTCAACTATTCATGTGTTTAAAAATACCTATTTTTCATGCCAGTTCTCAAAACATGCCTCGGAGCTATTACAATCAAATTCAGGAGATCATCAAAACTCTGCTCTTCACACGCAGTTTTGCACATCTAAGCTGCTGAAGTACATTTCTATATGGAGCACAGCATTTCTTCATCAAGTCCTTCAAGACTATCATCTGTCACTTCTCAAAGTAAAAGGCAGAGTCATATTTTGTGGGGGTATGAGAGCAACAACACGATTTATCATCTGACAGACTTCAGCGCTCATGTGCCAAGGGGTTTCCAGAACCTTCTGCTCATTTCTGCACAGTCACTCCGAGTGGAGCGCTGAAGCATCACAGCGCAGAGCAGAAAGGGGGCCGTTGACCACTGGATAGCAATGAATCCAACAACAATGAATAAAAATAGGAAATTAACCACCTGAAAACATAAAGGAAGTATTTTAAATAATATATTGACTTTTTGTAAGGCTTTTGTCTGCTACTACAATGTAAAGTCATTAAATTCTCTTTATTTAGAGACTTTTCTCAGCGAGATATTGATCTATGAAAACATTATGATTAATTATATTAATTAACCTGCATATGATGCAATTAATTTGTTTTAAATCAATTCAAAACCCTCATATTTGTGTGATTTCTCCATCTAGATATTCATGAGACCCATGATGTCTTATTTAAAACAAGGACCTGACAGCTCTCGCAAGCACACTGACAAGATATAATTAATTAAAACTTGCATTAAACAATCAATTAAATCCACTAAGCTGACAGATTGACTGGACGCAACTAATCTTTTGATTTTATCACCAGGTTTGCGTACTTGGAATATTAAATGAGAAAAAAGAAATCAATATCCATAGCTGTCTAATCTGGTTAATCATGAATTGCTTTTCTCAAATAACGATTTTCCATAATCAACTCCACATGGAAAAGATGGACAAGCAGCCGCCCATCCCCCATGTTAACGGAACACGAGATGACAGGAAGTCATTTACACATATTTTTATTACACTGAGATGGCATGCTGGGAAGGAGGTGTTTTATTCACTCCAAAATAAAAAAGCAAAAACTCTCTGAACAAGCTTTTAAGCCACATACCATGTCCCAGGGTCAAAAGCAGACCCATACGGAATGTTCTTTATTTCGGATAATTTGACTGATGTGTTCAGAAATGTGTTCGAAAATTCCTTTTAACACATTTGATGGTTAAATCTGTTCTGAATTTGAGTTAAGTTATTATTTTAGAGTAAAAGGGTAAAGGCCAGTTCACACCAAGAACAATAAAAGGAAAGATAACTATAACTATATTAGCGTCCACACCAACAGATAATAACATTCTGTTTATTATACGCATGAGCTGCAGTTTTAATCATCTCTATTATAGATCAGTGGTCATAACCCTTCTTTTTTAATGTTTTGTTGCTCTGATATTTTCCTCTTTTTTTATCTTCTATTTCTCTCTATATATAATCAATATGCTAATATCCATCCTGTGCACTCAAACTGAGCGCTCTCTTCTCTCTCATTCATAACAAGACACGTCCCTTACTGCTGATTGGCTACAAGAGTGTTTTGGGACATGGTCAAAAGCGTTTTTCAAAAATTACTTAGTGCACCTTTAAATGCTTGCACTGTTTGACTGTCAATGTTTAATCATTCATTAGCCGAAAAAAAAAAAAAAACCTTCTGACAGTGATTCCATTGATATTGTTGCTCTCTTTCATTAGTTGTAGTGTTAACTTCTCATAGAGATTCATAGTTATCCATGGTATGAACGGGCATTAAAAGCAGCCTCACTTTTGGATGGGGCTCGTAGGTTGGATGACACCACCCTCATGGAGTCGGCTTCCACACGGAGGACGTAACTGCTGTTACTCTCGTAGTCCAGCGGCTTGGCAGTGCTGATAACTCCAGTGATGTTGTTCACAATGAATTCACCTGTGGCAACAGGAGAAAGACAGCAGGTTTGTTTAATTGCTGTTTTACAACAGCTTCACATCGAGATACACACAGAGTCAGAATTATGCATTTGCATCCTTACATATTTATTATAGAGTAGGAGACTTGAGTGTCTGAAAAAAAAAATATAATAATAATTATTTGTGGAAAATATACACACTAGCAAACTGATTGCAGAAATAATATACTTTAAAATAACATAGACCTACTTAAGTGTAAATTGAATTGAATGTTTTTGGATGCTTAATTGCATGCTATTTATAATTCATTTACAACGTGCTGTAGTTTAAATTCGTCTTAAATGCAATTTGTTCTACTTAAAGAGTGCTTTTTGACCCACTTAAGTAGGATTTAAGTACATCTATATATGTAAATTCATAACTACTTTTGTTTTTGAAATATGGCAAAAGTGTACTGCCAAATACTGACAAGCATTTATAATAAACTAAAATATACTTTTGTATATCATAAATTACACTAATAAAAATGAAGTCGCAATTTAGTATATTTAAAACCAAATTAACTTGTTAATTTGTATTAAATGCCAAGTTCTGTCATGAAACTCTAGATGGCACAGGCTGATGGGTCATTAACGCAAACTGATGATATTCCCAGCATTAAACTGCTTGGCACATGCTGATTGGTTCATGGTGCATATGCAGCTAATAAGCTTACTGCTTTACATTTAAAGGGCTGGTTAGCATTCACTGGAGAATTTCGCAGCACGCTTTCAGAGTTCCTCTGAAACCCTCCACCTTCCCCAGCTCCACCTGTATAAATCTTTTACGGGTTATTTTATGTTATCCATGCTATTCATGTCTTAAATACTGACAGCACCATATTGGCGCATGTATTTGCAGTATCTAGTTCCTGTACTTATAATTATACAATAATCTACAAGAACAGCAATAGCCTAAAGCAGCAGCAGATCTTTTTCATCAAGACCAAAATACATTAACCTTGCCATATCCATTACCATGCTAAAATCTTCAGAGAGTTGTAAACTAAATGTAAAACAAAACGCTACAGTTAAAAGTACTTTAGTATGTTAGTCATATAAGTGAACTTTTTTAAAGCACGACAAAAGATTAAAACAATGTTTTAGAATGTAGTTTAAACTTTTATTTTGCCATTTTTACAAAGTACACTTTTTTAAAAGTATACAAAAGTGTGTTAAGAAACACATAGTCATTGAAGTGTACTTTAAGTACACTTAAATGGTCCTATATTTAATTAATTAATTTATTACCTGGAAACACACATTCAGAAGTACACATTCAGTACAGTTAAGCGCACTTCTTTTTCACAAGGGATGAAATGAAGTACCTTTCATTTTTAAAGCATTCTCTAGGTTTTATTCACAGGATTATCCAAAACAGGAATTCCAATATGGTTCTTTACTATATAAACAATTTTCCCATTGCCTTTACAGGGGTCAAAAACCGACATTGTCATCTATACCTTCACCATAATATGACATTACTCAATCAGTAATTCTTGGCTCGGCTAAGTCTAGGTCTTACAACTCATCCTCTCCCCACTTCTGTGTAGCGTGTCGTTAATGCACTTAGCTATATTGGGATTTCAGGTCCAGAGTGCACTACCCACCTCTTGAGTCTCATTAACATTCATAAAGGATTAGCTCTGATCTTGGGTGATGTCATCGCATCAAACGCCTTGGATCCAGGCAGTTTGAAGGGTGGAATGATTACCTTATTCTTCCTGGCTTTTTCTAGTTTGCGCTAATGAAAACAGCCCTTTGATTACATATCTACGCTTCTTGATTCTGCTTAATGAGAATGTACCGAAACGATTTCCCCATCGCTTTAAACCAGCGCCAGATGTTTTCAAATGTGATTTCGGCTGAACACATTCTGAACAGAGAGGATTTAATCACGCACACCTCCCTCTTCCTGCT
The DNA here is from genome assembly GCF_018340385.1 of Cyprinus carpio. Classification (NCBI taxonomy): domain Eukaryota; kingdom Metazoa; phylum Chordata; class Actinopteri; order Cypriniformes; family Cyprinidae; genus Cyprinus; species Cyprinus carpio. The sequence goes on from NC_056608.1 coordinate 5,325,488, forward strand.
CTCGCTTGCTCTCCAATGACACACAGTAACAGGAAGTGCGCTCCTTCAAACGAAACCTTCTCTCTCACTGAGCTTTTGATAACTTGCAGCTGACAGCCACCTAAGAAACACCGTCTAGGAGTCTGCAGGCTGTCATTATCCAGAGCTTGATGTCTTACAAACTATAATTTATTACAATACAATAATATCTAGCTCATAAAAGACCAGTGTGACATTTCCCACAATCTTGTCTTTTGTTTTGTTTTTTTCCCTGAGGTTTCTGAGCAGGGAATAAACCATAGTCTGGTTGAACTACAGTATACTCTTGTATGTATGAGAACTGCCAGTGATGGTTTAATTGCATGCACTTTCTGGATCATTTTGGCACCTTATTCTTTAAACAAATTATGCAAATCTGGTTTACGCTCACCGCCCTCATTTCCATCGATGATGGAGTAGACGATGGTCTGGTTTATGGCTGCCGCCAAGATGACTCCTGCGACCGTTCCCACAGGGACATTTTCGCTGACCGGAGAGAACCTACACATACAAAGTGCAATGCATTAATGACGAATCACAAATCATACACAATAAAACAGTGATTCTGGTGGGTCATGCCACCAATATGTACCAAGTTTACTGTGAATGTAAAAGTAAAATAGACCAAAAGTAACTATTTAAACTATTTTAAATTTTAATAATATTGTACAATATTACAGTTTTTACTGTATTTTTATCAAATTAGAGAATCCTTTCAAAACATAACTTTTTATGCTCACCAAGGCTGCATTTATTTGAAAAAATACAGTAAAAACTGTAATATTGTACAATATTATTAACTTTTCATAAAATAAAATTCTTAACAATCTCAAACTTGTATCTATTTAAATTGTACTAATGAATTATGTAAAGAAACAGAACAATAAATAAATAAACAAATTAATTTTTCTGTATAAACTGTATATGCACTTTTTTGGCATTGACCTTGGCTTTGCTAACTCTTTACTATATGAGCTACAGGCAATGTTTAAAATTACAGTACAAAAGCCTGAGGGTAAGAAAGGTTGGAAATGGGCATTCAAAACCGTGCATTACAAGAACCGCTGAAACTGCATATAAATTAATTGACTAACAATCTTTTTTTGCTGCTTGATATAAATGCACAGGAGGCTATGCAGCACTATCTAACTGAATTAAATTTACACATATAGGTCTGGCAGAGAATCAATGGACAGACAGCATGATTACTTCACAATCTGAAATCAGGCGCTCAGCTTACCTGTTTCATTTTAAAAAACAAACTCAATTAATTTGAGCTGTTAAGGATTCCAGTTAATAATTACCAAGACAAAATTCACAGAAATTTAATCAATCAAGAAGTTAACTGGATCACAGTGTTAATTGGGCATCCTACACAGTTGCTAAACTAAGCAGAATAAAGAGTGTTAATGGAAAGCATGTGTGGGAGTGAGCAGATCTTTACCTCAGATAAACCCAACAGCAGAACTGATCCGTAATGAAACATATGTTCGAAATCAGCTGTCGCTTTCCAAGCACAACATACAACATCACACTTCAAATCATATTTTAGAACCAGTGGGTGAGAAAAGCATGATTTGGACTATTGACAAATAATCATTTTGAAAGACTTAGGAGTCACTGTGGCTTTCAGAGACAGTGTGGCACTTTTTCCTTCTGGTATTAACATTCACTTCATGCAATTTTAGCACAAGTGGGCAGTGCTAGTTTGGGATCAGTTGTAGCGGTATTTGGCCATACAATATTGGGTTCGGGCACCAGGGGTAAAAACCATCACAGTGATTAGTTCAGTTCTGATGTAAACCTGCACTATAATATGTATTATTAAATCAAGACAAGGAACAACCAGGCAATAAGTTGTAACTCATGTCAATTCCAAAAGGTGAACAAGCAAACAAACAACAACAATAGTTCCAGGCCAAGGAACATTTACTTTACCTTTTAATACCTTACACATTCATAACAATGGGTGATTTATTTCAGAGTAGATAAGCATATAAGTCCACAAAGTAATGATCAAACTCCAAAATTAAAAAAATAAACCTTATGAAAACATAATAAAGCATTTAATTTAGAAAAAATGAAAAAGAAAAAAAAAAACTACCTTTTCAGATTTGAATTCATCCACACTATAATACGCCTCAACTAATGCACATTATAGTAGACTTCAACATATGCATGTTATTGTAGACTTCTGCACGTGCATATCACTGATGACTGTCACACAGTAACATATATCTGTCATTAAAGAACTTGTTTTCAAAGCAAAACTGCAAAACAGCAAAAACTGTTTTCAACACTGATAATAATAAGAAATGTTTCTTGAGCACATTAGAATCAGCATATCAGCATATTAGAATGATAGCGAAAAGATCATGTGACACTAAAGACTGGAGCAATGATGCTGAAAATTCAACTTGGTCATGACAAGAAAAAATACATTTGAAAACATTAAAAATAGCAAACAAGCTATTTTAAATGTTATATATAAATTTCTCAATATTGCTGTATCACATGAATGCAGCCTTGTTGAACTTCATGTTAATGTTTGTTTTCAAATAGCTTATTAAAGCTACTAAAGTTAATCAGCCAAAGGCAGCGAGTGTTTTTAAAATTATTTTTCATGTCAATATTGTTGTTAATATTCCTTAATTACCAATTTTGTATGTGTGCAATCTAAAAGGCCTCTGGTGAATCTAATTAGTAAATTCCTGCCTGCCTTTCATTTTAAACAAATATTAGTTATTAAAGCAGCATAAATTAGATTTTGGAAATTATTAGCTCCAGAAAGGTGCATGTTGGTTAATAATTGAGGAATGATGATTAAGAGTTATAACAGTTTGCCTTCACTTTTGTCAATTGTACCTGCCTATAGTGAGAAAATTGTGCAGTGTATAATTCAACTGGAATAATTTAGCTAGGTCACAGGAAGAAAAAGAAGAAAAAAAAAAGAAAATATTATTTCAGTATTTCTATTTCAAAATGTAATGTATAATGCATTTGAATTTTCAAAAAAACATCTAAAGACTCATCTTTTTCGCCTGCACTTAACTAACTAATATTAGTACTTTTTTTTTTTTCTTTTTCTCTTCTATCATATGCCAAAAAAAAAAAAAAAAAAAAAAAAAAAAAAAACTGGCTACATGTTCTGTACTAGACTAACTGAGACTTTTCATATAAATTGTATACCGTTGTTGTTTTCTCGTTGATCTGATGGTTTCTACTGTTCTCATTTGTAAGTCGCTTTGGATAAAAGCGTCTGCTAAATGATTAAATGTAAATGTAAATATATATATATATATATATATATATATATATTTTAAAATAGAAAAAATATATAAAAATAAAAAAAAATTATTTATTTTTTTTTTTTTACTAAATCTAACAAATATCTTAAAAATTGTAAAAAAGATAAATAATATATATATAATAAAATAAATACAAATAAAACTTGGACTCAGGTAATATTCATTCATTCATTTTAATTTTCTGTGGACCCCCAGCACACTTTCAACAGTAAATTCATCAACATATGTGAAGAAAATTGCATTCATCAATCCATTTTAATGTTATTTTTAATGTTTTAATGTTCTTTTTTTACACCATCTTCAATGGTTAGTCTCTCTATTCAGTCTTCTTGTTTCGACCTCAATCTTTTTACCCAACCCAGTCTTTTTTACTCACCACTGAACATCACTGAACAACATCACCATCACTGTATGCACCTACTCTAGGTGTCCAGCTCAGCATGACTCGTCCCCTCTAGACTCCAAAAATCAGCACTTAACACTGGACAAAAACAAGCCAGTGTCATGACACTGCAAAACTACCAGCCTCTCTTCAAATGAAAAAGCCTTTCCGCTGCTTTCAAAGGTTCCGCCTGCAGATTAGCCGTTGACCTTTTCAAACTATTTGCGATCAGTGCGTTTGGCAACCGTGTGGCATACTGTGTCTGTCCTTTCCAAACAAGAGGTAAAGGGCAAATTTCCTTCAGCTGAACTTAGGGTAGGGAGGCTTGCTTATCTTCCTTCATTCAAAAGCAACTTTCACTCAGGCAGAATACATTAATACTTAGATAGCCGCACATTACATGCACAGCCAGTGTACAACAAATGGGTTTGTTTGCTCCTGGATGGGTTTACAAAGGGCAAATCTATCTTCCCCCAGAGTGTAGTACTTCACTAAGCAGATCTAGACACCCTCAGTGAGGCTAAGTGTGGATTAGGAATGTCAAAAGTGACGGCAATTTGGTCGATCCAAAAGTTAAATAAATAAATAAATAAATAAATAAATAAATAAAAATAACAGTGTAGTACTAAGTTTCAACTTAATTTGGTACCCACTGTCTGTCTGACTGACTGACTGACTGGTAGGTTCTTTTCAGCACTTATAATCACATTTATTTGTCTAAATTCCTGTCTTGTCAAGATATTAATGTAAGGGGAGTCAGTAAGATTAGTACATGAAAAAAGGTGGAACTAAAATATCCTTTAAAATATAATTTATTTCTGTGACGAAAAGCTGAATTACCATCAGTCATTACTTAGTAAAAAGTGTCACATGATCCTTAAGAAATCATTCTAATATGGTGATTTATTATTAGAATTATCAATGTTGGTAACAGTTGTGCTGCCGAATTTTTTTTTTTTTTTTTTTTTTTTTTTAGGGGGGGGGTTACAATATTTTTTCAGGATTCTTTAATGAATAAAAAATGTAAAAGAACAGCATTCATTCAAAATATAAATATTTTCTAACAATGTAAATCTATGCTATCACTTCTTAACAATTTAACACATCCTTGCTGCAAAAAAGTTTTATTTTCTTTAAAAAAAAAGAAAGAATAAAAATGTACTGATCCCAAATTTTTGAACTGTAGTGCATATTGTTAGAAAATATTTATATTTTAAATAAATGCTCTTCTTTTTAACTTTTTATTCATCAAAGAATCCTAAAAAAAGTATTACAGGTTCCATAAAAATATAAAGCAGCACAACAGTTAATAAATCAGAATTGATAATAAATCAGCATATTAAAATGATTTCTGAAGGATCATGTGACACTGAAGACTGGAGTAATGATGCTGAAAATTCAGCTTTGCATCATAGGAATAAATTCGATTTTGATGTATATTAATATTAATGCAACCTTGATGAACAAAAGAAACTCTTGTAAAAAACATAGCTATATGCCATGGAGTTTTCGTTCATTCCATTCATATTTATACTCCACAGTAGCGTGTAGAGGAAATGTGGAGACAAAATTTCCTCTCTGAGTTTGGGCATTTTTTCATCTAAAATAAATTTATTGTCCGCTTAATATTCAAGCATTTTAATGCCAAATAAAACAGCATTTTATCTTACATTTGGGGCTATCAATAAGAAACCAAAATTATATTTATATGACAATTTTTATAAACATTTATGGATTAAAACTAATGACACACAAATACTCATCAAGTTATGCATTTTTAAACATTTTCACATTCTTATTCAATTTATTTTGGAGGGCAGTGCTGCCCCCTTGCCTTTTCTGAGATTACACCTGTTATATTAATATTTCATTTGAAGAGCGTGTTGAAAAGCATATTAGTTTTAGTTGTGATATTAAAGTTGGTTTTGGGAATCATGAAATTTCACTGGTATTGGTATCGACTACTGAAATTTTAGTATCACCACAACCTTGATAAGGATATCATGCTTGAGGGTCAATGGCAAAAACCGACAGATGAAGACATGAGAGGAGAATAATAATGAGGGATGGTGCTTCGAGATGATGTGCAAATGACATAAAAGCTGGTGAAGGCAAAGAGAGATGAATAGCTCCACTTGAAAGCTCGAGCAGCTATAAACTCTCAGCTGGTCTTGTTGAAAATGTCGGCCTCATTTACATTACATAGCATACTTACAAAAGTTTACTAATCACATGCACAAGTGTCCTGAAACAAGATAAGGGTGTACGAGAGATAAATTATTGAAAAAGCTATGAATATTTGATGAGAGGCCCTGGTGAAAGAAACAGACAAAAGCAAATCTGGTAAAGCATCGCGGTTTGATTGACCCGTTCTGGGATAAAAGCAACAAAAGCTCATTGAGATGATTAATGGGAAGCAGGCCTCATGGCCGCCTTCTATTCTCTCTCAAACGGGTGACGGACAAACATAGCCAGAGCTCTAAACTAGACTGCGACCAGAAACAAAGGTGCAGGGTAAGTGCAAGGAGAACAGAACATCTTGAAGAGTTGTATATTAAAGACATTAAATAGCTTTGTTTATATAACTTCAAGTGCTGCAAGGTCGCAAACTTTTCAGAAACAATACAAATGCGCCATTTAGCTGTTTTATGGCCCTAATGGAAGCATTACTTTTAATTAAGGGAGATGATATAGTTAATTATTACACAGCTCTGTGGAATACTTGATTCTGATTAGTTAGTCATGCCATCCAGCGGTATGTTATTCCCAGATAACAACCGCCAAATTGAAAAACACACCACTCATCCGTGTTCTACGAGTTATCTTGACTAGAGGGTCAACCGATTGATTTCGGAATTACGTTTTACCCTACTAGAATTGATGCCGGAAAGTTATCATATTCATAAGTGCAACAAGTCATTTGGATGTGAAAGTAGAAACATGTTGAATTCAGACGAAACTTCTGTGCTGATAAATGCTGTGTGTAAATGCGTGTGTTGATCCGACAATATCCTCCACGATGTCATCGTTCATGGCCAGAGCACTCTTAAGAGGTTAGGAGCAGCAGGCTGTGTAATATGTGTGTCTTTTATTTTATTCTTTTATTTTGTTATCACTATGGCCATTTGACTTATAGCAGTGTCCAGTGTTTCCTATACATTAAGTTATTTGTGACAGCTCGTCACTATATCAAAACCACCGCAAATTGATTTTCCTAAAGGCTTATACTTCGTTGAATAAAATGAACACTTCACATTTCAGAATTAAAATGCAGCGTGGTTGTTTTTATATGAAAGTATCTTTGAAAAGAACCGACTGTCTTCAGAAAAGCTTCAATCACATCTTAATTAATTACAGCTGTTAATGCCTGATAAAGTAGTGTTTGTGAGCAGTGCTTATTTGATTACAGCTGTTACCAGGGAAACCGATATATCTCTGCTCCAACAGCGCCTCCTGCTGGCAGAGAATTAATTTTGCAGTCTGTGGGAAACACTGGTGTCTGTCAGTAAACATAAACAAAAAGCGTGCTTCAGAATTTTTAAGCCATGTATTATTACTTTAAATTGGGCTACTACTACTATTACTATCTTGTACCCTGCAATAATAATTTGCTTAAACTCACTTTTATGAGATGAATGGGAAAAAAAAAGAAAAAGAAAATTGGCATCATACATTGGCTGCCCTGATTTCTAAATATCTGCATTGGCATCGGCCAGTGAAAAACCCATATCGGTCGACCTCTAATCTTGACCGGTACTACTTGTATGTTTATATGCGAGTCACTCCACTATCGTTGACTGGCGCCATCTTGTGACTGAAAACACCACCAAGTATTACAATGGAAGACTTCACAATTAATTTCAACATATATGGTAAAAACAAATCTTTTTAGCCATGTAATAAGCAGGGTAATGTACATCCAGCTGGTTGTTATCTCACAATAAACCCCTTCCGGCTGATACAAGACCCCTCCACTTCGCGTCGGGGTCCTGATCACCCTATTGGGGTTTATTCTGAGATAACATCTGGCTGGATGTACATTATCCCTTACGTGTCACAGTGTGTGGATGCTGACTTTAAAAGGAAAATTTTGTTTTTGTTGACAATAGGTGTTGATAATTTATATATCTGCACAAAACTATAATTCGGAGGGATGGGCGGCACATTATAAACAAGTAGGTCTATGCTGGAGAAAACTATCATTAGCATTGACATTCATCTCTATAGCAGTTGCTTGGCTGCCCCCCACTGCAGACAGACTGAATTCAGCCATCTTTACTAATGGGAACTGCAGAACTTTTTGGCCTAATCATCTGATCTGTAAATGGCATGTGATTTATTATAGCCAGCAAAAAATGACATCATAACTGTAGAGACTGGATTATGGCACCACAAGAAAGTTCATTCACTAGACTACAAAGCAGACTATTTCATAGCTTTAAGAACCCTCAATACATACAAACATACTGACTATAAGTTACAGATTTTTTATGGAAACTTCGAATGATGTGTTCTGTGTGCCAGATGTTTGTACTTGTATTGTTTCTTAAAAGGGTCATAATTTTTTTTTACATTTTTATTTTGGACTGTACTCTGTGTTCTCTGAGGTCCACTTATAATGATTTTTACATCTAAATTACTTTAACAAATCCCCCTCATCAGAATGCTCTGTTTGAATAGGCGGGACGGATTGTAGATTCTGAAGTAAACATCCACTGCTATGATTGGCTTGTGTATGTTTGACAGACAAAGACTGTTTTTTTTTTCTTTCACTTCACAGCATCTTGTTGTCTTCAGAGCCATCGTTTGGTTTCTGCATAGACCTGCGAGTTCGCCTCCCTTTGTAAACACTGTGCGAATCGGTCGGCGGGGCTAAAAGGACACTGTTGTCGATCTTCTTCTGTGGAAGCGATGCTTATCCACACTATTACGTCATAGAATAGAACATTCAAAAAGCAGTTGTTTTTGCAGATCACCTTCAATATAAGCTGTTTTAAGGCTAACAACAAAGTTTTGAGTTTTGAAACTTGGACAAGGTTTTTAATAGTACAATGACCTCTTATATGTCAAAAGATGGTTTTCTTAGTTCATGACCACTTTAAAGTGCCCCTATTATGCCATTTTTATGGTTCCTAATATTGTTTTGGGAGTCTCCTACAATAGGATTAAATGCATGCAAGGTCAAAAAAAAAAAACCACACTTTTGTTTTCTCAAAATATGCATTTAATATCACCTAAATTTCCAGCGTTTCTCAAACGATTCTTTCGAAGCAGTTCAAAGATTCAGTCTCTCTAAACCCATCCTTTCCATGAGCCTACTCTGCTCTGATTGGTCAGATGGCTCAGTCTACTGTGATTGGTCTACGGTACACATCTAGTGTCGGAAATGATACGCCTATTTCAAGATTTCTGTATTTTGAACACTACATAGAAAATATAAACATCTATTATTTATCATACTTACAGTTTGTGATTCAGTGGAACAGTTGGTCCAAATGAACAGGATACTGATCTATCTTTCAACAAAAAGCGTTTTGTGAATCCCACTTTGAACTCCCCGAGATTAGAGAAGCAGTCGTCAGTAGAATGATGTGTTTGTAGGCGGGGTCAAGTTATTCACAGCCGGCCAACGTAGAACATAGGCGCGCATTATGCAAATGTTCTACCCGGGTGGGATTCGAAATACTAACGACTCGTTTCAGCTGTACAGAGTCAATTCCTTATTTTGGAAGATAATAACTTTACTTATCGTGCACTTTCGGCTTTACAACTTTGTAGATCGTTTACATTCACATACAGCTACATTACATACTGCATGAAAGGCAATATTGGAAATGGCATAATAGGGGCACTTTAAAGTTGGCATGAAACAGAAAGTGTGGTCATCTGTTCTTCCCTGTTGTGCTTGTTGAGTAAATTGTCATTGTCATTGGCTATTTTTTAATAGGTATAAGTATTTTGTAAATATATATATTTAAAAATATTTTAAAGCATAGTTCTTTTTTTTCATCCTGATCAGTTAATATTTGCACATTTTGTAATAGTTGCATATTAGTCATATATATATATATATATATATATATATATATAGCCTATATAAATACTGCCTTTTTATTACTGCGTTACATTTTTATTGTTTTTATTCCTCTATTTTGTTCAAATCATTACCTTTTTTTCAGATTTTAAAGCAAGAATTTACCATAAAAGTAATGAAAACTTTCTTTTAGTTGTTAGTTAACAAAGGATTTAGCATACCGCATCTCAACAACACCTGAAAGAACAGCATCCAGGACTCACCCACGCAAATACCATATCTCCAAAAGCAATTCAAAACACCCAAGCATCGAAATTAATGTTTTGAGATGATGATAGATTATTTAGCACAAGCACAACTGGATCTCACCAAATGAAATGTCATTTTGCATAGTCCTAGATTACATGTTTGTAGATGTGTATGCTAACTACATTGTGATGATGCATACCACAGAATCTAAAAGACATCTCAGTTACTTTCATTATCAAGTCAACAGCATGCCAGAAGCAGTGGGGCTTTACATGTTAATAAGCAGCACTGTGCTAATGGTGTGATTGTTTGTTTGACCCTGAGCTGGTAGGACGGCATAAAGGGACCGCCAGTGTCTGCATACTAATCCTGCAGGTGCAGCAGAGACGGGGAGTCCCGCACCGGCCAAGCGCTTCCATTACCTCTGCAAGACTGGAGGTGAAGGCGACAGGAGCATCAGAAAAGAGCTCCACATGTGGCTAATTGGAGTCCTAATGCAGCAATTCATGGCAGATTACATTTCAGCAATGTGATGCTTCAGCTCACATGAAAGCGATACACTGTACAACGACCTGACAGCGTAACAGCTCTTCAGATCAAGGGATGCAATCGTCAGCCGGCACTCCAAACTAAACTAGTCTCAAAACTTGCTGCTCTCCACCTGCGAGCCCAACGCTTTTGAACTGCGGCGAGGAGCAGGTTATTGTTCGCAAATCTTCAAAAAAAAAAAAAAAAAAAGATACTAAAAGAAGACCATCAAAGTCATTTGTTTCTGTCGAGAGAAGACCTTGGTGGTCTCTAGTGCTGTCCACATGACTTTACCCACAGAAACTAATCATACTTTTGTTCAGCAGCGAGTACAAGTGCTGCTCATTCACTGCCAAATGAAGCCGTGTAAAGAGGATCCCAATCTGCACTCCAGCATCGAAGATGATGGAGAGAGAACTGTAGCCGCATGATCGATGGTCTCATCACATATCCACATAGAAAGGCACCCACTAGTGTACAGGACCCCGAACTTTTGCAGAGGCCAAATAAATTCTGCATTTCTAAATACATTTACACTGGAATCACTATTGTGAGTAGAATTCATCAAGCACTTGAAAACTGAATACTGATTCTAACACTCAGCAGACAGAAACGTCATAATTTGTGTCAGGTCTAAACAAATGACACAAAACCAGAAAGCTGAAAGTAATGCAGGACACAGTTTAACCCTGTGATGTATGACATATTGAAATATATACAATATTTTTTTTGTTGTTTTTTTGTTTATTTGTTGAGTATCATATTTGATACATCAGGATTTTATGGCTCATGATATAGTGAGAATATTTTATTCAGAGGTCAAAACTGAGCCAAAATTTATAATTTGGTGTAGTTTTTGATATTTATATGGCCATAAAGAAGATGAAATTCTGTTAGCTTCTGTTAGTTATTTAAATCAGATATTTTTATATATAAAAAATATAGACTACTTTTATAAAATGCATATACATATCTGTTGTCACTTTTCATCTTCCAATAATGTATTTTTAAGATGATATTTAAAAGCCTCATTTATGATTAAAGTTCTGTAACTTTTATTGTGGCGGCAAAACATGTAATGTAATGCAATGCAATTATGATTGAGAGATGAGCAAATAAGTGCATATTTGATTCTCACACTATTTTTCTACAAAACGATGCATGGATAATCAAGTTAACCTAACTTGCTTCAGTCTAGCAAGTGTTCATCTTGAAATATTGCTAACAATATAAAAGTTATTCAGTAAATTGTACAGTAAAAATACATTTTCATAATTAAGATTTTTAGACATTAAAAGGCTTCTTGCTAAAAAATCTATCAATCAGATGAAAGAAGACAGAAGTTTTGGTCTTGTCAATAATTTAGATGTCTTAGAAATTTCTGCATCAAATATGTTACATTTAGCTTTATAGAAATTATTAATGGGCAAAATAACAGTAAAAATAAAACAAGGTTGCAGATTGACCCAGATTACACTGTTTCTGTCAGCTTCACACCTGCTATGAACCTTTTTTTTACCAGAATTGAAAGCATGACACTCAGGACACACAACATCTAATTTAAACATTTGCAAACCAACCTATAGTCTCAGGTTTATCTTGAGTAGCTTTAATGTGAAATCATTGTTACAAGATTCAATCAATATAGGTGAATGCACTGCGGCATTTAAACATGAATGTTTTTAAAGCCCTTCTTGTAAAGAAGTGTGAGATGCCTCCTGCAACCAATTTTACTTAATCTACATAATCTAATGTAGTTTAGAATGAAACAGGACAATCAATAATAAACAAGTGGACTTGATTGGATGAAATGAAACTATTGGATCATCATTCAGAATGGAGCAAGATGGTTGGTGGGCAAAGAGATTCTTAAAGAAAATAATTGTTTATTGAGGCAGAGTAGGTAGACTAGGTAGAGTAGGTAAGGTTTGTGGATGGTAAGATTTGTTTTCATATTTTTGAAAGATGTTTCTTATCCTCACCAAGACTGCATTTATTTGATTAAAATACTGTAAAAACATATATTATGAAATATTATTACAATTTGAAATAACTGTTTTCACATTTATTTGTAAAAAATGTATTTGAATATACATTTAATGTAATCTATTTCAATGATGACAAAGCAGAATTTTCAGCATCATTACTCCTATCTTCAGAGTCACGTGGTCCTTCAGAAAACATTGTAATATGCTAATTTAGTGATTTTTATAAATATAAAAAAACAGTGCAACAGTTATACTAAGAAACAGAATAAAAAAAGTAAAATAAATCAGGTATCTGATATTCTGCAATTCACACCAGGGGGTCGCAACAACATTCATTTCATAAGCATATTCAGTGCAGATAAAGTTGATTCTAAGCATTTTTTTCATACTGCAAAACTAAAGTGGAAAAAGAATTGATACAAACATTCACAAAGTAAATGATACAGTGATGGGTGTGATTGTCAAAATGAAAAACAGAAGTGGCAGGGTGCTCGGCTGGTGATTTAGTAGAGTCACAGAGATTCATTAAGCATTTTTATGAGATTAGACGTGCTAAAATGCATAGCCTGCACATTTTAGTAGGAAAACATCAGAAAACTCTATGGCTGCTAACAAGCATGCCACAGAAATACAGTGCTTTGTTTTTGTCTAATTATCTTTTTATGCCATAATTTCACTCTTATTTAGCCATTATCAAATATGCTTTGTTTTTCATGCAGTGAAGGGAAACATTTTGGAGTGCCACCCTCATTATAACTGAATGCAATGCAAAAAAGACACAATATATATAAAAAAAAATAAAAATAAAAAAATTACAGTGAAACTAACAGACTTAACTTCCTAAAGAAATAGTGCTTTTTACCTGTGCAAAAATGTTTTTATGTGTTAAGGGTTTATTTTTTTTATTTTTCTGGTCTCACAGCCTGGCTAAGTTGGACAAGTTATTGTGCAATTGGCTGGCAAGTCATTCTTCCAGAATGCAGAATAGAGCATGTTGCTAACAATGCCCTAGTCATAGGTTTGATTTTTAGGAAATGCATACAGTACATTGATTATACCTTCAATTCAATGTAAGTTTTTTTGTATAAAAGTGTCTACCAAAATGCATAAATGTAAAACCATTGAATTAGAGTGTTGCAAACCAGGTTGTTGGCCAGTAAAACACTCTCCCAATGTCTATCGCTTTTTTGGCATGCTTATTTGTTTTTAATTTTAGAAAACCCAAAAGTGATATTTCTGGTGACTGTAAAGGGCCTTACATACCAAGAGTGAAATTAGTAAGCCTCAGGCTGAAGAAAATACCCCTGCCTCTGCACTTACTCATAATTTCTCTCAACATGGGGACAGGAAAGGTGTCAATGAATAAATAGGAAAACAAAATAACTTGAAAAAGTAACTCAGATACTCTGTCTTAACTTGAATTAGAATGCAGAACAGTATCACAGTTGCACCAGCCTAACATTCGATCGTCTCTCCTGCATTAACCCTATAACTGCCGGTGCAGCACAATAAACACCAATTTCACAATGATTTTAAAGTCTGTGTGCTACACTACATTCTATAATTATTAAACGAAGTATTTAGAATAACATCAGTATACAATAATCGATACATTCTTAGGAAATAGTGGGTTCACAGGTAATTATCAGAACTACTTCAGTAAACAGTAATATTGTGCTTTACCTGGAAACCTAAAGCTGCACTAGGTATACATCACATATTAGCACAAAAACTTTTTTTGAGCACTCAACTGAAAATGTATACAAAGTATCAATCGTACTTAAAGGTTATGGTTCGGAGAGCTTGTTAGTCCAAATTAAGAAAATTAGAAGCCAACGAAGATAAGAGCCAAGACTAGAGAATCTGTCCTTGGTAAAATGACATGCACACAACAAAAGGTTTGAATTGTATTTCTGTGGTATCCTTGAACACAGCGTCTTCTTAAACATAATGTAAGCACACTAACTAGGGGAAATATTTGTAGGCTTGTTAGACTCTGTTCGTATTTCGCGGGCAGGCGGGGATTATGCAAATGTGTTACCCAGTGACGTATACCGTAAACAGGCAAAAGATTCGAAATATGATGACTCGTTAAGGCAATTAAGAACAGACTCTCTCTTTTGAGAGACAATATCTTTATTTATCATGCACTTTTTTGATTAACAACTTTGCAGATTGTTTTCATTTAAGGATATCTACATTATAAACTGCAAAAGAGATATTTTTCAAAAACATGTATGACCTGCTCTTTAAATAACAGAGAGTGACAGCAAGATATAGATTTAACAGAAAAGTGAAGCTACACCTTTTTTACAAGATCATCAAACAACAGTGGTAAGTCAGAATCATTTATCAATCACAGTGAGTAATATATTCTCCTGCTATTTGCACTGCTTGCCACATGTACATTTTATCTCTCTTTGTCGGCGACGAGGGATACACGTGTTAAATGCAGGGAAATAGTTAGGCTGACAGAAAAGATTTCAGAACTAGAGACTCACATCCAAACTTTAATTGAGGACAGTAAGAATGTGAGGGCTGTAGATACGGCTTTGGATACAACTAGCTCATGGAGTCCTGTACATTGTTTGGTTCTGGTTACAGAGCCTCCGCAGCAGGGCGACTGGGTGACTGTGAGGCAGCATAGTCGTGGATCAAAACACCACACTTTCGTTCCGATCAAAACATCAAACAGGTTCTCCCAACTCAGTGACGCACCCACTGAGAAACCTAATGAAAGTGCTGTAGTTATTGGTGATTGCTACATTTTTAACAATATTTTCAGTATTCCTCAAAGGGCGAACTTCAAGTATGGTGTGGTGCTTCATATAACATTATCCAGGGAAACAAGTGTTAATGATAAATCCCCTATAATATCTGTACTGGTTACTTCATATAACATTATCCAGGGAAACAAGTGTTAATGATAAATCCCCTATAATGTTTGTACTGGCTACTGTATACAGGCCACCAGGGCTCCATACAGACTTTATTAAATAATTTGCTGATTTTCTGAGTTAGTGCTTGCTGCAGATAAAGTTTTAATTGCTGGTGATTTTAATATCCATGTTGATAATAAAAAAGATGCATTTGGATCAGCATTCATAGACATTCTGAACTATGTTGGGGTTTTCTAAATCAAACTATAGATTTAATACTGATTTAATGTTTAATATGGAGGAATGGCGGGAAAGTACCCTATCCTACAGAAGTGGTTCTCAACTCCAGGCCTCGGGACCCGCTGCTCTGCACATTTTGAATGTTTCTGAATCTGACACACTCAGTTCAGTTCATGGATCTCTCTCCTAATGAGCTGATGATCTGAATCAGGTGCGATAAATAAGGGAGACAAACAAAATGTGCAGAGCAGCGGGTCCCGAGGCCTGGAGTTTGAGAACCACTTACGTACTGCGTGGCGGGAAAGTACCCTATCATACAGAAAAGCATTAAAAACTGCTAGATCTGATTACTTTTTGTCTCTTTTAGAAGAAAACAAACATACCCCCAGGAATTGATTCAATACAGTGGCTAAATTTATGAAGAATAAAGCATCAACAGGTGTTGACATTTACCAACAGCACATTATTAATGACTTTATGAACTACTTTTCTTCCAAGATCAAAACTATTAGAGATAAAAAAATATAACCATGCAGCTGTCAGCTACAGTATCACATCAGATGGTGCGCTATAAATCCCCTGGGGAACAATTCCACTCATTCTTTACTATAGGAGAGGACAAATTTTATGAACTTGTTAAATCACCTAAACCACAACATGTACGCTAGTCCCTATTCCATCAAAGCTCATAAATGAGGTGCTTCCAGAAGTCATAGATCCTCTTCTGACTATTATTAATTTGTCACTGTCATTAGGATATGTTCCCAAAACCTTCAGACTGGCTGTTGAGCCTCTCATTAAAAAACCACAACTTGACCCCAAAGAACTAGTTAATTACAGACTGATCTTGAATCTCCCTTTTCTGTCAAAGATGTCAGAAAAGGTAATATCCTCACAATTATATTCCTTAGAGAAAACTGGTATCTGTGAGGATTTCCAGTCAGGATATAGACTGTATCATAGTACTGAGACTGCACTCATTAGCATTATAAATGACCTGCTCTAATCATCTGATCGTGGTTGTATCTCGCTTTTAGTGCTACTGGACCTTAAAGCTGTGTTAAACAGTATTGACCACATCATTCTTTTAAATAGACTAGAAAACTTTGAGTGGACGTGCATTAGCATGGTTCAAATCGTACCTATCTGACCGCCATCAATTCATAGCAGTGAATGAAGAGGTATCATATCAATCACAAGTGCAGTATGGAGTACCTCAAGGCTCAGTACTAGTGCCATTACTTTTCACGTTTACATGTTACCCTTGGGAGATATCATCAGGAAACATGGTGTTAGCTTTTACTGTTATGCTGATGACAATCGGCTCTATATTTCTTCATGGCCCGGTGAAACATACTAATTTGAAAAACTAATGGAATGCATAGTCGATATAAAAAAATGGATGACAAATAATTTTTTACTGCTAAATTCTGAAGAAAAAAAAAAATACAGATGAGTTAATTATCTGACATAAAACCTCTGCATGTAATGACCTAGAACACTGTCTAACACTTTATGGCTGCTCTGTCAATTCTTCATCATCAGTTAGGAAACTAGGTTTGCTATGTTATAGCAATCTTTCATTTGAAAGCCACATTTCTAGCATTTGTTAAACTGCATTTTTCCATCTCAAAAATATATCTAAATTACGACCTATGCTCTCAATGTCAAATGCAGAAACGATAACTCATACGTTTATTACCTCAAGGTTAGATTATTGTAATGGTTTATTGGGTGTTTGTTCTGCACGCTTAATAAGCAATCTCCAGCTGGTCCAAAATGCAGCAGCTAGAGTTCTTACTAGAACCAGGAAGTATGACCATATTAGCCCGGTTCTGTTAATACTGCACTGGCTTAATTAATTATTAAACATTGTACAGATTTTAAAATCTTGCTAATTACTTATAAAGGCCTAAACGTTACAGCACCTCAGTATTTGAGTGAGCTCTTATTGAAAGAAAAAAAAAAGTCGTGACATTCGCAAAGTATGGTAACCCATACTCAGAATTGGTGCTCTGCATTTAAGCCATCCAAGTGCACACACACAGTAGGGAACACATACCATGAACACACACCCGGAGCAGTGGGCAGCTATTTGCTCCATCGCCCGGGGAGCAATTGGGGGTTCAGTGCCTTGTTCAAGGGCACTTCAGCCATTGGTATTGAGGGTGGAAGAGAACGCTGTTCATTCACTCCCCCAACCTACAACTCCTGCCAGCACTGAGACTCGAACCTGCGACCTTCAGGTTACAAATCAGACTTTCTAACCATTAGGCCACAGCTGCCATGACCTCCTTCAAGCCGGAGTCGAACCAGTGATCTGAATCTTATCACGCCAGACCATGTATACTTGTCTGGTTGTTTAGCTGCATTTAATTCTGAGGAATTAAATTCAGTGTTTACCTGACTATGAGAAGTTAGATATATCACTTTCGATATGAACTGTATCACAATCCAGACCGTGTATACTTGTCTGATTGTTTGATAGCATTAAATTCTGAGGAATATAATGACATTTATCTCACTTTGAGAAGTTATAATATATATACTGGAGGGGCTGCTGGGCCTCACCCAGCACGTTTACGAAGTGCGTGGATGCTGCTCAAATGGCTCCACTGTGACTGCGGGGTATCCGCATACTAAATTATATCAACGATTGGTTGATTTTAGCTCAATCAGAGCAGATGGCGGTTCGATGGAGGCTACATTGCCCACATGGGGGAGCTGGGTTTGAGACTGAACACCAAGAAGAGTGTATTTTCTCCAGTTCAGAGAACCACCTATCTAGGCATAGTGTGGGATTCGACCACGATGCAGGCACGTCTGTCCCCTGCTCGTATCGAGTCGATCCTCACATCAGTCAAGAGAGTCAAAGAAGGCCAGTCACTCACTGTTAAACAGTTTCAGAGACTGTTAGGTCTGATGGCAGCTGCGTCCAACGTGATAACTTTTGGCCTGCTGTACATGAGACCCCTACAGGGGGAATCCACTTCGTACTATCAAGGTCACGCGGTGATGCCTCCGTGCCTTAGACATGTGGAAGAAACCTTGGTTCTTGAATCAGGGCCCGGTGCTGGGAGATTCTTGTCACCGTGTAACGCTAGCGATGGACGCATCCCTCACCGGTTGGGGTGCGGTCATGAGTGGCCACCCTGCCCGCGGTCTGTGGAGCGGTCGCCATCTGACATGGCATATCAGTTGTCTAGAGATGCTAGCTGTGCATCGAGCATTAAAATACTCCTCCCAGATCTGAGAGGTCACCATGTGTTGGTGCACACCGACAACACAGAAAAGCTCTCTTTTCACACATATCAACCAGCTGGGAGGATTGCGTTTGTGCCCCTTGTACAAGCTGGCACACCAGATCCTTCTGTGGTCCCAGGACAAACTTCTCTAGCTCAGAGCAGTATATTTTCCTGGGAGGTTGAATGTTGGAGCAGACATACTGTCGAGACAGGGGCCGAGGCCCGGGGAATGGAGGCTTCACCCCAAGGTGGTGAAGCAGATATGGAGAGTTTTTGGACCTCTTTGCGACTCAAGAGACATCGCAATGTCCCCTCTGGTTCTCTCTAGTTCATCCAGCTCCTCTCAGACTGGACGCTATGGTACAGACCTGGCCGAGGCTCCATCTGTATTCCTTTCCCCTATCGCTCTGCTCCCTAGAGTTCTGGCGAGAGTACGCCGGGATGGGGTTCGGCTGTTATTAGTAGCCCCGTTCTGGCCAGGCCGAGTATGGTTCTCAGATCTGGTCTCGCTCCTCGATGGCTCTCCATGGGAGATACCGATCAGGACAGACCTACTCTCACAGGCGCAGGGCACGATAATTCACCTTCGCCCGGAGTTGTGGAAACTGTGGGTGTGGCCCCTGAGGGGGCACAGCTCATAGCATCCAGTCTCTCAACCGAGGTTGTTGAGACCATCCTCCAATCCAGAGCTCCCTCAGCGAGGAAACTGTACGCCCTGAGGTGGAAACTCTTCACCTCATGGTGCAGAGCATGCCAGCTTGACCCAGCTAACTGCTCAGTTGGTATAGTTCTGGAGTTTCTACAAGCCAGGTTCTCTGCAGGGTTGACCCACTCCACCTTAATGGTTTACGTGGCGGGCATTGTGGCCTACCATGTCCCTCTCGGTGGAAAATAAGTGGGAAGACACTGGGTTGTGCTCCTAAAGTTCCCTCGGTCACACCACAACCGATAGTACTGCAGACCTTCTGCCCTCCTCCCTTCCGGGAGTCTGACCAGAAGAAGCTAATTGTATGTATCCAGCTCGAGCGCTGAACACATACGTCCACAGAGCTGCCCTGTGGAGAAAGATGGACCAACTGCTGGTGTGCTATGGTCCCCCTAAAAGGGGCTTTCCTGCATCTAAGCAGACTCTTAGTCGTTGGATAGTCGAGGCTATCAATGTATCCTATGAGTCCTCTGGTCTTCCCCCGCTGTTGGGAGCCAAGGCTCACTCCACACGGGGTATGGCGGCCTCCAAGGCCTTCTTAGCAGGTGTATCCATGCTGGACATCTGCAATGCTGCGGGGTGGTCCATGCCCTCTACATTTGCAAGATTTTATGGCTTAGACATGCCAGTTACTCCAGGCGCTTCCGTTCTCTCGTCCTAAGCTGTGCTCTTCGGATACACACTAGGCAGGGATTTGGTTGTCTGGCAGCGTGGGCACCTCGTTCCCCATAGCGTTTCCGACGCAGCTTGAGTTCCTGAAGATGAACGTCTCAAGGTTATGCATGTAACCATGGTTCCTCGAGGCCTGCCGGCACTTGCTGGTATTCGAAGCTGACGCCAGCTGCGCGGGATGTGCTTTTATAGCTTCCTGGTCGCTAACGTCACCCCGCCCGTGAAGTCACACTCTTCCATTAGACAGATTACACACGATATTCAGAGTCGCTCACGCTAAGCGCGTTCCCCATAGCGTTTCCGACGCTTTTTGCTATAAAACAAATCTTATTCTTCTTGTTCTTATTATTCTTCTACCAATCAATAGCTATATAAATTAGTGGTGCATACTTTTTCAAGCAATGTCTCATGCTACTGAATGACTGTATTGTGAGCAGGTAATTATTGACACAGAGTTATCTCAAGTCCACCCCTAGATGATCCCCCAAACCAGTTTCCTGAACCACCAAAACCCGGAAGATCAGAGGAGCTCTAACCAGCCTTGTGTTCACCAGACTGGGGCAACAGACACCTAGCTAATGTGTCCGCAGGCAGCAATCAAGAGCCCGCGGAGGGCTGCGTCTGAAAGCTATTGTTATTCTCACTGTGCTGCAGAGCTACTATTAACTATGACTTTTCTGCAGCCCTATAGGACACAACATTAATTCAGACCTTCGGCCAAGTCTTTTCATCTCTATGTTTCGATCTCTGTAGCTCTGGAGCTCTTATCAATGGATAAGGATGTTATCAAGGCCATTTTTAACCCCATCGGTCCTTGTAGCTCATCAAAGTCTGCATATTACTGGCACTTCACTATAAAGCTGTTAATAAATAAAATTTTGATCACAGATCCATTCACAAAGGTGGTGCTGTTTTCTTCTGAATGTACCGTACAGATGAATAGACTGTATTCAGTAAAATAAGCTTCAATGTTTTTATCATTAAATCAATCTGGGCAAACCGGTGCAAGTGTTATTTGCCTCGGAATTCATCTGAATTAAACTGATTACCCCTTGTGTAAAAATATATTAAATACGTAATTTAAGAAAGCAGCAGTAATGCATTCGAATGGAGTGCAAATGTCCTCTGAGGAAACAACAGTGTGTATAAAACAAACTTTACCTTGCAGCTATTATACATATTCATAAAGTCTATGATTAAATCGATGCTGATGGTTTTATATTGAATAAAACTACCTGAAAGGGGTTCTTTTTGTGGTGCTTTGCTGATATTGACCCTATTTACTTTCAAAGTACATGTTCATGATCTTATTGTGCATGATCCACAGGTGAATGTTAATCCAATATGAAAAAAAATTGTTTTTTTTTTTTTTTCATAATCCTCAATCAAAACAGGATAAATGACTAGACAAGACATGAAACCCTCAATAGAGCATAAAACTACATTTGTTTGATTTCAAGTGAGCTTTCTGGTCATTCCGCATAAAAATAGATAAAATTTCATGCCTCACAGGACCATAAAAAAAAAAACATATTATAAAACTCACAAATAAACTGACATATTTTGCATTGCTGTTCGCCAGTATCTAACTTTCAGATTTCAAGCACGGTTTCCAGGTGACAGTACTCAACCTGTTGATGATATTCTGGAAGTCTACCGCAGTTGCAGAACAATATATCACAGCATGAAAGGACAGGGCAATCATGTTTTCAGGTGTTTGCTAACCTGTACTCCTCCTGCGTGAACACAGGAATGATGGACGGCTGCAGGACAGTGATCTCCACCAGAGTCTTATTGAACTTCACCGGCTCCCCATCATCATAGGCAATAACTGCCAACTGTTTGGAAACATGAGAAAATCAATTTTAAGATAAATAAGGGGGACTTAGAATCAGCACTGGGTCAAGTTCTGTCTGAGTTTTAAAAGCCAGTTTAGAGATATAGATTTTTTTTTTTTAAGTGTGTGTATATGTATATGTATATGTATATGTATATGTGTGTGTATATATATATACTGTATACACACACACACACACACACACACACACATACATATGTACATACTGTTCATATACTGCAGTTTAAAATCTTGCATGAAAAGACTTTTAAAATTATTGTTCTTTCTCTGTTTGCAAAGGGGGGCAAAATCTGTTTGCGAATGGAGCAAGAAAATTAAACTGCATTCAATATGTTATCTGAGACATTTACAAGTCATATACATGACACAAGTCTTATGTCTGCACAGTGGCCTTGTGGGGAAAGCAAATGCACCAATTTATTGAGAAGTCAGGCCCATGTTCCCATCCTGGTTCCCTCTTTCTTTCTTCCATCGATTTCCTGTCGTACTTCCTTTATGTTTACCAATAAAATGGCAAGATTTTTTATTTTTTTTTGGTTTGGTTTCTTACTATAAGGATGTTAATTTATTTTTATTTTTTTTTACTGGAAAACAAGTCAAATTATATTAATAAAGGATTTCAAATCTGCTTTCTTTTTGTATGACAATATCATCCCATAAAAGACAAAAATGAGTGTATAAAGCAAAACATTAATATAAATCATTTTATATAATCAACACATTTAAAATTGAACAAAGAAAACTGTCTTATCATATGCTTTCCTTGTAAACCTCCAATTCAATGAGAAAAGTGAGTCTTTTCATATCTCAAAAGCATTTTGAACTTGGGCACAAATGAAGTTATACAAATGGCAGATAATAGAAGCAGATGAAGATTGTTGAGAGATTACTTGACATTATGTTCAATGTCAACGAATGTGATTGTGCACATGGACTGATGTGCTACTGCTTTAACTGTTGTGTGTCATCTATTTTCATTAATGTGTCTGTAAACATCTAACATCTGGGGAACCTACTGTATGGCCAGAAAAGCTTAAAACCTGCCTGAATTCGGACCATTAATAAGAATGAGTGTATCTGAACTGACCATTGAGTTTTGTTCAGAAAGCACTCTAATGTATCAGGCGGTGCAGCGATTGCATCTAAATCAATCTGTGAGATGCATAAAAATGATCGACGGCTAGTTATGGCCTGCGGATTGCTAGTTGACAAGCCCTGTGTTAAGAAAAGATTGTTGTGCACTTACACTGAATTTAGTGTTGGGCTCCTCATTCAGATTGACCCTGGTGAGAACATTGCCAGAGTTCTCCTCCACGTCGAAGATACTAGTGCTGTAAGGAAACTGCTCCAGATCCACTTTATAGTGAACCCGACTGGCCGCTGTACCCTGAAAGATAACAAAAAAACTTAAAACAGAAAACAAAAATACCCTTTCTGCCCCAACTATATCAATATTTTCAATAAAAAATATAAAATAAAACGGTTTTCAAAAAGATAGAATGTGGTCATTATATAAATAATTCACAATGACTGCTGAATTATTTGATGCAAAGCACAAATTTTCAATGATGCAATGGTAGTTTTGTGTTTTCTGTTCTGTTGAGGCTACACAATTACATAACTTTTAAGCAGAACAGATTTTTGAAAACTAGAAATCAGAATCATAAATTGTTACAGAGAAGAACTGAGCATCATACATCAAACAGCTGAAATTCACATACTACCAGCCTTTCAAGTCGCTCTGAACACAACAAACTCATTTAGAAATATGCACCTAAAAGTATTTTTTTTAGGAGATAAGTCACAAAAGAACACAATATGTGTTCTAAAATTGGCTCAAAATACCAAACGTGAATGTAAAATAAAATAAAATAAAAAAAATCATGATTTTGATTGGCTGGCTCTGATTTTGGGCAACACAGTCGACTTGTCCAGACTATAAATCGAGGCAAAGATCTGTGCTAAACTGCAAAACTGTGAAATATTGTAAACATTTGGAAGCAACATGGACAAGTAATATGGCACTCTAATGCAGTTAATCCTGGAATTACTTATAGTTGCGTGGTAGAAAATTAGCATGGAGTGCTTGAGAACCAATCAGAATGAAGAATTCAATTCTTGAGTGGTATAAATCAAGATTTCAAGTCAAATCTTCTAGGTGTTAAGTTGCAGGCATGTTTAAACCTAAATCTTTCAAGCAATGGTCAACTTAAATTCTGCTGCTGAGCACTCTTAGCAGGATTCAAATGAACCTGACAGACTCAATTTGCTTATTTTATTCTGTCCCACCTCCCGCTGCAAATTTCATAAGTTATGAGTATGTGAGATCTGATGTGCAGCATTGGCCTGGGGACAGAAGGGTTGGTAACCCCGTTGTGATGGAGATAATTACGAGGGTGATTCCAGGTGAGAAGTGGAGCCTGCGGGTGTGCCTGTCCTCGTAAAAATGTGTTGAAAAACCCATCCATCCACCCACGGGTGGGACAGCACCACACATAGTGCCGGTCAGGGCATGCGTTTTGGTGTGAAATCAGACTACAAATGGTTTTTCAGCTCACTCCTGTGTCTTCAGGGTGTATGGAGAGGATTTGAGTCATGGGGCTTTCGAAAGCACAAGGAGTTATACCACACTGTGTTTTTATCAAAATAGCAGATCATTTACATTTCCTCACTGCTCTTTTAAAATCCTGAGGAGTTTGATTAACATCATTCTCATTTCCTCCTTTTTTTTCTCCAGTCACTTTGCTTTAATATTTTATGTCTTTTCAGTTTGAAGACACTCTATAATTGCTAATGTGATTGCAATCATACCCAGAAAGAGTCAGTGCCTTTTTTTTAACACAATGTATTAAGGAAAGCGTGGCAAAGACATATTTAAATATGATTTATTTTGGTGTGGGTGAGGATGGCTAATGAATAAAACACGCTGATGGGCTTTAGGATATATCAGATGCAAGTATAAAGAGCCATCTGACAGATGCTCAGAGAAAAGGGAAAAGTGGAGAGAGTTGCCAGAACCACATTGATAGACAGCAAAACAAACCTGGTCACCAGCGGGCTGAAGAGATATTATAAATAAGAGCGGCTTTTTGCGAAAAACAAAACCATTATGTGCCAGTACACAATAACCCTTGAAAACGATGTTTGCTGAATGATTGCTAAGCAGGATTGAAAAAAAAAAAATGGTTGAATCTATATATTTAATTCGCCAAGATAACATGCAAAAAACTATCAACGAGATTGAAGTGATTTACGGTAATGCACTGCTTTGGATGTGGTCAGAGTGATGACTTCTGCCTGAATATGTGCAAAAGGCTCTCTCAGCCATGTATTAACTGGCTGGGAAGTAATATGCTGTCAAATTAGCTTTGAAACATTTGCTCACTCAAAGATTACCATGTAAAATATTAATAGTGATAATGTTAATTGCTTAACGTGCAAGACGATAACAAAGCCTTCACATGAGAAAGTGTTTCACATGAGAAAAAAATACGGCAAATTAGTATGTAACTATCTAACTTAGTGAAAATCTCACAGAAGCAATCTGTGTGTTTTGAGCAAACAAATGGCAGGGCTGAACTATGGGTAGGGACTAGCTAGAGGCCTCCAAAGCCTCAGGGTGCATAGTCTTAGACTGCCAAAGAAAACTGAACCAGGGCCCTTGGCTCATTAACGGCAGGCTAACTATTAGGGCCCCCTCAGGCACCTCAAAATATATAATGCGAGCTGACCAATAAGGCTTCTGCTTTTACAGAGTGAAACTAGTGACAACTAGAGCTCCAGGGTCCCTGGGCCCGACAGTGTATACAGGTTGAGCTGGCTACTAGGGCTCAAGCGCACATAAAGTATACAGCATGAGCTGATCAGTAGTGCTCCAGGGTCCCTGGATCCCTAAGTGCATACAATATGATCTTATCACTAGGGCTCCTGGAACCCTCAAAATATACAGTGTGAGCTGAAACAAGGGCTCCAGGGCCCCTCAGTATATTCAGCATGAGCTGACCACTACAGCTCCCAGGGTCTCGGGCCTGTTTGTGTTTGGGTATACAGTTTAAACAGACTACAAGGCCTCCTGAGTCCCTCAGAACAGGCCACGGGGAAGTCGTGGCCTAACGGTCAGAGTGTTGGACTTGCAACCCAAGGGTTGCAAGTTCGAGTCTCGGGCCGGCAGGAATTGTAGGTGGGGGGAGTGAATGTACAGCGCTCTCTCCACCCTCAATACCACGACTGAGGTGCCCTTGAGCAAGGCACCGAACCCCCAACCGCTCCCTGGGTTTGTGCATAAATGGCTGCCCACTGCTCCGGGTGTGTGTTCACGGTGTGTGTGTTCACTGCTGTGTGTGTGCACTTTGGATGGGTTAAAAGCAGAGCACGAATTCTGAGTATGGGTCACAATACTTGGCTGTATGTCACGTCACTTTCACTTTTTCACTTTTTCAGAATATACAGTGTTAGCTGACCAATAGGGCCCCTGGGCCCCTCTGAAAATACAGCATGAGCATGTCTCTAGAGTTCCAGGGCCCCTGGGACTTTCAGTGTACACAGCATGTACTGACCACTAGGGGATATATATGTATATGTATCTTAATTTGTCTAGCCAAATTGCTA
Organism: Cyprinus carpio; assembly: GCF_018340385.1. Lineage (NCBI taxonomy): Eukaryota > Metazoa > Chordata > Actinopteri > Cypriniformes > Cyprinidae > Cyprinus > Cyprinus carpio. The sequence goes on from NC_056608.1 coordinate 5,352,203, forward strand.
TTGAACCATTGAATAGGATTGGCACACTGAATAGGAAGTTGGGGTTATGGTTGAAGCTATTATATGCTCAGGGGCCTCTTGGGACCATGATCCAGCCAATCACTTGGAGATGAGAGTGCTCTCTCAAGCTAGCCTGCAATTTTAGAAAGGTGTAGAAGTCGCATATGTCTTGAAAAACATGGCAACCGTGAGAAACACACTAACTCAATCACCATCTGCTTCAGAAGACCTCAGGGACAAGGGACACACAAATACACCTGTATCTGGACCAATGAGTGCCAACACAGGTACAAATCCAGGCTCACACTACCACAACAGTGAAAAAAACACAGAACATCCTATAAGCAGATACAAAATACACTGAGGAGTATGTATACCCCGAGGCTTATGAAGGGGACCGCAATTAAAACTGTCCACAACAACACGTGTCTATCTGTAGAGCAAATCAGTTATTTTAATGGGGAAATGTCTTTCAGTCTGGGATTCATAGATTCATACCACTGTTTAAACAAAAGCTGTTTATAGGATTTTGTTAATTCCGCATCACATTGAAAACATTATTAGGCAAGATGGTAAATTAGAAAAGTAATTGAACTCTTGATAGCGAAAGCCCAGTAGACTGTGATTACCCTGCCCTCATTAAGAAATGCGACTTTCTAATGATACCAGCATTTCTGAATGCGTAACGAGTAATCACAAGCAGCATAAGCTTTGATATACATGATTTACAGCCTTGAAAAGGACATTTACTGATACAAAGTCTTATAAACTTTTTTATCGGGTTTTCATTTTGTTGCACCAATCAACTTCACCTAAAATTCTGACCAATAATTTCCTTGATTTTTCTACGACTTTTTAATGATTTTTCCATTATTTTATGGCAAGGATTTTATAACAATCTCTTAAAATAAAATTTAGGCCAAGAAATACTGAAAATTACAGGAAACATTGATGATGAATACACATTCCCATGACTTTTCCTTTATCTTTACAGATTTTCCAGGGCAATTGAACCCTTGCAAAAAAAAAAAAAAACCTGATGTTATATTGCATTCAATCTGTGTTTTCGTCAAAAACATGTCAGAATGGCCTGCAACAACATGGAAGTTTTAAGATAACAGAAGTTACAGTTCAAATGACTGCTTTCAAGTAGCAAAGAATATTTTAAAAATGTTTAAAATGTCTTACAAGTGCTAAGTGATTTAAAACCGTGCCCTATATTCCTTAGTAGTGCTTTCCTGCCTAAATTGACCCACTGAAATGTCATTTATGGCAGGAACTTAGAGGTTGTGTAGCGTCTAGACTCTGACTCATGCTAAAAAATATAACTGGCATTCAACATCTACCATCTGCAACAAAATGCTCCAGCTCCGATGAATGATAACAGCTTTCTGCATGATCTGATACAGTGAAGAGAATAAGTATCCTTCAGTTTCAAAGACAGATAAACAGTGTCGCTTGCACAAATTTACCTTGCTCCTGTGAATGCAATGAGCTGACATTTCGCCATGTGCTATTTATCAGAGCGCTCATTAATAAAGACCTTATGTATCGCTCAACTTGACGTCGAAGTCAGAAATTTAATTTAGGTTTAGCGTCACAGATGTATGCTCAAATAATTATTTGTTCAAATCACTCATGTAGTCCCAGTGGTAAGCAGCTAACCTAACTTAATTTTTCAGTAGTGTGACAGCAGTTCAGAGTGACAGAATATCATGTTATACGGCATCAATTTAGAGCCACATTTCACATACAAGAGCAATGCAACTGCTCTAAAGTATTTTTGAAATTTAATTTAATTTAATTTAATTTAATTTAATTTAATTTAAAGATTCACTGAGGCTATTTATTATCATTAAGTATCATTCAAGTGTGGTCACCTGTTCTTTTTTATTTTTTGGAATTTCTGTGTTCCAGTTTGATGTTATTCATTTAATTAAAATCCATTGGGTTTTTTTTTTTTGGTTATTGTTATATATCAATGTGTAATTTCTATTATTATAAAAATACTATAGTTAAAAGTATATTTATTAGCTTCAATCTATTCAGCTATGTTTGCAGCTTGACTTTATTATTTAACCATACGCAGATTTTAGCTTAGCAAGTGACAGTAGTTTACAGTTTACTGATAAAAACAGTCCATTAACCAACTGTACAGTATAACAGCAATATACAAAGTGACAACTGCTTATTCTCATATGGATGTGGTGAACTAGAAACCTGAAGCAGTGTTTTATACTGCAACTGATGACGTGCTAGCATGACTGTCAGGCTAAATTCAATTTCCAGTCGCAGCTGGGGCTGCTGGCCTGCTTTGCCCCTGACCAGTCTTGGCATGTGTGCTGAGTTATGGGCTGAATCGAGAAGCACAATTGATCTTTTTTGAGGTTGAGGTTACTGAGAAGGTGAGGGCACAGAGAAGCATTGCATCTGAACACCTCCATGAGAATATGCATTTGGATTGAAGGAGAATGAAAAAAGAATAGCATGAAAGAGCAAGAGAGAGGTAAAGAGTAAAGCCAAATTAACAATAATAAGAAGAAAGGTTGTTGTGTGGTTGCTACATGAGATCTGTGGTAAAGGTTATTATCTTTAATAAAAACAGGCCGTATGTTATATATTTTTGTTAACTAATGTCAAAATAATAATTAATAATAATTAATAAATATAATAATAATAATAAAAAAATTATCTCCAATTATTATGTATGTGTGCTGCCCAGTTTATTGACATGTACGTGTATGTGATTTTTCAGGGAAAGTAAAGCTGGAGGAGAGCAAGCAGACCAGCTGCTCCTGGAAATTGAATTCAGACAGACAGTCATGCTAGCATGTCATCGGTTGCAGTATTAAAAATAGAAGAAAAAACAAAAAGAAAGAAAAACATTCTGGGGTTTGCTAGATCGTTATAAGACTAAGAAATTGTCACATTGTACAATGTAAAATAAATATGAGTCTCATTTAACTGATTCAAATCTGGCAACCAAATGTTAAATCTTGCAAACAACAAAACAAAAAAAAAAAAAAAACAAAACAAGAAAACAAAACAAAACAAAAAACAAAGCAAAAATAAATAAATAAATACTATAAAAAACAAAGTAAAAAACAACAACGCAAAACACACACACACACACAAAAAAAAAAAAAAATCAAAGGGGAAAAACAGAACTAAACAAAGCATAAAACAATGCTAAAACAACTTGAAATTGAAAACTAAAATACAAAACATAACAAACACACACATTGGTACATGTGGTTTACAGGGATTCTCCATAGGTATAATGGTGTTTATACTTTACAAACTATTTTCTATCCCCTTAGCCAACCCTGCTCTTAACACTACCCATTACAGAAAACTTTTCGCATTTTTAGATAAAACACCTCTAAGTATGTTTTTTTTTTATTAAGCCTTTTGGTTTACAAGGACAGGAAATGTCCTCATAAACCATATTCATGTTGTATTACCTATGCCATTATATACATTTGTGTCTTCATAAACCATATAAACCTATACACAAAAACACATTTTCAATACTGTAGTAGCCAGGGGCTATATATGTGTATGTGTGTGTATGTGTATATACAGTAGGTGGCCAAGTGTGCTTTCTACCGCCGCGAGCGCTGCTGCCACCGCGTCTGCAAAGTGCATTTGCAGCTTTTGACCGCTGAGTGGTGCTTTAACCACAAGTCATCAAACAAACGCATCAAAGCACATTTTCGAAAATAGCCGTCAGCTTTGCCTCGCTGGTGTGTTACATTTGACGGCTGCAGTCAGAGGAAATTGAAAAAAAAACACTGTAGTTCAAATATTTAATATTCACAGATGAAACTTTAGTAGCCTACTTAATAAGTTATGTTAATTTCTTAGAATGAATAAAACAGAATAAAACGCACACATACTTTGTTATTCGTTACCTCTCATTTATTTTGACATATAACTACTTGGGGAAAAGATATCTTTCTGTACACTGATTAAAAAATTGTTGCCTGTTTTATAAATTATTTCCATTATTTTAGTAAAACATGAGGCACTGAATAATTTCGCTCCCATTATTTAGGCCAAACTAAAACAAGAAACAAATAAATTAAACCTAGCCACAATTTAGCTAAATCATTGAAACTGAAAAGAATGGATGGATTAATAAAATGTCCTCACGCTTAAACTCCAGTTCTCTCATTATAATCAACAAAGTGCACACAATGTAAAAAATAGCTTCATTAATTGACAACTTCAGTGATTTTAAAGGGAGCCTACTTTACTTGCATTTATACAATTTAAGTAAAACTCAATAAATAAATAAATAAATAAAATGAAGGAGTGTATTCTATTCCTTAAAATATCAGAGTGCAAGATTTGCACGGCGCGCATGATGCTGAGTGCGACGCACAACATTTACTCTTATTTGTCTACATATTTTTCCTTCATTACAAATCTTTTTTAGTTTTATTTTATATCATTGCAGTAAAAAAAAATAACAATGTAATGCATATGCAAAATGTGAAACTGCAATCTTATTCGCAGTCTATAGCATTTTATAATTATTTGTACAATAATATCTAACTTAACCTGCTTTGTATCTTTATTATTTAATCTAAAAGAGATTTATTAAAACAATCAAAATCAACGAATTGGAGCGGCCTCAGCCGTTAGATCATTTTAAAATGTCAAATAGCCTTTAAATTACAGGTTATAACTGCATCTGTCTCAGTTGTAGACTTGTGAAGATTTATTTTTAATGCGGATCCCATACTGTAACCTAAAAGAAATGTGCTCTTTTACTATTCATATTCAAGCGTTTGTGTGGAAAATTATTGATGTGCATGCATGAAAGGGAAGCACCCTCGCGATCAATTTTTTTTTTTTTTTATTTCCTCCCCCTTTTTTCTTGATAATGAAATAACTTAAAACTGGGGTGTCTTACATACATGAGAAATATGTCTAGATAAAGCTTGAAATGTTTACTTTTAAACGAACCAATTCAAAACCAAAGCAAATACTCCCTGATTATGCGCATCCTATGGAGATGAGAGTCAGCACCATCAATTTCATCTTGCAGCCGACAAGAAAACATTAGTTTATTAGTATATTGATATTTTATGTTTTGAGAATGGTCAACCCTTCTCCATTCTGCAGATATTGTTGCTTCTGGTTTGTGCAGTGTAAAACACTGAAAGTTTACAAAATGTTGTCTGCCAAAAACTCATGTCTTTTTTGTCAAGTCCGTAATGCACGTGCATTTCCCAAATCTAAAATACCCTATAAAACACGTTCATAGAGGGATACTTTTCTGATGTCTGGACTCTGTTTGGGATTTAGAAAAACATAAAGAGATGGTTCAATATATTGGTAATGAATACGTTCTAACATAAAATAAATATCAGGTTTTGACTGCGAATGTCACGTCAGTAACACTGGAATTGCCTGATAATGAAACTAAAAATAATTAGGCCTATGTGATGTCAAAGCAGCATAGGTTAAACATTAAGAACAAAAGTTTTTGTCTCTTTGACAGATGCGCGTCTCTTTTGCCAGTTTGTTGTCTCTCTCTCAGAAGCGCCTCACCTCTCCTGAGATAAAACAAAAACATATCCTATTATATTGTATGTAATACTCTTTAGGCCTATGCTGTTGCAAAAATTGCAAAAGCCTAACCCAACAAGGCATGAAAACACTTTGTCTAAACCTGCTCTGCAAGTTTGAAGCCCTCATCAGACATTGGCCATATGAAAGAGCAAGAGAAAATTAATGGTGTAACATAAACCAGCGAACTGCAGAACACATCTGTATTAATCATGGATCATAATTTAATATTCACTTGTGAGTGCAGTTAAACAGTTTATTAGGAACAATCAAAGCTGACTTTCAAACTGAATTTTTTGAATCATACTCCAGTCACACAATCCTTCAGAAATCCTTTTAACAATCTTATTTTCTACAAAAAAACATTTATTGTTATTATTATTATTATTATTAATGTTGAAAAGAGCTGAGAATATTTTTTTCAGGTTTTTTAGGGGGGATAAATTGAAAGAACAGCATTGTTTGTTACATTTGTTACAGTTACATTTATTGGTACATTTATATTATTTACATCAAGCTTTTGAATGGTATTGTAGTGTATATTGTTATCGAAACTTCATAATATTTCACCTGATTATACATTTAATCAGGAATTATAGTTTGGAAAAAGTCTTTGGGAAAAAGTCTAACTAGTAAAATGTTTACACGTTATGTGAAAACTAGTACAAGTACATAAATAAATAAAAAAAAAAGACTTACTCATGTTTATAATCTCTGCTGAATAAAGTGCTTCATTCTTTTTTTCTGAGGAAATCCAAATCTCAAAATCCTCAACCAACATCAACATCTTTTTGGGGTGAATTATGTCTTATTCCTCTCATCGCGAAGCAAACAGTAAAATAAAAAATAAAAACTTGAAGAACAATCTCGCTGCGTTGCCTTCTGTTGTGTGGGCGTATTCAAGCCGCGCGCTTCAGTGAAACATTATAATTTGAATAGCACGCGCAGCGCGTGGGCGTGGTCGCGTTAGAAGATAATGAAGGGAGACGTGAAAAACAGACATCGCGTTGTTTTCATATGAATTACTTTATCACAGAATATTTGTTTTCGGCAGCACTTGTTTAGTTTAAAAGTAGAAATGTCAGGATTTCTATAGATATATCTCTCATGTCTCTGTGTTGAGTATTCACTGAGTTACAGTTCATTTTAATGACGCGTTGGTAAATGAAGATCAGCGCAGACAAAGGCTGCAGACAGCACTCCTTGTTTGTTATCTTTATTTTATAAATGCACAAAGTTTTGTTGTTATTATGTCTGTATACAAAAAAAAGTAGACCCTTTACAGATTCGATTGATGTATTGCTCTTATCTGTACGATCAAAACTGAAAGTGTAATTTAAGTTATTTTCGGGGTTATCAGGAGAAAATACCCCTAATCGACTTCAGAGGGTTAATATATTATTTTATTATATATAAATAAATAAAAAAAAACACAAAATGGGATTTGAACCTGTGTTGCTAAAATCACTGACTAACTTGATAAACCAAAATTCCCTTCTCCAGACACGCTCTTCATTCATCTCACTTCGCAATAATAAAAATAACCGTGTCATTAAGCAGATAATATTTGTGTGTTTATTATAGTGTTTAAATGCTGATCTTATATATGAATTAGATCTAATCAAAGTTTAAGGAAGGCTTTAAGACCAAGCGGAATCCTCTGCCAGCTGCACCCGGTTCACAGCGAGCGTGACTTGCGCTAACTGCACCCAGGTTCACCTTCCGCAAGTTTTGATTTTACAAAATCAGTTTGAGGCGAATGCAACTTATTTATCATGAGTCCAGCATTTAGCAAGGCAGGAAAACATTCAGTCTACCTGAAGGAAGATGTATTTCATTGTAAGTTAATGCTGTTAAATACAAAGAGAGAAAAAAATGCATTGAAAAAAAACAAACAAACAAACAACAACAACAACAACAACAACAAAAAAACCTAGCGTAGGCTATTCTTAAACTTGGACCTCATTATATTGAAGTATCAATCCAAACACCAGAAGCAACCTACACTCTCTTTAAGTGTTCTTTCATTGAAAAGTATGCATTTTTATTCATTCACAGCCTATATGGTTGAAATAATATTTTAGTTCAAAACTTTAAGAGGCATTGTTTAAAAAATGCTTTATTGACTGACGTTTCATAGACCTTCAGGTTTTATATATATATACTAGATTTAACTTGAATCTCAATACTATGAAACTGACTTTAAAATCTCAAGGAGTTTATAAGTTGAAACGGGTGAAAATGTCACAGTGCATGTCAAATAGCCTAAATGAACTTGTATCTTGTATAGTAACAGAAGACCTTGATTGCATGTTACCATGAAACTAACAGGTTCTGCGCCAGAGCGCACAAAGTGAATGTGCATGCACAATTTTTAGAGGGGGAGGAGGCTTTTTTGTTTCTTAAAGTCATTTTCAGATGCAATGGAAAAAAACGGGATAAACACAAACATGAAACTTGTAAATAGTTAACAACATAGTCAAGATTAACCCAGAGTAACAAAATTTAACCGATGAATTTGTTAACCCACAGTAACAATTTTTAACTGATTAAAACACAATTTAAAAACACGCTAAAAATAAATTACGTTTTTGAGTGGAAAAAAATATGTCATGTATAAGTCACATTTTATAACATTCAGAAATAATAACAGCAGGCCTAATAATGTTATAATGTACCAACAAGATATTTTTTAATAATAATAATAAAATAATAATAATAATAATAATAATAATAATAATAATAATAATAATTTAAAGTGAAACATAAGGTAAGGTTGGGCTTACCTCTTTTATCTGGGACAAATCCAAACGATTCCATATTCGTGATGTTGCCCATTTTGAAGCTAAACTATTATTCATTAGGTAAAATAGGCTTTGTAGTTCACGTGTGTTTCAGTATCGATGGAAAAAAAATCATAATGAGCAAAAAATATGCCAAAGTGGACCGCTGCTCACGCCTTATGGCACAGTGAACGGCTACGCTGTTTCCAATGAATGTGCACGTGAGGCACCAGCACGATCAAACAGCTGAAACAGAAAATACTCAATTTTTGGTCACACAGTAAAGTATTCAGTATTCAGAAAGTATTCAGACCCCCTTAAATTTTTCACTCTTTGTTATATTGCAGCCATTTGCTAAAATAATTTAAGTTAATTTTTTTTTTGTTGTTCATTAATGTACACACAGCACCCCATATTGACAGAAAAAACACAGAATTTATATATTATATATATATATATATATATATATATATCTATATATATATATATATATATATATATATATATATATATTTCATATATATATTTCAAAAAGTTAATTTCAATCCCTGTAAATATCTCCAGTTTGAGGCTGTCTACACTGGGCGTGACAAAGCCACTGTTGCAAATCATTTTGCTCAATATTTTCTGGGATTTTATCGATAAAGATAATTAGTCGATATTTTGCTGAGTGTGTTATTGTGCTGATATCTTAAGTACTACCATGGACAGCTGACTCCTAAAGTTTTGATATTTTTCATATTCTGTGGTCAGTTCACAACAGTGATAGAAATGAATCTTTTCCCATGTTTAAATTGATTTTTACCTTTTTTGGGCATTTTTACCTTTATAAAGCCATTTCCCCCCCTAAAAGTTTACATAATTTTTTGAGTCAAATTCTAACATTTAATCAGTCAATTATAATAATAAATATATACATTTTCTGCCCCCATATCTTGAATTTTGTGATCATTCTTAATGCATATTAATAGACTGAATTATGCAGTGAAAGAATGCACTATAAATGTGCATGCACTTTTGAATGCTTGTCATTGGAAAAATATTTGTAAAACCCTCAGACATAAGGAAGACCAATAGCACTTATTTAATAATAATAATAATGAAATAAATAGAGATATGAAGTTTGGATAATTTTCCACGGCACATCTGACTGGACGACTTAGCCCACCCCTAGCACTGCCCCTGGTAGTAGCCCTGGACCATGGTTGTGTAAAGTACATGCCGTTGTGTGAAGCTGGTTGTGTTTGTGTGTGATTGTGCCTGTGTAGGGTAGGTAGAGCTCTGGGGTTTTATGCTGGAGACGTGCCAGGTTGTTACACACTTGTTGGGCTGGTGTAGCTGCCTCTTCAGTTAAACACACACACACAGCTTGGAGTCTTTTGCTGCTGTTTTGTCTCCTCTTATCTTTGTTTTATTGTGCTTAGCCCTTTGAAGTCATGCCACATAGTACACATTCGCTCATTGCACAACACAGTCAGACCTATTCACAGTCACATCAGGCACGACCAATAGCGACTGTCAATGACACTCAAGTTTAATCATTAGAGACTTAATGCTACACCTGATACTTCAGTGACATTTTGTAGAAAAAAGATCAAGGTGACTTTTTTCTTGTGAAGAATGTTGTTTGAATTTCGGCGTAAAATCTCATGTGTTCTTATTGCTATTAAGCATCTGTGTATGATGTGTGTATGAGCGAAGAACTTTGATTTTTCAAACTTTTATTCCTTAAAGGAATAGTTTGTTGCTTGGAATAGTTAGTCACAGAAAATGTACCTACTATCAGGCAATTCCAAGATGTAAAGTTTTTTTTTTTTTTTTTTTTTTTTTTTTTTTCTTTCATTGCAATGGAAATTTAGTATTATATCACTTACTCACCTGTGTATCCTTCTGCAGTGAATGAGTGCCATCAGATTGAGAATCAAAACAGCTGATAAAAACATCACAGTAATCCACACCACTCCAATACATCAATTAACATCTTTTGAAGTGAAAAATTGGATGTTGTTAAGAAACAAATCCATTATAAATATGTTTTTAGCTTCAAACTGTTGCTTTTGGCTAAAATATGAGTTGTCTATCCATAATATTGCTAACACATTGTCGAAATCATGAGAAAAATATGCACAGATCAAACACTATTTACAAGCAAAAACAGTCCAAAACTAAATATATGTTGGTGGATTTTAATGTGAGAGGACAACCGCGGATGGATCTTTTTTTTTTTTACTGGAGAAAGTGTTATTATGGATTATGGACTCATATTTTGGTCAGAATCAATGACTTTAAGTTAAAATGCCTTCATGATGGATTTGTTTCTTACAAACAAAAAGCTTTTCACTTCGCAGATGTTACTTGATGGACTTGAGTCCTGTGGCTTATCAGTGGAACATTGTGATGTTTTATCAGCTGTTTGGACTCTCATTCTGACGGCACCCATTAACTGCAGAGGATTCATTGGTGAGCAAGTGATGTACTGTAGTACTAAATTTCTCCAAATCTGCTGTGATGAAGAAACAAACTCATCTACATCTTGGATAGCCTGAGGGAGAGTACTTTTTTTTAATTCCTTGAATGAAATATCTCAGGGATGAAAGAACACACATAATCAAGCCAACTCACCCGTGGGTCCAGGTCCTCAGCGTGTACGGTGGTCACTATGGTCCCCTTGATTGCATTGGGCGCCACCATTCCCCGGTACAGCATTTGACTGAACACTGGTGGGAAGTCATTCATGTCCTGCCCAGACACAGAACATCAAACTCAGATTAGTGACTTGACTCCTGCTCTCTTTGCCTGCCTACAACCATAATACTCACCACCACACCACCCACCATCAACAATCCAACAACAAAAAAACACTAAGCAAAAATGGCATTTATTCAATAGTAGATCATGTAGTGCATTAAGGATGTGTCACAGTGCTAGGTAACCGGGGACTTTTTGGGGAAAAAGTTGGGTGAGACATTATTATAGCCACTGAGAGAGCGCTAAAGCCAAATGAAAAGGGTACTAGAGTGAATGAAGAGGCAAAGCTAAAAATGGGGTGCTAATATAATATAATGGAGTGCTTCTGGAGCTAAAAAGTTTTATTTATTTTCTCCATAAGGAAATTCATTTTTAACATTGGCTTTTAAAAATTTCAGGTTAGATACAACCATGCCCTCATAAGTAAAAAAAAAAAAAAAAAAAAAAAAAAAAAAAAAAGGAAAGAGAGAAAGAAAGAAAGAAAAAAAAGTGGTATATGGGAGAATAATGTATCTGTCAATGATTTCAGTCCTACAAAACAATTAGACCAAAAAAATACCCTTTATTTATTTATTTTTGTGGTTATTGTAGCTAAATATTTGGATTGCAGAAATTTCTGTGCATTTATGAAAAGTGCTTAATTAATTTTATCAAATAAAAACAACAACCAAAAAAAAAAAATAATAATAATAATTACCATAATGGTGCAGTCACATCAAGTAAATTTTGGCTCATTTTGGTCTATTGTCAACATTTCAGGATAGCTAAAAAGTGATATATGGTTCTCAATGTGATTGCAATTTCATTAAAATAGTTTAATGGCAAATTTCCAATGAATAGCTACATTACCCATAATTCTAAACAGCTATCCACCAAAGTCGCTGCTCTAGAAATTAATCACTGCAAAAAATGAATCGGTCGCAATAAGCTTGTTTCATTGTGAAGCAGACACAAGTATTTCTGATGGTTGTGGTGGTATATCTTGTCTGTATTTGTGGTAAAACTGCTGCTTAAGACATTTATTTCCTGGATGTCAGATTTTCGAATTATTCAATTTTGTTTTATTCAATACTCGGCCATCTGTATTTGCTAAGTACAGTAGGGTCATTCACTCAGAATGTGTTTTTTCCTTCAACTGCTATTGTTTTCCATTGTATTTCAATGTAAATGCGCTAGTCGACATCTTTGAAAGTGGTAGCGAGTTTGTTTACGGTCTGAAAAATACGTCAATGAGCCACAAAAAAGGTTTTTTGTTTTTGATGTTTTTTATTTATTTATTTATTTTATTATTATTATTTTTTTTTTTTTTTTACTTTGTGCTATGTCACTGTGTTCCTGTGGCTCAGTGGAAGAGCATTGCATCAGCAGCGCAAAACGTTGTGGGTTTGACTCCCAGGGAACATACACACTAGTAAAAAAAAAAAAAAAAAAAAAAAAAATATATATATATATATATATATATATTATATATATATTTTTTTTTTTAGCCTTAATGCACTGTAAGTCCCTTTGGATAAAAGTGTCTGCTTAATGCGTAAATGTCATTCCCCGCTTTCGTCACCTCAGCTGCCCCCTCATCAGTGCTGCACTGGGTGCCGGCTCTGCTTACAACACTCTAAAATATTTAATATATTTGTAAATACTTCAATATGTTGGCATAAAAAAAAAAAAAAAAATGTATTTTTTTTTTTTTTTTAATATATGTATATGTGTTTTTTTTTTTTTTTTTTTTATATTGTACTTCTTGACTATAAGTAAGTTTTATATTGTACCGTCATTTACAATATAAATGATGGTACAATATACCATCATTTATATATACAATGGTACAATATACCATGATGGTTACTCAATATTGCATGGTTTAATGTACTAAAATTGTATGGTTATTTTAATAATAATAATAATAATAATAATAATTCAGTGTTTGTAATGTTGTAGAGCTGTTTGGTTCATGGTTTATAAGTTTTTATACAATACTTTTTCAAACCTCTGTAGAGATACAGTACTTCCGGATGCAAGGTTGCTTAAAGTGGGTGCTCATTTTGCGCAGGACCTTAAAATTTTTTCAGCAAAGTTATACTGTATGTGTGAAAGATACATCAAAGTGGAAAAGTGCGGTTGGCTCACATTAATGCTGATGATACGGGTGATTCTGGGAGATACAAGAGACACAATGCGATCTAATACACTCAATAGAGCAGCCGGCTTTGAGTCCAAGGAGTGGCCAGGCGGGTTCAGGTATCCAAATTACACCTCCCTTCCATGTCAATCCCTACCCTTTGTCATTCCTGTGAGAATGTGCTTATTCAAGGATGTCCTTGAGTCCCGATTACTGACTAATAAAACTTTGCTATTGCTCACATCCCTAAAATAAAAGGTCCCGATGAAAGTACTTTGGAGTGAAATGTATTTTTTTTTGCTCTTATTTTCCAATCCCACACATCTCTGTGTGTCTTCTCCCTCCCCAGATGAAAAATAAAATCCGTCAAGCCTTAAAGTAAATCTGCAGAGTGCAGTGAGTTCACGATGGTCGCACTGGGACCGTTTTCTCCATCAGGGTGGTGCCTTGGGGCCTCTATCCCATCATAATCAATCTGATATCCCGAGTCTACATGCATCAGGTAGCACATTCATTTCCACTGTTCACTTTTTTCATTTTCCACAGCAACTAATTATAAATTAGCCACACCATACACAAAAGGAAAATTAAGAAATAATCTCAACAGAGAAACAATTAGGGGTTCTTGGGAGACTGTAGAGGATGTAATAAGTTGTGTGTTTCCTTGCATGAAAATGCTTTTGCTTTTATTTTTCTTTGAAGCTGAAACCTATCAAACTGCAGGTGGTTTGGTAAATGAAATAAACATAAAAATCCTTGTAATCATTAACAACTGGTTAAATGTCTTACAGTGCCCCGAGTCTCTTGTCGAAGCTTGACCAGAGAAGAATATAACATTCAGATGAATAAGGGAAGCTACTTTAAAATTGTGGGTTTACAATATATAAGCTTCTCATTATGTAGTTTAATTAGTTAATTTATCCTTTAAAAGTTTTTCAACAATAAGTGTCTAACTACATTGAAGCAATATCGTATTAAATGCAAACTAAACAACATTAATTTACCAATCAGAGCTGTATTTACCTGACAGATAAAGGAACTCAAATTGGGTGACAGTGTTTGAACAGTGTTTTTACACTAAATGCAACTAATAAAACTATGTATAACCATTTATATAACCTAGTTGAACACTGTGATTAACAAATAAACTATACATTTCACTTCCATTCACTAAAATGAATCATATCTACAATGTGATTTATGAGAGAGAGGACAGTTAAAGAGATAGTTCACCCAAAAGTAACAATTCTGCCATCATTTTCTCACCTTCCTAACCTGTATGAGTTTCTTTCTTTCTTTCTTTCTTTCTTTTATTGAACTCAAAAGAAGATATTTTGAAGCATATGGATGTGAATACGAATAACCAAACAGTTGATGGTCCCCACTGACTTCCATAGTATGACACTGATTATTATATACATTTAGTCATGCACACAAATCTATATATTTTTTTTTGTCTGAAACCAAAATTAATGTTTTCATTTAAGCAAGTTTGAAACCAAAACCTTACAACCTTGCAATATAATTCCCAATCTCATGGATTCCACCTGTGAGAATGTGTTGAACAATGGTAAATGTGATCCCACAGTTATGATAACGTTAAGACATTCAATTACTTTGAATGTTGACATATGTTCTCAAAACTACATACAAAACAAAAATAGTCACCCATATTTGTTCGTGGGCAGGTCATGTATGAATTCAGTTATGTCTTGGTTCAATTCTCTATTCTAAGAAATGGTTCACAGGTCCCCCAAACAAACAACATGTTTCATTGGAAAACAGTCACGGTGGCCTTAACCACCACAGAAATACTGTACCTCCGCAATGATTTATTTTACCCACTTAACCAACAGCAGCATTTCCAGCGGGAGCTAATTGACATTCATCCAGTGTGTGGAACTTAATCTTCTGAGACCTTACAAATCAGCTGGTTACACAACTGAGGTCTTGTGGACCTAATGACCATTTCAGACATAATACAGTCTCTAGCTGTCAGTGTCCACAGGGCTAAAGAGCGGCTACCGAGAAATCACAGGATGCCAACAGTTTCGGGATATATCCCGCTAAAACGTCCAGCTTAGATCAGTAGGAATCTCCATGCGGGCCGAGTTAGTACATAATAGCTGCCTGGGGGTATTACCAAGAAGGCAGTCGACTGAAAAGACTTGATTTTATGGGGTTTGGTGGGGGTGAGATAGATTAGTCAAGGAATTGAGAAACATAATTGAGACTCTCTTACCAACACAGTGACGGTAATAGAGGCCAACCCCGGTGGCATTTTGCCACTTCCGCCATCCATAGCCTCTACCACAAAGTTCCATGTCGTTCCATTTGGTAAGAGTTTCTCGAAATCAAGTGAGTGAAGGACCCTCAGCTCTCCGGTGAGAGGATTCACTGCAAACAGCTCTCTGGCCTCCTCGGTCCTGATACGGTACGTGATGTTCGCATCCAGATCGGGGTCCAGTGCCTGTGTGAGACAATCATAGTGACCAAAAAACTTTGGATGAGTTATTCTAATCTCGGCATTAATTAAACTTATTCTGAATAAATCAAATTACATTCATGATTTAAATGAATCCTGTAGTGACCCTGAAGCTATGAGTAAATTAGAAATATGCTTCACCGGCAGCCAGGCACTGAGCTGTGGGAACTCACAAATTAACCATTATGGCAAACTGAACAACATCTCGAGAGGACACAGGCCTTTGGAAGGTTCTGTAAGGCATTGTGTAGCTCCAGAGGATACAATTGTGTCTGGTCTTGTAGTACAGTGGTTCTCAACTGGTGGGTCGTGATCCCAAAAAATGGGCCGAAGGCCTTTTCTGATTGAGTCATGGCCAGCAGCAAAAAATATTACTAAATGCAAATGACAACATGCACTTAATTGGCTCATTGAAAAATCATTCCTGGGACAACATTTCTGGTGATCATTACATTGCGTCATGCATGTTTCATAACATTTTCAAATTCAAATGTTTTGTGAGTGGCCCTAAAATGCATTCAGTTTAAAAACAGATTAAGGTGAATCTAGCAACATTTGATTAAGCTGGCTGTTTACATATTGTGGCAGTTCACCAATGAAACACTCATTTAGTGGCTGGAAAGGTTAATGCTCTATCGCATTTGAAAATAACATACCACCTACACTAAACCCTAACAAATAGTGTCAGTAAAAGCAAATGTGAGATAAAAATGCATTGGCTGAAACAATCATTGTATTTAAGCTTGTTTCTATAAGTCTTTTCTCTTTTGTGTTCAACAGGACTTGTAAGTACGTATGTGCTCCTCATTGCAAGTGTAATGCAGGGCTCTAGATTAACTTTTTGCACTGGTTGCACTGGTGTGCCTAACTTTTTTTCTTAGGTGCACCAGCACAAAAGTTAGGTGCACCCAAATTTTCGACCACATCACATTTAACATTGCAGTTTTACAAGTTCACTTTCTTTTTTAAATCGCTGTCCATATAGGCAATATTGACTTGTAACAATCTGGACAACATAAAGTTCTTTATTTGAAGCACACTTCTACAAGAAAGGTAACTTACTGAAAAATTGTTGGTGCTTAAAGTGCTTCAATGACCTGAAATTTAAACTTAAAACATCTCAAGATAAATGAAATAACAAGAAAATCTAAATTAAATGTTTTAAGGGCTTCAAACTGAACATCTCATGGCTCAATGTCTTATGGACTATCCTCGATTGCAGTCACATGCCCCTCGGATTGCCAACTCCTGTAGTTTGGCCTTCTTGATCACACAACAAAACATTTTTTTCAGTGGATACGCCGTCATTTTTGCACATAAAGGTAAGAGTAATACATCATTCGTAACTGCAAAGGGTTTTTTATTTGTGTGCACTCAGAATATCAACAAAACGTTGTGCTTTTATAAAATAAAGAAAACAAACACAATATGCTTTCTCCATCTCGTCTTGAACCGAAAAATGAGAAAACTCAGTGAAAATGAACCAAAACTCAGTGAAAACTTGCCTCACAGACATGATAAATATATCTATAGAAAGCTTTAAATGATTACTTAACAAAATAAAACAAATAGAAAACAAAAACTCATTAAAAACAAAAACAATAAATAAACACTCACTTCTCTCTAAAGGCGCGTCTGAGGAGATGGCGAGTAGGGCTGTGCGATATGGGGAAAATATCTAATTGCGATTTTTTTTTAACAGATATTGCGATTGCAATTTGATTTGCAATTTTACATTTGCAAAGTCAAGCTTCAGCTCAATATTGTCAATAATGTGCAGCACAGTATGAGTATCATTACCCTGCTGAAAAAAAAGCAGAAAATCTTACAGTTTCCATTAAACCATTACAAAATTCCTTTTTGTTTTTTGGCATTATTCCAAGAGGAATTACTGTTGTTCTATTGGTTGCCATCTGCCATGTTACATCCTACCAATAGAATCCATCAAATAGACACCATTATAGTTTACATTAAAACCAATACAATTCCCATTATAACCCTGAAATCCATTCAATTTTCAATTGTGTTTTGGGAGGGGTTCTATATTTTTTTTATTTATTTATTTATTTATTTTTTCAGAAGACAAGATTATAACGGTATAACTACTTTTACAGAATTAACTTAATTACTGAAATTCACTGGAAAGATTTGTTTATTTTTATATAAATAAAGAACTGTGTTTCTTTAGTCAATCATTAAAGTATTACATATGTTAAACTGTATTTGGGATTTTAAAAACAAGTGGAAAATGTGCTGAATGTTTAATTTCATCCAAGTGAAATTAGCAGTTAGACTGAATTTACATTCGTTTTAAACGCGGAGCCAGGCACGAGTCAACACAGGTTGCACGCGTGCGTCATGCCTCATCCATACTGCCAGATGTGCTCGTGGAGATTTGCGGTGCAGGGCCGTGCGCCAATATAACTGAGCGTTACGAGACAGGCTGCGTGAGTGCGGCAAGTATGAATGGCTCGTCCTTGACGCGTGTTACGCACCGCGTGGGGAAGAGAGGAGCGAGTATGAGGAGCTTTAAGAGACATAGGCTGTGTGTGCGGTCTTCTGAATTGGGAATAGCGAACATGCAATAAGGGATGCTCTTGATATACATTGTGATACAGCTCTGGCAAATGACCTTTTTTTTTCATTGTCTGTCGTTTCGAAGCTTAAGTTACATAACATTTTTCTTTAGTTTTAATTTGCCTAACTATTGATCTGACCCTGTAGATGCCATAATCCCACTCTGTCTCTCTCCCGCTGTTGGTTTTTTGTTTTTTTTTTAATGGTGGGAGTTTACGCAGATGGCAAGAGCAGTGCTGACTGGGGAGAACGGAGGTGCGCTCACTCTATTGGTTGGTAAGACTGCCACTCAAGGCTGGCAGTCATGCATATGCTCTGGAACAGAGTAATATCGTAGGCTTTTGCGATTAGCAAATCACAATGTCTCAAATCGCGGTTTTGAATCAATAAAAAAAAACAAAAAAATAAAACTTAATCACTAATTGATAGACGTCTAAAATATAAAAGTAAGGAGAAGCCTAAAACAGGCGGGAGGTCTGAACTATGATGTGAAAATTATCCTGAAGCCCGGGTCAAGGGTCGTAAAAAAGTCGGGGTCCGTCAGGCTCGGGCTGAAATGCAGGGCACTAGTGTCTGTTGTTTAACCACAGGGAGACTTTCAGAGTAGCTGAGACTTTTTTTTTCCCTCGAATGGCTGCGACCTCTGATTTTTTTTTAGTCGCACCATTGAGAAATTAGGTCTAGAGCCCTGTAATGGTGAACATGTTGCACATGTTGCACATGTATGGACACGTTGTATGGTACAGAGCCATGAAGAGGTTTTTCCCCCTTTTTTTGGGGGGGGGGGCATATTTATCACACTTAAAAGATTGAGATCATCAAAGTAATTTTAATATTACGCAAAGATAACCCGAGTAAATACAAAATGCAGTTTTGAAATAATTATTTCATTTATTAAGGGAAAAAAGATGTCCAAACCTGCCTGGCCCTATGTGAAAAAGTAATTGCCCCTTAAATCTGGTTGTGCCACCCTTTGCAGCAACAACTGCAATTAAACATTTGCGATAACTGGCAAAGAGTCTTTCATATCGCTGTGGAGGAATTTTGGCCCAATTTTCTTTGTAGAATTGTTTTAATTCAGCCACATTGGAGGGTTTTCGAGCATGAATGGACTGTTTAAGGTCATGCCACAGCATCTCAGTCCAGACTCTGACTTGGCCACTCCAAAACCTTAATTTTGTTTTTCTTGAGCCATTCAGAGATGGACTTGCTGGTGTGTTATGGAATTACTGTCCTGCTGCATAACTCAAGTGCGCTTGATCTTGAAGTCACAAACTGACGGCCGGACATTCTCCTTCAGGATTTTCTGATAGAGTGCAGAATTAATGGTTCCATCAATTATGACAAGTCGTCCAGGTCCTGAAGCTGCAAAGCAGGCCCAGACCATCACACTACCACCACCATGTTTGACTGTTAGTATGGTGTTCTTTTTATGAAATGCTGTGTTGGTTTTACACCAGATGTAACGGGACACACCTTTCCAAAAAGTTCAACTTTTGTCTCATCAGTCCACAGAATATTTGCCCCAAAATCTTGGGGATAATCAAGATATTTTTGATTATGTGAGACGAGCCTTTATGTTCTTGATCAGCAATGGTGTTTGACTTGGAACTCTCCCATGGATGCCTTTTCCCCCAGTCTCTTTCTTATTGTTGAATCATAACACTGACCTTAATTGAGGCAAGTGAGGCCTGCAGTTCTTTAGATGTTTTTCTGGGTTCTTTTATGACCTCCTGAATGAGTCATCGTTGCACTCTTGGAGTAATTTTAATAGGCCGGCCACTCCTGGGAAGGTTCACTGTTGCTCCAAGTTTTCTCCATTTGTGGATAATGGCTCTGACCGTGGTTCGTTGGAGTCCCAAATCCTTAGAAATGGCTTTATAACCCTTTCCAGACTGATACATGTCAACTATTTTGTTTCTCATCTGTTCTTGAATTTCTTTAGATCGCAGCATGATGTGTTGCTTTTTAAAACATGCTTCATTTTGTCAGACAGGTTCTATTTAAGTGATTTCTTGATTCAACGGGTCTGGCAGTAATCAGCCCTGCATGTGGCTTGTGAAATTTAACTCTGAAATTTAACGCTTTTTAAAATAATGTGGTTAATCACAGTTATTTCATGATTTAACAGGAGGGGGGCAATAAATTTTTCACGTGGGCCAGGTAGGTTTGGACAGCTTTTTTCGATTTAATAAATGAAATCATCATTTAAAAACTGCATTTTGTATTAACTTGCAATATATTTGTGTAATATTAAAATAAGTTTGATGATCTGAATCTTTTAAGTGTGATAAATATGCAAAAAAATAAAAAAGGAAGGGGGCAAAACCTTTTTCATGGCACTACTGTATATGTCCTCATGCTTGAAAAGTAATAACAAACCTACACAAGGTTAAAGAAAATACCATCCAGATTACATTAATGTGACTAAATATGGTCCCCTTCTGGAACTCGAGTTGCATTGAACGCTTTGGGAATGACCCCGGTGAGACCACGTTCTGAAGCATGTGTGAAATCAGTCCAACAGAAAGGTGAGACATCATGAGCGGGGGTGACGTGAGCAACCAGGAAGCATAAAGGTGCACCCGGCAAGTGCACATGTTAGCTTCTTCCTCTTCAGCGAGCATGTCTCTGGTGTGTGTGTGTAAGCAAAAGCACTCAGTCAGTCAGGAGAATCTTTGCATAGAAAGCTAGGTCAAAATGCCTAAGTGTAAATCAAAATCTTTGGTGAGCGGAAAGTGTTTCAAGTTGTGTGTTCCTCCCTGCGCACGCTTTCTCTCAGGTGGGGATACACACGATTTGTGCGTCGTCTGTTAGGGAGCGAAGCATGCACAGGCAGCCCTTGAGGGCTCCATGTGCTCCGTTCCCGGATGGTTCGCGATCCTGCAGGGTCCGGCTGTTATTGTGGGAATCGAAAGAGGATTTAGCAGAGGGATTCAAGACGGGATTCAAGACACTCAACAGCTATATCTCCCCACCCTCAGCATCTTCCCTGAAGGCCTCGAAGCTTCCCACCAGGCCAGTAAATCTGACATCCAGCCTGGTTGGGAAAGCTGATACGGCGGCATGTCTGCACACTATGGCAGGGTTGCAGGCGTACCAGGCCAACCTGCTAAAAGACCTGGATGATAGGGAGGAAGAGGAATCTGACATAGTCGCCGAACTGCGTCGGGGCACAGACCTGTCGCTTTAAGCCACCAAGGAAATGGCCAGAGCCATCGGGCCCTTCCATGGCAGCACTGGTGGCTATGGAGTGACACATGTGGTTGAATCTGTTTGAACTACAAGGCAAGGACAGATTCTTCCTCCTGGATGCCCCGCTAATGCCTTCTGGCCTGATACTGTTTTTGAGAGGTTTCAGGAGGCGTAGAAGCAAGCGGTGGCATTTCAGCGTTTCCTCTCTCGCTGCCCCCAGGTTTTTGGGACTGCTGAGTGGGAGCAGTCCCAGCCATCTAGCTCCTCATACCACCAGACCCAGAAGCAGAGCATCACAACTCGTACCCCCCTGCAGAAAGATCAGGGGGCGGGGCGACGCTTTCTGTCAGGGTCCTCTAAATAGAAAGCAGATCTGCGGACTGTTATTATGTCCAAGAGGACCACATACTTCCATGTATCCATCCTTCCTCAACACAGGAAGTTCCTGAGGTTTGCTTTTGGGGCGAAGCATACCAGTATAGGGTTCTGCTGTTTGGCCTATCTATCTCACCCCGCACTTTCACGAAGTGTGTCAATGCTGCTTTGGCTCCGTTGCGACTCCAGGGCATCTGCATACTCAGTTGCATCGATGATTGGTTGATATTAGCTCAGTCAGAGCAGATGGCAGTTCGGCATCAAGATGTCATCCTCACCCATATAAAAGAGTTGGGGTTACGGCTGAACGCCAAGAAAAGTGTGATTTCTCCACTACAAAGAACCACTTATCTGGATGTGGGTTGGGATTAGACAATTATACAAGCACAGTTGTCTCCTGCTCATATCGAAGCTATTCTCACAGCCATGAGGGAGTGAGAGAAGGCCACTCACTCACTGTCAACAAGTATCAGAGACTGTTGGGTCTGATGGCAGCTGCGTCCAACGTGATATCTTTTGGCCTGCTGTACATGAGACCCTTGCAAGTTCACGTGGTGATGCTTATGTGCCTTAGACATGTTGAAGAAACCTTGGTTCCTGTCTCAAGGCCCGGTGTCGGGGCTCCTTGTCATCATGTAATGCTAACAGCGGACGAATCCCTCTAAAACACTTCCTTCCAGACCTAAGTGGACATCACATGCTTGTCCGCGTAGACAACACATCGGTGGGCTCCTACATAAATTGGCAGGGGGGGTTGCGCTACAGGCATGGCTAGGGCATTTCTCTACCCGAGACCCGGGTATGTCCCTAAAGTGCACAATTCCTCGCTGGGTCCCGTTGTACTGCAAGCATTTTATCCTCCTCCCTTCCAGGAAGCAGGCCAGGAAAGACTTAATCTGCTCTGTCCAGTGTGAGACCTGGACGCTTACATTAACAGAGCTGCCCAGTGGCATAAGGCAGATCAGTTATTAGTTTGCTTTGGTCAACCTAAGAAAGGGGTTCCAGCGACCAAGCAAACCCTGAGTCAGTGAGTGGTTGAGACCATCACAATGGCCTATGAGTCCTCTGGCCTCCAGTTGCCATTAGGGGTCATAGTGCACTCAACTAGGGGTATGGTGGCCTCCAAGGCCTTATCAGAGGACGTGGCCTTTCAATATGTTTGTGCTGCGGCAGGCTGATCCTCTCCGCACACATTCATCCATTTCTACAGCCTGGACCTGACATCTACCCCAGGGTTCCAAGATCTCTCATCTTGATGTACTTGCCAGATACACACCAGACAGGGAATTGCTCGTATGGCACAGTGGGTATTCTCGTTCCCGAAGCGTTCGACGCAGCTTGAGTTCCTGAAGGGGAATGTCTCGAGTTTATGTAACCATGGTTCCCTGAAGGGAACGAGATGGTGCGTCTCCCTGCCATACTCCCGCACTTGCTTCCACAGAAGCTAAAATGTGCACTTGCTGGATGCGCCTTTATGCTTCCTGGTTGCTCACATCACCCCGCTCGTGACGTCTTGCTTCTCTATTGGACTAATTTCACACATGCTGCAGAATGTGGTCTCGATGGGGGCGTTCCCAAAGCATTCAACGCAGTGTATCATTCCCTTCGGGGAACCATGGTTACATACGTAGCCTAGAGATGTTCGTTTTCATCACAGTGAGGTGATTTATTGACTGCAGCACTTAGAAACAGACAAACTATATATATTAAAAAAGAAGTCTTAAAAAAAAACACACATCTGGATCACAAGTAAGTAGATTATTGTTCAGCAGGAGGAATTTGCACTCATTGTCACTCGCTGCATTGAGAAGTGTAAAAAAAAGGGAAAAAAAAAATCCTTGTTTGAGCAATTCTGTTCTGTACAATAAAAAAAATTGGTACTATGCTACTAGATGACCAATGTAAAATCTGGGTCCCTAACTGAATCCAGTTGAGAACCATTGAAGAAATGCTTGTATGAGATGCAGTTATAGTGCATGTAGCTACAATGGCCAATTATCAGAGAGAGACTTTTTAACAAGCTTAAAGGGATAGTCCATCCAAAAAAGAAGACTCTGTCATCATTTCTTCGTCCTTATGTCTTTCTTCCATAGAAAACACAAGAAAACATATTGAAGAATCTTTCAAATCTCACCTGTGCATATGATAGTCATGCATTAAAACGTTACATCGAGGATTGATGTCAATAATGTTGAACACATAACTGCATCATTTGACAGAATTTTGATCATTTGTCTGAATGAGATTTTTAAGTTAAACTTAACTTTTTTCACCGGAGAAAGCAATATTATGGATTTAAGCCTGAAGCAATAGTTTGAAGTTAAAATGTCTTGATGGATTTTTTTTCTTACAAACACATTTTTTCGTGCTTCAGAACTGTGGACTACTTATGGATCATTGTGATGTTTTTATCAGCTGTTTGGCCTCTCATTCGTATGGCACCCATTCACTGCAGAGGATACATTGGTGAGTAAGTGTAAAGCTAAATTTCTCCAAATCTGTTCTGATGAAGAAACAAATTCATTTACATATTGGAAAGCCTGAAGATGAGTAAATTTTTAGCAGCTTGAAACTTATGAATGAATTATATATTCACAATAAGATCTTTGCATTTAGAAAACAGATTTTTATTTCTTTGCAACTATTTTCTCCAAAATTCCTCATTCTGTGTTCCATAGAAGCAAGAAAACCAGTACAAATATTTTTCATTCTCAGTTCATGATAAGGCAATAACCAATGTAAATTAATTTAACAATGATTAGTCTTGTAAAAAAAAAAAGAAAGAAAAAAGATGCATTTAAAGAACGTCTTCTAAGCAGGCTACAAAAATGTTATGGATTTTTCCTAATGGTCTCTCAGTAAGTCAGGTTAACAAGCTAAATATTCCAAATAAGTTAACCAGCCAAGAACCACTTTACAAATGTAAAACATGTCTGACTTTTCAAGTTAGGATATAACATTAGCAAAGAAATGTTTTCCACAGGCTAATTTCATGGAGTCTTGTTTTTGATCTGGCTGTGTTTGATGTGTTGAATATGCATGTGGCATGTGTGCACATGTGTAACTTGTAACTTACACTGATATTGAGGATTATCATGCCCACCCGGCTGTTTTCTGGCAGTGTGATGTGATATGCAGGCTGGGAGAAGGCTGGACTGTTGTCATCCACATCCAGCACTTTGATGGAGAGTGTGACGGTGGTCCTGCGAGGGTCTTTGGCCCCATCCGAAGCCTGCACAACCAAATCATACTGAGCCCTTTCCTCACGGTCCAGAGGCACAGCTGTGAAGATGCTGCCATCAGTGCTTATCCTGAAGAGATCTTTATGACTGACCAGTTGGTAACGGACTTGCCCATTAACGCCCAGGTCCAGATCAGTGGCCTGGATGAGAACACACGCATACATTTACATAGATATCTTAAAGAAGACATACATAGACAAAATAATATGGATATTTGACAATTACACCTGATGTGCTTGCTGGACATATTAAACCTGACTTGAATTTTCCTAAATATTCCCAGTTATTTCTTTTAGTAAAAATTATCAAGAGATTGTTGGGCGTATTTCATTTCCATGTCATGCCATTTGCATTATGTTTTAAATGATTAGATTTAAACGTATATACTTATTTATATCAGTGAACAAATGTCTTCAATAAGACCCTTATGGACAAATTTGAGGGTTAGTAAGTTGTGAAAGAAGTCTCTTATGTTCATGAAAGTTGCATTTATGTGATAAAAAACAGTGAAAACAGTAATATTGTGAAACATTATTACAATTTAAAATAACTGTTTTTTATTAAGATAAATACTGAACTGTGATTTATTCCTGTAAATTAAATTTCAGAATCATTACTCCAGTATTCAGTATCACATTATCCTAAGTTGTGCTGCTTAATATTTTTATGGGAACTGCAAAACATTTATTCGATAAATAGAAAGTTCAAAAGAACAGCAATTTTAAATTTAACTTAACCTTGCTGTAAAAAAAAAAAAAAAAAAAAAAAAAAAAAAAATCAATCTATAAAAAATTACCCCAATATTTTGAACAGTAGTGTATGCTTTATAATTTTGGTATAAAAGACATTTTGGTAACACTTCAGGTTCAGTTTGGTAAAATAGCTTTATATCATGAACTACAATGCTTTTACAGCTTTAACTAATTAATAATTAAGTTAATATGTTAATTTCAACATACATATTATTCATGTTAGATAAAATATAATTAATCAATATTATTGACTGATATCATTTGAATGATAAATGTTACAAAGTTACATTTGTTAAAAAAAATGCAATAGCAATGAACGATAAAAGCTTAATAACAGTTTGACAGATTAATAGTTGCTATGTAGTATTGTTGTATTGTTTGCTTTGTGAAATGCATGTTGAAACCCACTGAAACGGAATTGTCTGAAAGGGATAATAAAAGTACTATTACTAATACTAATAAAAGCTGCAAAAATGTTCATTGTTAGTACAAAATCCCCATGGCATTCCCATTACAATTTTTAAAATTCCCTCATATTTCCAGGTCTTCCGTGACTGTGGGATCCCTGCCCCCCACACAGAGAGAAATAACCTGCCCATATGGCTGTGAAACAATAACCTTAGTTTATAATTTCAACACGTCACCACATGGAGTCACCAAACCACACACACCCCTAGAGACACCTGCTTCATCAGCAGGGTGATGAGACAATCAACAAATACGCCAGCAAGATTTGTGACTCCCTGCAGTGGTGCAGACAGGTGCATGGTGTTGTTCTTTGACATTCTCATGGCAATTATCCCCACTCAGCTCACAGACGCCAATAAAAAGCCATACTAAATCATAACAGTACAGGAATAGTTCACCCAGTAATGAAAATCATCATTGTTTGTTCATCCAAACCCATATGACAAGCTTTTAGGCTTCAAAAAGGATGCAAAGGCACTATAAAAATAAAAAAATAAATAAAAAAAAATCATAAAAGTAGTCCATATGACTTCTTTTTGTTATTTTTGATAGTTGTTTTTGTTAGTTCTCATTAACCTTCATTGTATGGAAAAGCTAGGATTTCCCTCAAAGTCTCTTCTTTTCTGATTCATGGAAGAAAGAAAGTCTAACGGAATAACCTGGGAATGACAAATGGACCATCAATAAAGCGTCTCTTTCACTCTGTAGCCTCTCAAGTTTCTCCATTTAGACAGGCCTTAAATATCAGATTTAATGGCATCAAGCAAACTCCCAACTGTGTTATCCACTTCTTATCCGTTCAGCACTTGTGCATGAAAGTGCCTCATTGACACTCAGGCAAAGTGCTTTTGTTTCTGATAAGCCCTGAAACTGGCTGCTATAAATTGTACAGACGTAGATAGAGCAAATGCTGTCTTTCGCCAAAGGGTCGGGACTAAACTCTTTTACTACCGCCAAAGCTGAAACCCAATGACAGTCTCGACCCTTTGACAGGTCTTTGAAGAGCCACATTTTCCAAGTTTAAAGGAACAGAATCCAAAAAAATCAAGCTCGACGATATGTATTAGTAAAGGGATAAAAGCTTGCTTCAAATGTTCCTTTCATTCCTGTGAGTTACAGTGATGTCTTCTATAATTTGAGGTGTTTCATATATAATTAAGAGATAAATGCTTAAAGAAAATGTCAGTGACACAGACGGTTAAGAGAAAGTTTTAGCACACAGTAATTG
Organism: Cyprinus carpio; assembly: GCF_018340385.1. Taxonomy (NCBI): domain Eukaryota; kingdom Metazoa; phylum Chordata; class Actinopteri; order Cypriniformes; family Cyprinidae; genus Cyprinus; species Cyprinus carpio. Next base: position 5,379,758 of record NC_056608.1, read on the forward strand.
AAGCGGCGGTGACAGCGTGCTTTCTAAAGCCTACCAAGCTTGTCAAAAGTAACAGTGAAAGTGAAAAGTTCAAGATGTGGCCTGTTCTTCAGTTAGAAAAAATGAAACCAGTCCAAAATAATTCTAAATAAGACACTTATTATGGCAATTGAAAGCCTTTAACAGCTCACAGCATAACATCTACAGTGGCTGCCACTTTCATCAACAATGAAATTGCTAAGAACAAAATTGTTTTTGTTTTCCATATTAAAATACTTTCCCCAATCCCAGTTAAATATACAGAGACAACTATAAGTAAACCGTGTATCTGTTGGTTTCACATATAGCATTCCATTTACCAGTGACCAGAAGATGATGTATAAGGAAGATGATGTGCAATGCACAAAGCATATGTTTTGCAGGTGTGTGCAAATGCTTTCATAAACAGGTTTTATTATCAATATAAGAACTCTGAGTCACTGATGCATTTTCTTTGCAAAAAAAAAATAAAAAAATGCTTATCATTAACTGTGTACATCTCCATTACATTTGCATGAAATTATACATCTGAATTTCTGCGAAAACAGTATTCTCGATTTTCACAAGCTAACATTTAACATCAATTGTCATTCTGTTGCACTTTTTGAAGTAGGAAGTTGAAACTGATAACTTGATTGCCCAGCATCATTTTTGGCAATGCGGTTCAAAACACTGCTGGTGTTAAAACTGCTTTAATAAATAAGTGAGTGAATAACAGAATACAATGTTCCAGAATGAATGCATGAATGTACAGTATGCATGGATGAATGCATGAATGAATAAATTTAATTAAAAAAATATATATAATGTTTTAAATTATTAATAAATGTTCCTTTATTTCATATTTTTATAAAATATTTTGTAATAATTTTGTAAAAAATTGGTTTTATGTATACATGGAAATTGTAACTTAATTACCCAACAGCAATTTAGGCAATGCAGTTCAAAAACAGCTGGGGGAATTGATAAATAAATAAAAGCAATGGGCTGTTAGCTATGTTGTCTTTAAGGTCAAGAAATCTTTTTCTTTCATTTGCTGCACTAAATGAATATCATTATTTTGGTTATTTGGAAACACTTAGGTTAACTGCCCTCTGAAAATAAGGCTGAAAGAAGAAGAAGGAAAAAAATGGTAGGAAAACAAACATTACATTTACATTTACATTTAGTCATTTAGCAGACGCTTTTATCCAAAGCGACTTACAAATGAGGACAATGGAAGCAATCAAAAACAACAAAAGAGCAATGATATACAAGTGCTATAACAAGTCTCAGTTAGCCTAAACACAGTATACGTAGCAAGGGCTTTTAAATAATATAATAAATAAAAAGAAAACAGATAGAATAGAATAAGAATAGAGCAAGCTAGTGATAGAGGTCTTTTTTATAATTGTATAATAAATGAAAAGAAAAATAGATAGGATACAAAAAGATTAGAAAGGTAGTTACATTTTTTTTTTTTTTTTTTTTTTTTTTTTTATAGAATTAGAATAGTGAGCGAAAAAGTTAGAGGTTCAAATAAAGATGGAAGAGATGTGTTTTAAGCCGATTCTTGAAGATGGCTAAGGACTCAGCTGCTGGGATTGAGTTGGGCAGGTCATTCCACCAGGAGGAAACATTTAATTTAAAAGTCCGTAAAAGTGACTTTGTGCTTCTTTGGGATGGCACAATCAAGCGATGTTCACTTGCAGAACGCAAGCTTCTAGAGGGCACATAAGTCTGAAGTAATGAATTTAGGTAAAGGGGTGCAGATCCAGTGGTGGTTTTGTATGCAAACATCAATGCCTTGAATTTTATGCACGCAGCTATTGGTAGCCAGTGCAAATTGATAAACAGAGGTGTGACGTGCATTTATTTTCGGCTCATTAAAAATTAATCTTGCTGCCGCATTTTGGATTAATTGTAAATGTTTAATAAAACTGGCTGGAAGACCTGCCAAGAGAGCATTGCAATAGTCCAGCCTGGATAGAACAAGAGCTTGAACAAGGAGTTGTGCAGCATGTTCGGAAAGAAAGGGCCTGATCTTCTTATATATATATATATATATATATATATATATATATATATATATATATATATATATATATATATATATATATATATATATATATATATATATAAACATATAATAAAGATAGCATAACGGAGATGGTAGAACTTCCTGTGCGTTCTTTATCACATGCTAAGGTAAGCAAAAGCTGGTAATGAAAGCATTCATCTTCTCAGTAATCAATTGAAAGTTAATTAAACTTAAATATAGGGCACAGCAGAAATACCACACGATGCTAGCTCATGTTTGGGCATGTGTTGTGATGTTTGTCTTGTAAAAACACAGTAGGAGGTCATAAAGAATGCAATTTTTTAATTAACGTTGCAATTTTTTAATGGAATAGCATGCTGAAATGTGCTTTCTTAAATATATCACCTGTCTCTGTGATGGCCCTAGACTGTGTTAAAAAATAAATAAGAAACAATCTGACAACATGCCACTATTGTTTAGCCAATCAGAGGACTTTGCACTGACAACCACATGAAACCAGTCAAGCAGACTAACCTGGTTGTGGGCCCACTAGCTGATTATCAGAAAGTTAGCGAATTTGTTTAAGGCATTTCACTCCAAATGCATCCAAAATCAGGCATCATGAAATGGTGATCACTAAAGCTTTGTCCTTAAAGAAAACATGACATTAAAATCCCTTCTGACATGTTAATGCACTTTTCTGGTCTTAATGTGAATGATTCCACAGTCTTTGTAATCTCTGGTCAAAATGTAATAACTTGCAGTACTTTTAAAACAACTTTCTTTTCAACTGACATCATGGATCTCTCTTACTTTTTAGCCTCTTGCTATCAACAATTTGACTCCATTTTTCACCATCCAATCAATTTTGATTTACAAGACAATGAAATACTCAAAAGTTTTCTTTTGCATTTTTGAAAAAAATTGCGTACAGATGACAACATTGTCAAAACGATCCTCAGTCAGACTCTGTATTGGCGATGTCACTTTGTAAAGAAGAACTTTGCACCTGAATACCAATGGATTGTATACATCTATAGAAATATGCATGTGCATGATGTTTTTGCAGTTTACATGAAGATGGTAATGGAATCGTCAAAAATCTGCACTCGCGGGTGTCATTTAAACACCCACTAAGTCCCTTTTTTTCTAGCTGAACATACTGTTTTTCTTGGAAAAACTTTAGAATGTGCAAATAAGTGGGTTGTAAAAGGCGTTTCGCATTGGCTTTATGAAGGATGATTGCATTTTCAGGCAAATAATGGCAGAAAGACAAGTTTTCACTATGTTTTCTAATTAGCAGTCATACTTCACACTAATATGTAGCGCCTCTGATAACAACAGTTGCCCACTTATTTGTCTCACTTCTGCTCTGAGCTGAAACCATTATGAGGCGTATTGACGGAATGCAGACAAGTACATCAAAGAGAAGGCTGGCAGAAAATTAAGGTGTCTGCTACTGCCCACATCAAAATGGCAAGTACACGAGTTCATAAAAAGCTTTCTGATGAAAAACAAGCACAAGAATATGGACAGCATGTCAACTGACGAGTTCTCCAACCGCAGACAATGAGACGAGACTCTCTGGCCTGAACTTAAACAACTTCAAACAAGTTTAAATTTCCCATGCTGTGGCGTATTTGGAGTCATTTGAAATGAGCACGCCGGCCAGGTGTATCAGCAGTGATGCAGGCTCTGCTGTGATAGCACTGATAGAGCTCTGTGGGCATTTCTCTAATGATATGGAAACCTCTGCTGCTCCAAGTTAGCCGTAGGGGATGTTTAGCTAGCGTTAAGCTTTGGACCATGTCCAATGTGCCTCGCTGGGAGACGTGTCAGGAGCTCCAAATGAATTCAGGACAAGTGAGGGTTTGTAAATGAAGCTTGTCGTACTGCGGCACGCACACAAATATCACCTTGTCGAGAGGTGAACAATTAGCAAAAGCACTGGCGTTGTAAAAGTGTAGGGATTTTGCTATACCACAGCATTAATATTTGTGCAAATGTCAGTGAGCAGGACTTATTCACATTAATTACACGTGAAAAACAGGGAGTAAAATATGGAGTGGGATGTGTCACAATTCTAGATGTCAAAGTGGGTTCAGAGTCTATGCTAAATGTGAAGCAAAAAAAAAAAAGATTTACAGTGTATTGAGTTATTTTGCAACCTTTGTGCAAAAAATAACACGAGCAGTGCAGTCTGATTCACAAACAAATGGCTCTAATAAGCCGATTCTTTTCGAAGAGTTAAACATACAGCTCAACCACACAGTTCAATAAAAGTAACCATGACACATATGAGTTGCCTTTAATAAATCAAAAAGATACAGAGGAAGAAGTGTTACTGTACCTGATTTCCTGAAATTTTTGTTGTACTGAATAGTTTTAAAAGACAAGTTGCCAGTTTGTATGTTTAAAACACTGTCCTGTATAATCATTACCATTAACAAAGACACAATTCCCTTCATATGTTTAAGGGAAATAGACATTACATCGCAAACAAAGCCAAATGAATCAAACTGAATCAAAACTGGAATCTATATCAGTACCAAGCCTGTTTAAAATATTAGCTTTAGCGTTTTGTACAGACTCTCTAAGCAGACATGGCGATGGAAAAAAAATATAAGAAGGGAGTAAACATACTTTTGTACTGTCTTGCAAAAGTATTGCGATTCCCTGAGAAACTTTGCGTTCTTTTGCAAAACATTTGCATTCTTTCACAAACTTATTGCGCTGCCCTGAGAAACCCTGTGTTCACTCGTAAAAGCATAAAAGTTTTTCGGCCCATCTCATATTATTTCCACCACAAATTTTTTGCAAGTGAACACAAAGTTTCTCAGGTGAAAGCAAAAGTTTTGTGAGAGAATGAAAAAGAATATAATTTTATGTCCCTGTAAGGGCCACATAGTGGATCTGGATTTACAGCTACTACATTATGATACACACACACACACACACACACACACACACACACACACACACACACACACACACACATATATATATATATAATGTGCATAGCATGATACAGCATCCCTAGAATGCAGGAATCAAAAGCCCTGGAAAATTATGCCTGTCCATCTCATGAGGTCTGACGTATATTTATCTGACGCGAAGTAGACATGTTTAAGGAACGCTCTGCTTATAAACAGTCTGCCAGCGCATTAGCCTGTGATTATTCTGATGACAAAGTGCGGCTCTATTAATCTAGACCACTAATTACAACTCTTCGCAGCTTAACAGAGCCCAACAAAGCTGCTCATTACAGGACGTCCCCGAAGGTAACAAATTATTTAAATTACATTTCTTTAATTGGAAAATCATAAACAGTGGAGCGGGCAGGGAATTTGGCGGGTATGCTGCGGGTGTATGCCAGCTGGGCGAGCGATGGGGAGAGAGTGAGATGAGGGCTCAAGAGGGCATAGAAAGACACTCCAGCTGCTGGCGTCACGCCGACACCCCAGCAGGCATTGATTAACACCGGTCATATGAGACCACGGAAGGGACTGAAATCCTTAAATAGAACTGTACAAAAGAACAGTCAAGCTCAGTGAAAGTAACCATGATGGATTTAAAGGAGCAGGCCTATGATTTGAGATTTTGTAACTGTAACGCAAATTGTTTAGGAGGAATCAGAAGCAGAAGTGAATTATTTAGGGTTAGGGGCTTTTTGAATCCCTAACCTTAAGTATGAGCAATAGTAATAACATTCCATGATTAATCAACTGGGGAAAGTTTCAGTTTCAATTGTTTTAATTGTCTTCATGAACTGGGATTAATCAACTGAAAAAAACACTATATGTTTATATATATAATATTTTTTAATAATAATATCCCATATTCACCGTTCACCTATAATGTCTTGCCTAAGATGCAGTCACATTTAACATTGTTTAGTAATTTTTTTTGCAGTCAAAAATCATTTCAATAGAAACACATGCAAATGGGAAAAATAGGGTAAAATATTTCTGAACACAGATTTTGCGACATTTTTACTCTCAAAATTTTGCTGTCTGGAAAAGGTGCACAAAAACTGGAAAGTTCCAGAGAACCTTTAAAGCTGCCATTCAGAAAGCTGTACACAACTCCTGCCTTGCATTTGTTAATTATTTTGGTTCATTTGATTACGCCTTCAGGTCCACAGTTTAGTATTATCATCTCTCACATTTCACAAAATCAAAGACAATAGCTTTGTATGAAGAATGGCTCAGAGATGATGATTTTAGTATAAAATATAGTGTATAGTATATACAAAATATTGTGTGCAATATTACTGTACTTTTATGGAACTTGCATGTTGCTTTTGTGTCTTTTCTGAAACCTAAAATAATAACAGGTTTAAAAGATGCCTTTGCAATTCAGTTTCATTTTTCATGTGTTGCAGAAAAAGTCATGTGGGTTTGTAAGTGAAACAAGGGTGGGTAAAAGACTTAGAATATTCATTTCTGGGTGAATGACTCATTTAAGTCAACAACAAGTGATGAGAGATCAGAAAAGTATAACCACAAAGTTACACTCTTAAACTCTGTAGTATAAACTTCCAGATTTCATCTTCCGTGACTCCAGAGGGCAGAAAGCAGCTGCAGAGCAAATAGCTTAGAGATCAAACAGCAAGGAGAACAAGTAAAAAGAATTTTGAATGTGTTTGTGGTCTTACCTTTACTTGACCCACAAAAGCATTTGCCTCTTCCTCTTGAACTGTGAGATTAAGGGGAAGCAGAGGATCGAACTCAGGGTCATTATCATTGACATCAGTCACCATTATATTCACCGTAGCGGTCGAGGTCTGAAAACAAGAAACCTTCAGGTTACTTCAATCGTTACATAGACACCTATAAATAAAAACTTTCCAGAGTTTCAGTCAGTAATCCAAAGATGTCAACAAATCTGAAATGTGGACCATGAGGCCTCTGTGTGATTTTATCTGGTAATGGACTGTCTTGGCTTTCACAAATAATTATCCATTTCCACTGATTAATTTACACAGAACTTTCGAAATTGATAACATATTTGCATTCATCATCAAGCTATGAATGGGGTCTAATGAAAAATATCCACAGCTGTTGAGCGGATTAGTGTTTCAGAATATAGATCGCCTCAACAAATTGATGGCTGCAACCAAATTAGCATGCTGGCAGGGAGAATTCCATCTACTCAATAACAACAATTAACCATCTATATACACAATAATTCACAAAGTGTCTCATTTTCTAAAGATGAGGAATGGAAACATAACGTTTAAACATTCATACATACACAGCAAACATATAATTAGCATACCCTTTACTGTTACACATTTATTATGCAAATATTGTTTGACATGATTATTTTAGGGGAACACTGCAAATGTGTGAAACTAAATAAAACTACAATGAAAACATAACATTATAGTGCTATAATATATATATATATATATATATATATATATATATATATACAGAAATGTAGCAAGGACATCGGTAAAGTAATCCATGTGACATCAGTGGTTCAACCGTAATTTTACGAATCAACAAGAATACTTTTTATGCACAAAAAAAAAATAATAACAGCAATTCTTCTCCCCGAGCTACCGTCTCCTAACATAAACTACAGTAAACAAGAACGCAATCAGCGTTGTTTACATTCAGCCTGTGCACCCTTTCTACTGAAAGTAAATAGCGCTGATTACGTGGATTACAATTTTGGGGTACACTCCAAAAGATGGTAACTCGGGGAGAAGAATTGTTGAATAAATTATGGTATTATTGTTTTCTCTGTGCACAAAAAGTATTCTCATAGCTCCGTAAAATTACAGTTGAACCAGTGATGTCACATGGACTATTTTACCAATGTCCTTACTACGTTTCTGGACTTGGGAACTTTGCAGTTGCATTGCTGTCTATAGAGGGACAAACAGCTCTCTGATTTTTTTCAAAAATATCTTAATTTGTGTTCTGAAGATGAACGAAGGTCTGACGGGTTTGGAACAACATGAGGGTGAGTAATTAATGACAGAATTTTCATTTTTGGGTGAACTAACCCTTTAATCTTAAAGTTATGTTAATTTTTTTTATTATAAAGTTTATAACAACATAACTATTTATAATTAAAAATGTCAGTAATAACCATTCATTTAATGTATTAATATATTACATACAGTAATAATTTACAGTAATGACTTAATTTTACATGTATATAATGCCATAATCCAAATTATCCTAATGGTTCTAAAATAATTCTCATCAAGATAATAACTACACTCTTAAGATAAAAGTGCTTCTTGATGCCATATAAGAACCTTTTTGTCTAAATGGTTCCATAAAGAACCTTTAACATCTGAAGAACCTTTCTGTTTCACAAAAGGTTCTTTGTGGCAAAAGAAGGTTCTCCAGATTATAAAAGGTAAGAGAGAGATGGGTTTTTAAAGAACCTTTGACTGAATGGTTCTTCTATGGCATCGCTGTGAAGAACCTTTTAAGCACCTTTATTTTTAAGAGTGTACCTTCTTGGTTTTGATTTTGGGCTTAAATAAAACACAATAAGTTATGTTACTGACAGAAACAAACTGTCCAATTGGGACTAACTCAAGATGTGTGTGCGCCATGCAATGTTTTAATACAGTATTTTCAACCACTTAGAAGAAGCACATTGTCAGAGATAGCCAAATGGTTATAAAAGGAGTTAGGCACAAGGCATGTGATTGTTTATGTCTTCTTTCTCACTCTCTTAAAACAGCAAAAAAAAGTTTACATCAATCAATCAATCAATCAATTAATACCTTGAAAACTTTTGACCACTTATATTTTGTCTTTACACAAGTTATAGACTTGAAACACACACACACACACACACACACACACACACACACACACACACACACACACACACACACAAATAATATGATTTTATGATTACTGTGAACAAATGTTTTTGCAGGTTTTTGTAGTGTAACTTCAGCTAGGTCCAGTTCAGAAACACCAGTCAATTCAAATTAGAGTTACACAGTCTACAGTGTGAAAGTTTTTTCTTAGAACATTTCACATAAATGATTGCTTCTCCTCCTACCAGGCCTTCAGATGCTCTTACCAGACTGCACAAATGACAATTATATAACGAATCAAACAAGACAAAAACTATTGCAAGAACGATCTGACAAGCGAACAAACAAACAAGTAAATGGATAAACAAACAAAAACAAATTAACAAACAAGTGAGTGAGTCAAGCTTTTCTGATGTTCTCACCAGGTTGCACAAACAAACAAGCAATAAATAAAAAAAAGTGAATCAGGCAAACAGATCAGCAGTGTATCAGTATGATCTATCATCAAAAACAAACTTCTTTTTGTGAAATGTTTTGCTCAAAATGTGTAAATGTGTATTTACATCCATATACACATGGAAAATTTGGATAAATAAACAAGCAGTCTTAATTCATCATAATAAATAACTAATTCAAACAAATAAAAGGCAAGCAATCCAAAACCCAGCATACTAAAGACCAAATGAAAACCAGAATGTAGGAGTGTTTCCCTCGCAACGTAGTAGCTTAGCCTCCTATCAGATCATTCTGCATCCACTTATGTTAGAGTCAGAGTCTTGTCTTTTTACTTCCCCCAAAAACATAAAACATTGGGGGGGTCTGGTGGGGGACGTGCCAGCGAGGAAAACAATAGTCCATAAATTGGCAGAAGGTTTTTCCCCTGCTGCTCGGACTTATTTGTTAAAGGTTTAAATGCTGGGGTATTTGGCAGATTGGTCCTGTAAATTTTTCATGTGCCGGCAATAAAGCTTGCTGAGTTTGCACTATGCTCAGGGGGTAACATAAGGTAAGCTGATCCTGAGCTGAGATAAATGCACACAAGGTAATTCCGTTTGTCAACAAACAGGTTCACATCTTGTGATTAGGAACTGGAAGGGTATCTTTAATCTTTAAGAGAAAGACTATCTTGGAACTACATTCACAAAATGTATTCTAGTTCAAACACTCACTTTGGACAGTTTGGTTCATATATATATATATATATAAGTGACAAAAAAAGTGACGTGACATACAGCCAAGTATGCCAGAATTCTGCATTTCTGCTCTGCATTTAACCTACCCAAAGTGCACACACACAGCAGTGAACACACACACACACACACCGTGAACCCACACCCGGAGCAGTGGGCAGCCATTTATGCTGCGGTGCCCAGGGAACAGTTGGGGGTTTGGTGCCTTGCTCAAGGGCACTTCAGTCGTGGTATTGAGGGTGGAGAAAGCGCTGTACATTCACTCCCCACACCAACAATTCCTGCTGGCCCGAGACTCGAATTCGCAACTTTTGGATTACGAGTCCGACTCTCTAACAATTAGGTCACAACTTCCCCATATATATATCCCGAGTCAAGCCCAGGGCTCCTGTTCCCATGTCCAGCCCAGAGAGGGCTGCAGTTCCCATGTATGGCCCAGGGAGGGCCTCAGTTCCCGAGTTCTGCCCAGAGAGGGCTGCTGTTCCTAAGTCTGGCCCAGGGAGAGCCACAGATCCAGAGTTTAGCCCAAGGAGGGCTCCTGTTTCCACGTCCAGCCTAGAGAGGGCTTCTGTTCCCGAGTCCAGCCCCGAGAGGGCTTTTGCTCCCAAGTCCAGGCCCGAGAGGGCTTGTGAGAGGGCTTGGGCTAGTTCATTAACATTGTTTAGTTCTATATTTAAAGTGTTGTCTGTTCCTTGGCTCCTTTGTCCAGTGTCATCTATGTAATGTGGATGTTTTCCTAATTCTCTGAGTTCTCTGCGTTAGAGTTATAATAAATGTGGTTTCCCGATCGTTCTCCTGGCTCCTGACAGATAGGACTAATATATATATATATACACTGTATATGTGCGTGTGTGTGTGTGTGTGTGTGTGTGTGAGCCTTGGCACAAAATATTGAGAAAATCGCTTTTAAAGTTGTCCAAATTCAGTTCTTAGCACTGCATATTACTAATCAAGTTTTTATATATTTACAGTAGGAAATTGACTAAATATCTTAATGGAACATGATCTTTACTTAATATCCTAATGATTTGTGGCATAAATGAAAAATCTATCATTTTGATTCATACAATATATTGTATATATTAATATTTTGTATATTTTGATATATATTATTATTACAAAAATAGGATTACATAATCAAGAACTTGTTGAAGTACATGTTAATTTTGCTGATTTTCTTTATTTTTCATATATTTTCTTTCTTTCAATTTGATATATTTTCATATTCTTTATTCTTATTGCAATGTTTAACCTAAAGGGATGGATGGATGGATGGATGGATGGATGGAAAAGGACCGAAAACATGTGGGAGAGATATCACATCAGCACAGGTGTCTTAAAGAAAGGCATGAAAATGTATGAGATCTTACACCACGGCACAGGTGTCTTAAAGACAGCATTGGATGGATGGATGGATGGAGGATGGATGGAGGCTGAATGGAGGATGGATGGATGGATGGATGGATGGATGGATTGATGGATGGATGGATGGATGGATGGGATGGGATGGGATGGGATGGGAGGGATGGATGGATGGATGGATGGATGGATGGATGGATGGATGCGGATTGAAAGGGAGCTAATACTGAATTGTGCCCACTCCAGCAAAGTTAATAATACTTTGTGCCAATAGCCAAATGTCCATATACACCAGACAGACGTCTGGCTGTATCTGTTCCTCTAAGAACAGACTGGGGAATGAAGAAATCTTTCTTTTGGACTTTGTGAAACTGTCTGGCTCTCACATCACCCTGTGCAATGCAAAGAGCAGCCCGAATGATCTCAGCAGGCACAGAGGTCAACTCTGAGTGTGGCCCAGGGCCCTTAAAAATAAACCAATTTTCCCAACTCTCCTCTGCAAAAAAAAAAAAAAAAAAAAAAAAAAAAAACTGTTTATTAAATTGGCTAATGACCAGGTGGTTTAGCAAAGGTCACTGAATTTTAAAAACCTTCCAAACCGCACCTGCTCCCCCAGGCTTACATCTCAACTTCACCCTTGATTTTTAGCCACAAGTGAATCAGAAAGATCATCAAGGGATAGTTGTGGGTAAATGGGAAGATGGGAATGAAACCTGCTGCACTGTTTTCTCATCTTACTTTCATAAGCTAACCACACAGGGACAGGAAAGAGAAGAGATCACAGCTCTGAGAACTCTGCCAATTAAGATGTTTTGAATTATTCCAGGGGTTATTAAAGTATTGGAGTCACCATCATTTGTCTGTAAAATCTACGCTAACGTGACAATAAAGGCAAAGATTTTCTTCTCCGATGTAGCATAATTTCACCACCTGACAGTCACCTTGACGGTTCAGATATAAATGGAGACCATTGTGCTTAAAGCCGGATCCTTATGCACTTTCTTCCTGAAGAAGGCGAGTGATTATCCTTGAGTTTGGAGGTGAACACGTCACATGTCCTTGAAGAGGGTTGTAAATCCAGGCATCTCTTTTACTGAGGAATACTAAGTGAGATTTTCACCGTTGGTTCATCCAGTAAGGGAAATAGGCTCGATGAGAGAGTGAAGCGAAAGAAGGTGCTTCATAATTAAAAAGATCGTTCAGCTCGTTTATCTCCATCATTAAGGCATAATAACTCCATTGTAAGATGCACCTCATTTTCCTCTATTTAGATCAATCACTGTGAGCCCTTTGTGAGAGTGGAGTGCACAGGAGAGACCAGTCGCTAGTAACTGCTAGGAGACTCACCCCATCAAAGGAAATCAAACACTTTTGCAAAAGAACGAACAAATGAACAGATGAATGAACGAAGGAATGGACAAACAGCAATCAGTGAGCGAAGATATAAAATTCATTGATTGTTTGGTTGCACAAATGAATCAATTGCAGACTTCTCTTTACTTTGATTCTAATTCTTCTTATCATGCTTTCTTAAAATTATTTTCATTTTCATAATTACATTTATATACTCCTGTGTAATAAGCATGAAAACAAACAAGAAATCAAACACTTGAAATTAACAAATAAAAAAATAAAAAGCAATCAGTTTGATTGAATGAATAAATAAATCAATGGTAGGGTTCTCTTTTTTCTTTTCTTTTCTTTTCTTTTCTTTTCTTTTCTTTTCTTTTCTTTTCTTTTCATATAAACATAATGCCATATATAATATATACTGTAATATATTCTTTTTCAATTTTCAGCATTACAAATATATATACTGTAGTACTGTTATAGCACTACAAAAATGAACAACATAATAACTATAGAACTATTAATAAATTCAATAAAACAAACTGTTCAGTGTTCATGGTGTCTAACGCATTAATGCTAGTGAATTGAACATTATTTTAAGTGTTTTTTAAAAATATATGTATATTGTCGTTATGCTTAAACTGCTGTTTGGATTGATTCAGATTTTTTTGAATGTTTTTGGAACATAAGAAAGTCTCTCAATTAGAAGTATCTTATTATCACCAAGGCTGGTTTTATTTGATGAATAATACAGTAAAGACAGTAATATTGTGAAATATTATTGCTATTTAAAATAATTGTCAGAATTGTAACAATTGTTGATTGTTGGATATATGTAAAAATTTAATTTATATTTAGACAATGATGACACTGGAGAAAATTCAGGTTTACAGGAATAAATTACATTTTAAATATAAATATGTATTAATAAAAAAAAAAAAAAAAAAAAAAAATATATATATATATATATATATATATATATATATATATATATATATACACTTAAAATAATGTTCAATTCACTAGCATTAATGCATTAGACACCATATATAGTAGTGTATATATAAATATATAAATACAACAAATCGATTAATGAACAAACAGCAATCATTGAGTAAAAGAAGAATTTGAGAGTCTACCTGACTGATGTTAGTCATTAGGCATTAGCATTAGTTTCTTTCATTTGTGATTATGTACATCCATGCAGCCAGTAATGACTATACAACAATCCCAGCACACTTTATGACCATTTCTACCTCTAGTCTGCCCTTCTTACCACTAACGCAACTTATTCTGCTAGACTCTGCCTGCCATGTTGTACTGTGTCTATGCGATGTCTGTTTAAGCAGAAGATTCGATTACGAGCTTTTGAACTGCAGCTACAGAAGTTTTCATCTCCAATTGTGCATGATGGATCGACAGGCTTCAGTCTTACCCCATCTGGTTTGCCATCGGAGGCCGTGACCGTTAGCGTGTAGTGATCCGTGATCTCTCTGTCCAGCGACTTCGCCAGCAACAACAGGCCAGACCTGAAAGCAAAGATGACATTGAAAACCTGTGGATCATAGAGCCCAGAGGTCTAAGTATTTGACTTATATTGTGGCTTTAGAGGGCAAGCAAAAGTTAAAGACAGAAAAGGTGTTAAAATTCACACCATGTGCTGAGAAAACAAAACTGGAAAATGTCATACGCACAACAGGCCACAGACAAAATCCAGACAAAATGAATAATTTTCGGCTGAAATTAGTTCATCAAATATAGGCTGGATGGAATTATGTGCTGCTGAATGAGACAGCTGGGCAATATATTCATTTCTTGCAAGACCTGGGCCACTGTGAAAGGCTGAGGACATTTTACGTGTGCCTGGGGGCGATTAGGACTGAATTAATTGTTGTCAGGCAACAGCAGCCATGAGTAAAACATTGTACCCCATTCAAATGAGTTCTAGAACAGGGTGCATTTGGTCACACATTTACATTTGTTTACATGGTAATGCAAGTTTAACTAAGAACTTGTGGAGCAGTGAGTTAGAAATCCTGTACACCAATCCACGCATCATGAAAGTTGGGCTCTGTGTCTCCTCTGCGTCTCTCCACATCAGCCATTTTGGAGAATTACACTCTTCTGTGTCAGCCGCGCCGCAAGGATACGTTTTCTACATATATTTACGCTGTGATTTGAAACAAAACAGTGCATCCTTGTGGCGTGGCTGACACAGAAGAGCATAAGCATACAGGTCATTTTCTCCAAAATGGCGCTACGCTGATGTGGAGAGACACAGAGGAGACAAATTGTTGAATAAAGTCGTTATTTTTGTTTTATTCGCGTACAAAAATTATTCTCGTCGCTTCATAACATTGCAGTTGAACCCCAGTGGCAGATGGATTATTCTGACTATTTCATACTTTCCTGGACCTTGACAGTGTAACTTACTTGGCAGTATATGGGACAGTCACAAGCCTCCTGGTTTTCTTCCAAAATATGTTAAATTGTGTTCTGAAGAATAACAAATCATATAATATTTAGATAAATACAAAATTAATAAGATAATTATAAATTAGAATTTATTGAGATTTATTGGAAATTACTGAGATGCTATTGGCATGCAGTTTTATTACTTTTATACTTTAAATTTAGATTTTCATAACTAACAAATTATTAAAAAACAAGAGTACTTAAATAGCACTGACATCAGCATGCTTTAATGCCATCCACGTTGTTGTTATTCATGATTCAAGGGTTTAATTCTTTTCCATCATTTGATGAATAACTACTGTCCTGGGGTGTGTTTTCCAAAAGCATCGTTAGCCATCTATGGTCGCAAGCTCCGTCGTTACCAACATAGTTCAACGATTCTGTGTTTCCCGAAACCATAGTTCAAAACAGCTCTCGACCTGTGATTAGAAGCATAGTTTCTTGTTAGCGAGGGATATGGGCTTAAATAAATATGACCTTGGGCACAATAAGCAAGCTAACATGCAGTACGATCTATATATTGCATTCTATCTAAATATAAATGCATTTTAAAGGGGTCATATGATGCGATTTCAAGTTTTCCTTTCTCTTTGGAGTGTTACAAGCTGTTTGTGAATAGATAAGATCCCTAAAGTTGCAAAGACTAAAGTCTCAAACCCAAAGAGATATTCTTTATAAAAGTTAAGGCTCATCCACGCCCTCCTAAAACACCTCTTTTAAACAAGCCCCTACATGTCTAGGTCACGATGTGAGAAGATTTGCATAAAGCCAACCAAATGTTCACGCAAAGAAAGAAGACGTAACTTTGATTCTCGCTGTAGTATTGTTGCTGCTGGCATGTTGTGGAGACACTGTGTGTTTCATTGTGAAAGCGAAAATACTTTGTTTGGCTTTCCAAAAGAAGACATGACTAGAAATCAGTTGTTAAGTTATATTTACAACACTGTTCCAGAACAGTTCAACCCAAATATTCAGACGTGTGCAGCAAATTTTATGGAGGACTGTTTCCTGATCCTGGGAGCATAGACTACAATGCCAGCTGGTCTGACTCACAGTCTGTAAGTACGTTTACATATTTAAAGAATTTGAACCTGATGATTCAAATGTGAGTTTTGAGCAGTCTAGAGTAGTGCTTGTTGTTTATCATTTCTCCAATCACAAATGCAGAGATGGTTTTATGTTTATGGGGCAATGCAACGTGTAAAAAGACAGAATAAATAATTATAATCAGTAATTATGTTCCCCTGGATGCAACAAATGGCTTGTTTGTAATGGGTTTTATTGTTTTTATCTTGTCGTGCTGGTGTTCTGACCGGGATACGGCATCACAGTATGGCAAGGGGCGTTACATTCCACATTACACATCAGGTGCCATGTTCAATACAGCAGCATCTTAGAGATGTCTAATCGGTAAAATAGCAGAAGTTATTCCTCCACCACATGCTTGTGATGTCATTAACAATGGCCCTATGTTGTTGAACTAATGTGGTTCAAATGACGGAGATGCAACCGTTTTCGGGGAAACAGTCGTAACTAGCTAGTTCGTTTCAACAACAATGCATGGTACTATGGTGGTTAATCAGCATATTATGTCATTGGGCGGGAAACACACCCCTGATCGATAGAAAAGGAACACAGATATCTCTTTAAAAATAAAAATCCATTTACTTTCTGTGGTCAGTAGTTTGATGTTAATTGAGATTTGTGGCAACAAAGTACTTCAATTGAAGGTCTAATTTGTGCAGAAAAGATGAAAAATAATTTGGTTTCAATACAGCATATTAATATTTCAGCACATTGAATGCCTTTTTAAATGGACAGTGATTGTTTAATGAATAAGATGGAGTGCTGTAATACCATATGCAAAAGTGCCACAACTATTTAGTGAATTGGCCCTTTCATGTTTTGAAACAGCCAATCATTCTGTCCTGACACAATATGTCCCTCAAAACCCCCAGAGGATCTGTGAGACTGGTGGACACTGATGCAGACAGTCATGCGTTCTCCAAATAAAATAAACAAATTCAGAGCGGCATCTTCAAGGCTCCAGAGGACCTCATGTATATTCATAATGCATTCACTGCAAAGCATCGTCTGTACATGTCTAAGAGCATGCTCGCACCCTAAATTAGTCCCCTACTGAACAGCATCAATTGTAATGATAACCAGAGAATACACAAGTTTATTATTGGTATTATAAGCAGCAGCTGCAAAGACGAACAAAACCAAATGGGCTGGTTATGAAAAGCCATTTATATCCGGTGATTCTGAATAACTGAAAGGGAACATAATTTTAAATATTTAATGTCACAAAACAATAATTATAAATATTATCATTACAATAATCAATTATAATAAAAGTGTTCAGATACAAAAATACAATTATTATTATTATTATTATTATTATTATTATTATTATTATTATTTTAATAAAAGTGTTCAGAGACAAAGAGACAGAAGTTCATTTTGCATCTTACATTAGACATAATAGATTTGAATAAATGCACATAAATGTATGATTCCCCACAGACGCACATCAAGAATGACAAATTCAAATTCAGGAATTTGCCCTCAAGTCATGCTGAAGTAAAATAAATACGATATATTGAACACTAGATAAATTCTGAGTAAAATGTAGAAAAATGCTAAGCATATTGTGCTTTGTGTAGCACCTAAACTCTGCAGATCCTTCTGAGGAAACCCAATGTTAGAAATGAGTGGATTAAGTTTTAACAATGTCTATTATTATTCATCTCATGAACAGTTTAATGAGAGTACTGTTTCAGTGCAGATTGTTTTCTGAATATATCACAACGTACAGTAGTTCTGTTTTCCAAACGCACAGAAGCAAACATGTTGATTAATTCAAATGATGAGAAAAAGGTAAATAAATAAATAGTAAGCATCAGCAAAGCATATTTTATTTTATTTTATTTTATTTTATTTTATTTTATTTTATTATTTTATTTTATTTTATTTTATTTTATTTTATTTTATTTTATTTTATTTTAGATATCATTGAATCAACCTGGTATTAAGTGTCTTAAACTAAAGGTAACTAAAGTTGAAGACCTGAACTATCATGCCTCATATAAAAGTTATTACACATATCCATTCCCAAAATAAAGCAGGTGAGTTGGCACTTTAGCCTAAGCTAAGTTAAGAATATCTAAAATCCATTTAAAACTCTTACATCTCCTTTGCTTGAAAATCATTTTAAACTTTTCTGAATAATTCCACTTTAAAATTCCATTTCGCTTACTTTATAAAAGGATAACCCCACACTTCCAGCCCCCATGAAAGTGCTTTTTAAACATATACTTTATATCACCATATTCACCCTCCAGCCAGACTTTTCCAGACTCTACAGTTACACAATCAACTCGAACAGACAGCTCTATCGTAAACTCCATGGGGAGCAGAGGGCATTGTGGGAAGGAGGAGAGAAAAGGAAGAGACGGTAACTGTGAGAGATATGCTCAGGTGGTTCAACAAAAATAGCTATATTTGTTTTGTTCTTCATTTGCTGCTTATTGAAAGAACAGTAGCAGTTCATTAGAAGTGTATCCTGGTTGTGATATCTTGCTTAAATAACTTGAGAAGAGGATCAGAAGCTTTGCTCCGGGCTATGATTGAAATGCCCTTTGGTACACTGCACACTGCGGAGCATAACATGCTTTACTAAATGCATTACTAAAGAAAGAAAGTGTGAGATATCGGCCACTTAATGTTGTTTACACGTTTTACGGAGTTCTAAATCAAATAAAATGGATCTGAGGTTTTGCTATGAAAACATTTTGGGACATTTGGCCCTTCACTGCAAGCAAATGCTGAAATGTCTTAAGTTGCTATTTGAAATGGAGGAATTAATATTTTCATCACTCCTTTTTAATTATGTATCATGTTTGTGTCATAATGTAATCTGCATCCAGTGCATGTCAGGACGTGGCTGACTCAAGCACACAAATATTTCACAGAGAAAAAGCTTTTGTTTCTCTGTATTTTTCAGTGAATGCAAAGCATTGTGTGAGTGTGTCTATGTCTGAATCACAATTAAAATATCTTCTCTGCTTATTCAAACCCCAGAAACTATGGATTTTGGCAGAGCAGCCTTTTTCCGGCATTTCAAAGTGAGCTTACGTTTGGGAGACTTCAAAGACGTTGTTTGGATCTCCTCTCAGGATGGTATATGTAATGGGATCTCTTTCACGGTCGGTTGCCTGAAAATGACAGAAAGCGTTTTTGTGTTACACTAATTCAATTATGACGAGAGAGCCTTCAAACTTTGCGATCAGGAAGCACAAAATTATTCTGTATTTTGGCAGCTGACATATGTGGATGTATATTATATACTGTATATTCTAGTGAAATTAATGAATTAATTAATTTAAATTCAGCATTAATATTTGGTAAAATGTATATGAATACATTTTTATAAACGTACAGGTCAAAAGTTCTGGATCTTAAATAATCAACAGTTTTTAATGTTTCTATTTCATCTTTTTTTTTTTTTTTTTGACAATAATAAGAACCCTTATGTTTAATTGAGCACCAACGTTAATGAAAAAATATGTGAGCAAAAAATCACCAATCATTAGATCATTAGATTCTGAAGGATCATGTGACACTGATGGGTAAGTCACCTGTATGTTGAGCAGTGTGGCTCCAGTCCTCATGGCCTCACTGACCTCCAGGTTGTATATGAGTTGAGGGAAACGGGGAGGACTCTGGTTGTTGGGGGGCAGTACTTCGATATACACCGTAGTGATGGAACTTCTAAAGGAACAAAAGGAACATGATTTATATTCCTTTATTTGACAAATGTATTAAGTGTCTCACTCAAGGGTATGACGTGATAGCTAATGCATCCCCTCCAGCTACTAACTATGCCACACCAGCCACAAAACGATCAGAATGCACAACACGTTTTGACATATAATTTCCTAAAATGCTATGGCTCTGTTCCAAAATCAAGTGATCTGACTAAATAGGGAACACAGTAAGGCCCCACAGGCACTTCTTACACAAAGGCAATTTCAAAAAGAAGAGATTCCATTATCACACTGCCTTGTAAGAAGCATTATTTTAACTATAAGGCAGCATTGTATGCTGTATAATAATAATAATAAATATAATAATAAATATTATATTAATATATAATTTTATATATATATATATATATATATATATTATATATATATATATATATATATATATATATATATAATCTATTAAATATATATATATATAAGCTTTAATCTATTAAAGGGATACTCCATCCCAAAATGAAAATGTTATCATTATTCACCCCCATGTCGTTCCAAACCCGTAAAAAGCTTTGTTAGTCTTCGGAACACAATTTAAGATATTTTGGACATTTATACAAATCAACGATTTGGCAGCGATCAGCGATTTGGCAATTCTGAGCATGTACGCAGATGGCGTACGCTCTTTTGTATCAGCCGCGCCACAACGATATGTTTTTTACGTGTATTTACGCTTTGGTTTGAAAAAAAACATCACATCGGCACAGCGCTGCTGGCACAGAATTGCCAAAATGGCACTACGCTGATTTGGAGAGACACAGAGGAGATGAATTGTTGAATAAAGTCGTTATTTTTAATAACTCCTGTCGCTTCATAACGTTACGGTTGAATCACTGATGGCAGATGGACTATTCTGACGATGCTTTTTATACTTTTCTGGACCTTGACACTGTTATTTATTGAGACTGTCTATGGGACAGTCTCAAGCCTCCCTACCTACCGGTTTTTTATCCAAAATATCTTAAATTGTGTTCCGAAGACGAACAAAGCTTTTATAGGTTTGGAACGACATGGGGGTAAGTGATTAATGACAAAATTTTTGGGTGGAGAAACCCTTTAAGTAATGTTTACAGAATGTTCTTTTAACTTTATTACTATTTTATTTATGTTAAAATAAATACTATTTTATTTATTTTAAAACATTCACCTTTAAATAAAGTTATAATCACAACATTAATACTGGATATTTTAATATTCTTTTGAATATTAAAAATAAACGTTAACAATCTTAAAATTTGGGTGAAAAAGTTGTACGAAACATTTTTTTTTTTTTTTTTGTAACCTTTAAAAAACATTATAATCACAAAAAGAAAACTGGATATGTAGTCTTCTTGGAATACTAAAATTAAACGCTAATATAATGTTATATTTTGAGTGAAAATAAAGAATGGTAGAAGAGTGTAAGAAACATTCTTGTAACCTTTAAATATCAAGATTATAAAAATAATGTTATAATCAAGAGAAGAAAACTGGACATTTTGTCATTTTAGAAACATTTCAAAACAACGCAGTGGCTTCATAACCTAAATTTGTTACCTGGTTATAGACGCATCACATAAAATATTTTTGACTTAAACATACACTTTCACTTGGTTTCAGTTTTATAAACTGAAAGATGAATCAAACTTATTTACTGTAATCATGAGATGCAGTCGGATGCTGTTGATTGAGCACATGCAGCATTTTTGTATAGACTCTAATATGGATTTTTTTTTTTTTTTTTTTTGACAAAGAAAATCACCATGAAGCTTCCTCCAAGATCTGAACACTTTTCTGTAAGCCTAGCTAACAATAGCAGTCCAATTCCAGGTTGTTTTCTGGATGTTTAGTGAAAACCCAACCTGGTACTGTCATTGTTTTATGACACATTGTATCAAGACACTCATCAGTGTGCCTAATGCAAATTAGATCGGGGACTATTTTCGCTTTGGAAATGTTCCAGTATGATGAATTTGATGCCAGCACTCTCATAAAACTTTAAAAGAGAAAAATACGAGACGAAAATAACTATTTGGTTCTCACAAGCTCAACCGCCATCTGTCCAATACATGTAATAGCACACCTGCTGCCTTTGGCTTTAACCATAAACCTCTCTATCTACCTCGATAAAGTGGATACACAGTTTCAACCAAGTATCGCTCTGTGGAGAAGAACTTCAAATTTAGGTTGATTTGTTGTGAATATTAGATGCTTTTAAACTTGTTCCCGAACAGCAAAGTGAAACAATGCATTTCCTGAACTTCTCTTGCCCCCGTTCTATTTCTGCTTCATTCCCCTGTATTGATTCAGCAGTCAGCAAGAATTACAGAGGGCAGCGGCTGCTATGAATTGGACAGGAGGGGAGGTAGCGGCAATTAGAGTGAACAGCCCTTCATTTCCGCTCTTTCAAGTGTCAGCTGGACAAGAGCAGGGGCCAATATTGGCAGTGTTCTTGGGGATATTTCCGAAGCAAAATCTGTCACCCTGTGGCACTGTATCGATCTCAAACAGGGCATGCGAGGTGGAGTCTTCTGTTAGAGAGTGAGAGGAGCTGGGTTTGCAGCTGATTTACCTTCTCTGGGACGCAGGGCCATTGTCGGAGGCCCTAACGGTGAGGGCGTAGGAGCGGCCCACGGTCAGGTTGACACCAGGCAGCACTGTGATCATTCCTGTGTAGTCATTGATGGTGAAGTGTCCCTGATCCCCTGCCAAGATTTTGTAGTGCACCAACCCATTGGGACCCTCATCAGCGTCCACTGCTGTCAGCTAAAAAAATTAATTGGAGATGTTACTTCCGAGAGGACCTGCAAAGGTGCTTATTCACGTTTATCAATGTCCAAACTTCCTCTTTGGACCAGGCGGAGTCATGAAACCTGCCAAGAACATGTCCGGGTCATGTTTGCCAGATTTCAGCACATTCAGCAACTGACTACACTAGATTATTGGTAATTGGTCAATAATAATAATAATAATAATTATTATTATATATACGTTATACTATTATATAATATATAATGTATACAGAGACAAATTCTTCGTACATGTCCACATACAGTACTTGGCAATAAATGTGATTCTGATATATATATATATATATTATATATATTATATATTATATATATATAATATATAATACATATATATATATATGTACTAATAAAATAAAACTAATATAATAATATAATATTTAATATATAATACATTTTATATATTATATATATTTATATATATTATTATTATTATTATTATTATTAAAATTGTATTTTAATAATAATTTATAACAATTATATAATGTAGCACAGCTCTTTCTGACTGATTCTACAGACAGGGAGAAAAGGATTTATTTCAGAAACTTTATGAAGTGACAACTGCCAGCATACAATGGAGCAGTTAACCTTTTACACGATACAACTTGCGCTTTTTAATTTTGACTTCTGGGGTTAATCTTTCAGCATGTCAGAGCAAATCTGCACTCTATTCATGTTCTGATTGCAAAGGAATCAGTTATGCACACATTTCCAAAGAAAATTCCCATTAAGACAAAGATTAAACAGAGATCTGAGCAATTATTGCAGCAATAAGCCCCTCGTGAATGTGGGAACTACAGCTATTAATTAAAATGAATGGATTAAGGGTGAAAAGCTCTGCAAAAATGATTTAAACATTTCTAAAACAAGGTCAATATATTTGAGCAGTGAAAATGTATAAAAAACAAACAAACATATTTTTCATATATCCATAGTTAATTTTCTTGATTGTATTTTCTACTATATAATGTAAAAAAAAAATATATATATATTGTCAGACAACAAGGCTTTAAGTAAATCCACTTTTTTTTTTCAAGGATGCTTCAATGTCTTTCTTGGAACCCCAGACAAATTGCTGATAAAGATATGATTTTACTGCAGTGAAAGAGTATCTTATTGATTACCTGTAAGATTGTGTCCCCAGGCTGAATATCTGTGTAAACATTCACGCTGTAGGAGACGTTGGGGAAGGTAGGTGTGTTGTCATTGGTGTCAATCACAGTGATATCAACAGTGACTGGAGAGCTCTCCTGAACTCCATCTGAGGCAGTCATCTACAAAAGAAGTAATCAAACTGTTAATATCAAAACTGCGAGATAGAGAAAGACACTTAGTGCCTTGAGAAGAACCACATTTTGTTCTTAATTTTAAAATTACACATTGTGCACAGATAAATCATTGCAAATCAGCCATTTTAGAAAAGGAAAGCTAAAAGCAAAATTTGAAAATTGCTGCTAACTACCTATCAGCAAACAGCTACTGTGATATAAAAGGCAGATAGCCTCGTGCATTTTCCCTTTGCGTATTGTGATAGTAGAAGCCTAGCCAAATTATTCAAATGAATGCTCTTGCGTGGAGAGAACAGTCCATTGGCGGTACTCCCAACTGCCTCACTAGCTGTCAACTAGACTAATGGGATATCACAGAGAGGTTGTGGACTGCACTGTGAGAAGGGCGAAGTGTTTCTGTCAACCTCCACATGGAATAAAAGAGCTGAAGCTCGAGCACAGAAGGAGGTAGTCAAGTCAAATATCATGAATAAAAGACAACACCAATGAAAACATGTTAATAACTGATGGTCGGATATGGTTTATTTTTATTTATTTATTTATTTTTTTGCTGGCAATGCAGATATAAAGGTGATAAAGGCCTATATAATCACAATTTCATTTAAATAACACATTCAGAATTTCTACAGTCAAATTTAAATTCATGTAACAAAATATGTGCTAAAGTAATCTGAAAGAAATAATTCTGAAATGAATAAATTTTTAAACAAAAAATCAAAACACTATATAAAAAAACAAAAATACAAATAGGATTCTTTAATCCTATTATAGTAATTTTTTCACAAAAAAAAAAAAAAAAAAAAAAAAATAAAAATAAAAAACACTTTCAAATTTTCACTTTCATTTAAAAAGACCAGGTATTGTTTATTTACCAATAAATTATAATTAATATAAACACAATTATGTTTGGACTGTTATTCATATTTTTTTTTTAAAAAAGACCAGGTATTGTTTATTTTTTTTATACAGTATAATGAATATGACATAGCGACAAACAACTGGATAAGCATAATTAGCAGCATTATTATTTTTTTCTTTATATGTTTAGATAAGACCTACTTGAAATACATACTTGCTAAATGCAGACAGTATATGAATAAAGTAATAGCACTTGCTGTTCAATTATTAGACCGAACTGTTAAACAAAGACAGTAAACTAATGAAGATGGAGAAAGGGCACTCATGTGCTTGGTATTTTGTCATTAGCACAGCACAGTATTCATATACTGTTCATATGCACAACGATTTATCAAATTGTGTGAAATCTGCACACACAGTTCACACATACACCTTTAAGGCTGATTTATACTTCTGCGTCGGAACTACACCGTAGCCTACGCATAGATGCACACCCTACGCCATACCCCTACATGCACCTCTCCAAAAATCTAACAGAGGGTCAATTCTACGCGGACTGCAAGCGCTGTGATTGGTCTGCTAGAACCCCTTCCTCCATATGTACTTGAGTTTGGTGTGTGTTTATAATGTGCACTTTAATACAACAAAAAACAACACCTACCTACAGTAGTTAAAAACAACAAAAAAACAAGTGTCTTATCATTTATTATACTACATTATTACAGCATTATACATCAGTAGTTGTCCGCAACAAACAATGTCGATCTGCCGTGGTACAAGTCCTCGTGGAGATTGAAAGCATGCCATATCTTTTCGTTCTGTTGTTGTCTTCTTTTTGTAGTTTTAAATAATGATTTCATGATTTGATATTATTTGCCGCCATCATGGCTATAATGCTTTTCCGATGAGCTGCTTCTTCTTAGGATTTGGTCGTGGTACTGCGGGTTACACCAGCAACATGCCTATGGACACTGCAGACTAGCAGTCTGCATGTGTACTGCACGTCGACAAAGACACAGAAGTATAAATTAAAACTGACACACAGCCTACGACGTAAAGGCTATGGCGTAGGTCCGACGCAGAAGTATAAATCAGCCTTTAAATGTGCCTATGCACTAATTAGTTTGTCCACAATGTGGCAACACTCACTCGGGCTGTTGTTTCACAGTCGGAAAAGATACAGGAGAGACAGAATAAAAAAACAGGAGCAAAATATTTGATACTTTTTTATTGTTGTTTTCATCACCCGTAACTTCTGGAGAGAAATAGCGCAGACACTGGACAAGGATGAAACTTTCTAGTTTGTTAGGAGACTTTCTAGTCCGACACTTTCTTTTGATGCCTGACTTTCTAGTTTGCTATCAAATGAAGCATACTTTGAAAGAAAATTTTACATTTAACAAAATGTAAACAAAATGAAGTCTACTATGACGATAAGTAGGATCTCAAAAAAAAAAAAAAAAAAAACAGCTGCAAGCGCAATAGTCTGTGTCATTTCAGAGAACAATTTCCTCCAAATTAACCGCATCCTGGGTACAACAACGTGGCCCAACAGACTCGTTTAAACAAGTGAAAACAATGTTTAATGGCTACAAAGATAGGACAAATGAGATACTTGATATTCCACTGCTCTGGCAAACAAAGTTCATCTTGTCGCAAAACAGATAATGGCATCTCTAAGCAGCCATTTGTACTGTATGTGACACTCTAGCCTAACATGGCACAGTAATATCACCGGCGGGACCCCAACTCTTCTGTTCCCTTAGACGAGACCAGCTGGTTTCAGTTTCTGAATGAATCGGCGCTCAGCGGGCATGAGACGCAGTGCAGTGAATGTTAAGTCCTGCAGCCCACGTCCCATGAGCCGACCGTGACGCACGTCAGACTGAGAATCAGCATTCATTCCCAGCGCCCACCACAATTTAGTGTTCTCATACCATAATTACACACTCCTATAGAATCGGGAACAAAGGTTTTTCAGCATGAAAGCATGGTGAGAAATGTCTAGTGATAAGCCCAAAGCATACTTTGGTTTTTACGTGTATGCTAGGGCATGCGTACAATGCATTCCCTATGCACTTTTCTATCCACACATACTCTGTACCCATCTGTTTGTCCACAAGGCTGTTTTTTCACAGTTGAAAAACAAATGAAGGAGGCATAACAACAACAACAAACTACTGTGGCCTATTTCAGGAAGCCGGTTGGGGGTGGGGGTGATGAATTGCTTTAATTCTGGTTAGAGACTGCAAAAAAAAACAAAAAAAAAAAAACACCTGGATTAATTAGCTTTGAGCAAAGTCACATACATATATCTGATGGAAATAAAGTCACTCCCACTTTATCTCTTATTCCAATTTAAAGCAATAAACAGTGAAAGCTAAATTGTCTGCAAAATATATATATTAGGGCTGTCAACCGATTAAAATATTTAATTGTGATTAATCACATGATTGTCATGAGTTAACTCATGATTAATTGCACATTTTTATCTGTTCTAAATGTACCTTAAATTGATACTTTTCAAGTTTTTAAAACTCTAATCAACATGGGCTTTGACATATATAGATGCTTTATGCAAATGTTTGTTTATTATAAGTGAAACCATAGTCAGCATAGAGTATAAAGATTAGACATGTTTCATAGGTCATAGATGTTTTTCAAATAACTTGTTCATGTCTATTATACACATGAAAATAAAAGAACATAGAAATACCAGGTTTCCATTACTTCTCTTTTTCTTTGCACTGAGCAATTTACTTACACAAGCCTGTCTACATTATTTGCAGGACAGGGCAACTCACTTCTGAACATGTAAAATGTACATTTATTATTACATTTGTTTGCCTCTCTGTGCCCACATACTGTAATTTGATGCAGCCAAATTCTCAATAAAACTGATTTCATTGTTATATTTTACTGTTTCTGTTGTCAGACAACCAAATTAATATGAAATAGTGACTGAAACCCATTAAGACGACTACACCAGCTCTCCCTTCCAAGATGCTAATCTGCACAAAGATCCCAATTTATAATTGGGCTGTCATGTGATGAAATCAAATGCACAAGATAAAGATAATAGCTGTGCTGTGATTTTGGCTATACTTGCATGTAAAATTAGAGAAGCAACGATCTGGGCTGCGTTTCCCAAAAGCATCGCAAGCTTAAGTACATTTTACACCCAATGAAACCAGTGGAGCTACGATCAACTTAAACTTACGATGCTTTTGGGAAACACAGCCCTGTTTTAACTAAAAGCGCTGCTCCTCTCAGCCGCTCGCTGAAGAGAGATGTGTTATGTATTGTTGCTAGGTGCTTTTTCGAAAAAATAAAAATAAAAAAAGTCTCTGAATCTAGCGACAAAGTCGCTAATTTGGCAACACTGTCAGCATCTCCATTTCTGCAGCTACGGGCTAGTCAATGGGTCAAACAGGAAATGTGTGCTGCGTTAATCGCGTGTTAATAAAATTATAATTATATTTATTATTATTTATTTTATGTTGTTATTATTATTATTATTATTATATTATTATTATTATTATTATTATTATTTATTTATTATGGTGGAAGGAAGTAGTTCTGCACATATTTATTATAATTATAATTATAATAAAAAGTGATATTTTGAATTAGTAACAGAGGCTTGGGCTCAGCTGCTAAACTATCAAACATATATTTTAAACAGTAATTAAATCAACAAAAAATACACAGTTTTTAAAGACATTCCATTGTTGGTTTCTTATGCATTTACACACTTGTGCCATCAAACTGTTGTATAAAAGCAATGTACGAGCAATATCACACAAGTAGCAGTGCAATATAGCTGTACACCACCACTCCACTCATCCGATATTGCTCATATATATATATATATATATATATATATATATATATATATATATATCTACAGGTCCTTCTCAAAAAATTAGCATATTGTGATAAAAGTTCATTATTTCCCATAATGTAATGATAAAATTAAACTTTCATATATTTTAGATTCATTGCACACCAACTGAAATATTTCAGGTCTTTTATTGTTTTAATAGTGATGATTTTGGCATACAGCTCATGAAAACCCAAAATTCCTATCTCAAAAAATTAGCATATCATGAAAGGTTTCTCAACAAGCTATTAACCTAATCATCTGAATCAACTAATTAACTCTAAACACCTGCAAAAGATTCCTGAGGCTTTTAAAAACTCCCAGCCTGGTTCATTACTCAAAACCGCAATCATGGGTAAGACTGCTGACCTGACACCCTCAAGCGAGAGGGTAAGACACAGAAAGAAATTTCTGAACGAATAGGCTGTTCCCAGAGTGCTGTATCAAGGCACCTCAGTGGGAAGTCTGTGGGAAGGAAAAAAGTGTGGCAAAAAAAACGCTGCACAACGAGAAGAGGTGACCAGACCCTGAGGAAGATTGTGGAGAAGGACCGATTCAGACCTTGGGGGACCTGCGGAAGCAGTGGACTGAGTCTGGAGTAGAAACATCCAGAGCCACCGTGCACAGGCGTGTGCTTTTGGACCAGAAACAGCGCGCAGAAGCGCCTGACCTGGGCTACAGAGAAGCAGCACTGTACTGTTGCTCAGTGGTCCAAAGTACTTTTTTGGATGAAAGCAAATTTTTGCATGTCATTCGGAAATCAAGGTGCCAGAGTCTGGAGGAAGACTGGGGAGAAGCAAATGCCAAATGCCTGAAGTCCAGTGTCAAGTACCCACAGTCAGTGATGGTCTGGGGTGCCATGTCAGCTGCTGGTGTTGGTCCACTGTGTTTTATCAAGGGCAGGGTCAATGCAGCTAGCTATCAGGAGATTTTGGAGCACTTCATGCTTCCATATGCTGAAAAGCTTTATGGAGATGAAGATTTCGTTTTTCAGCACGACCTGGCACCTGCTCACAGTGGCCAAAACACTGGTAAATGGTTCACTGACCATGGTTTTACTGTGCTCAATTGGCCTGCCACTCTCCTGACCTGAACCCCATAGAGAATCTGTGGGATATGTGAAGAGAAAGTTGAGAGACGCAAGACCCAACACTCTGGATGAGCTTAAGGCCGCATATCGAAGCATCCTGGGCCTCCATAACACTTCAGCAGTGCCACAGGCTGATTGCCTCCATGCCACGCCGCATTGAAGCAGTCATTTCTGCAAAAGGATTCCCGACCAAGTATGAGGTGCATAACTGAACATAATTATTTTGAAGGTTGACTTTTTTTGTATTAAAAACACTTTTCTTTTATTGGTCGGATGAAATATGCTAATTTTTTGAGATAGGAATTTTGGGTTTTCATGAGCTGTATGCCAAAATCATCAGTATTAAAACAATAAAAGACCTGAAATATTTCAGTTGGTGTGCAATGAATCTAAAATTTTATCATTACATTATGGAAAATAATGAACTTTTATCACAATATGCTAATTTTTTAGAAGGGACCTGTATATATATAAGTCCATAATATATATAATATATATATATATATATATATATATATATATATATATATATATATATATATATATATATATATATATATGCCTAAATGCATGCTTTAGAATATGTATAACTTTTAAAATTGCTTGACTAACATGTTCTCTTTTAGGTTTTTTTGTGAACCTATAAACGTTATTAATGAAATAAATACAGTTCAATCACTTGCATTAATAAAGTCAGATATTTTCTTTCAGCTGCCATCTCAATTTTTTATGGCAGCAGCTGTTTTTTTTTTCCTGCCTTGTAAATATATTTAAATTCAAGCAAATCTCTTAATATTCATCAGAGAAGTGAATCATGGCAATTCTCTCACAAAAAAAGTAAATTTAAACTGATGCACTCCATGTTTCATGTGATTGGCTGCTTGCTGCAGAAGTCACACTTTCAGATGCACAATATATAAAGATAATCCTAAAGTCTGAAAAAAAAACCTAAACTATACAGAAATAGCAATACTAAACTACCAAACCTAATCTAAAGCAGCACTGTAAACATTTAGTTCTGTTAACTCCAAAGACACCGATATACTTCAAGCAAAATAAATAAATAAATAAATAAATAAATAAATAAAATAAAACTGACGTGACTGTGTAATTTTTTACAAAATCAGGCCAAAACGAAGTTTGTTTAGAATTCATATAAGGAGTCAGAATCAGCTTGCAAAAGCAAAGCTTCCAAAACAAACAAAAAAAATTGGTTTGTGGCGACTACGTAATAGGTAGTTGTGGCTCTGGGTCTCCACCCTCTTTTACATGGAACTCTTCACTGATTAATTTCTTCTGTTGAGCCCTTTGAGATTAGATGTAAAACCATGAACACACTGGAGGGAGAAATTATTAATAGTAGAAACTGAAGTAGTAATTCTAATTGAAAGTAGCATTGTTCACCAACAGTATACCGCTGCAAAAGTATTTCAAACTTCTTTTTACCCCTAAGTGAAGACTGAAGGTGAAGTTTGCTGGGAGTTTATCGAAGCCTTAAACCTAGACTCTGTTCATCTGGGAATCAGGCAGCCAGGGGACTGACAGACCCTTGAAGATGGCTCTTCATAGAAGATAAACCAAATAATAAAACATATTTTAATTCTTGGGTGACCACACCTTTAACTACCAAATTAGGCCTTTTCCATCCCTCAACATCACAACCTTCAAAAACATATCAGCCAATATGATATTACAGTAAGAAACCCAAATAATTTGTAGTGTGTTCAGATTGTCTAAAAAGTAGTTTGGGCTGCTCCCCTCACTGTTGTTTGCTGTGAGTCTGTCACAGAGACCGACGTGATTCCTCAGGACACCTTTTTCAGTGATATCTGTCAGGTAGAGACTGTACACATGTCGGAGTTGTGGCGCTCATGTGGTAGATGCAAGTTTGATTCTGGCATGGGGAATGCAATTATCCGATCCCACTCCTCTCTGCTCACAATTTTCTGTCTCCTCTTCACAGTATCATTCTAACAAAGAAGCTGAAGCTCCTGCAATAATAAAAAACAGCAAAAAAAAAAAAACATCTGGACGGGCAAATATAACACTGAAGCATCATTTTGCAATGTTTTGGCTGAAACTAGCTAATTTGGAAGCTGTGACATCAAAAAACAGCAAATAAGGACATGTTTAGAGTATGCTGTACTTCAACAAATATGGTGAAATTGGAAACTTGCTGTTGCCACAGAGACAGTGTTACCCAACTTTACAAGTGAAATCAATCCTAGAGTCATGACATCATCTCAGCGAGGTGCTTCAAGAGCTGAGCTTATCACATGTGCAAAGTTTGGCACGTCAAACTAGACAGCTCAGACATCTCAGTTAGCTCCAGGGTGCCGCTTAGGTGGAGTCCTTCATGTCGGTCCCTTCTGCTTAAAAACAAATTCAAGGACGTGCACCTCCAGTAAGAGTAAGTGAGCTGCATTACTGAAAGGCACCATTACTGCATAAGTTATTTCATGTATATATGCAGAAGGAAGCTTAACAACTACTACTGTCAGAAAAACTACTGTCAGATAGATAGATAGATAGATAGATAGATAGATAGATAGATAAATAGATAGATTTAAAATAGAAAGCTGTTTTAACATTAAAATATTTTCAAAAAATAGAAATAAAAATTTGGTAAAATTCCTTTTAACAATATGTTATATATTCTGGCTTTGTAGAAAATGCTGCTAAAAATGTTAAGCATGTATTGACAAGCGAGTGTGCCAACACGTACAATTGCAGCAAACGTGTTTCCATTTACCAGGGAGATGCAATTGTGTATTCTTGTGTAGGTCATAATAGTATGACCCATACTTCCACAATTTCCCCGGTCCTAAAAATACCATTGTTCTCTCTCATTAACAGGCCGGCAGCACTATAATACACTCCACTGTATCACTGTAATATATGTCAGGGACTAAAATAACCATGGACGTGCTCAGCGTTAATTCAGATCCATTCACCACCAAGCAAAAATGTGGAGAAAACAGCAACCACCTACATGTCACCAAATTGAGCTTTGCATATCTCTATTGTACAGTTTGATAGGCAGGGAAATATGGTGCCTTTGTGTGAATTGCACAGCAGGACCCTGGGAGAATTACTGATGGCATGACTGCGGTGATCTGCAGTGTCCATGTGACCTGATGCAGCGCTCTGCTATCCAGCATTGTGAAAATAAAATAACAACATGTTCACATTAGAAATTTCAAATTATTTGTCTTTATGGCTCTTCACACTTAAAATATTTTAACCTGGGTCATTCTAAACCCTGAGTAAACAAAGTCCTGGGTTATCTTGTTTCATGTTATATATTCCACAGTTTACCCAGGTTAACAGTTAATCCTGGGTATTCATATGCTGACAATTCACACGTTCTTATTTAAATATTTGTGGCGTCAGTGTCACTGATTGGACAAATGCAGCACATTACCTGTTTACATAACGGCTCTAGCGTTTATAACTCTGAATAGACTTTTTGGTGGAATATGAACATAGCTTTCAATAAATCAGTACAACAATGGAAGAAAGTTGGCTACTCAAAAGCCATGATTTATGTATATTTGTCTTTTTTTAATGTATTTATTTATTTATTTTTCTGCTAATTACAGTCTCTCTGATGAATCATGGGTACATCGATATGCCTCAAAACATCATATAAATATTCCTAATTCTCATTTATTAAACAAAACCATGTTCCTCTGCAAAAATATAAGGCCAGATATTCTGTATTGTGTATTTTATTTCTGCAAAGCTATTAAAATATAGATTATTTTTCCAAGTTAAATAAATAAATAAATAATATATTGGGGACTCTGTGTGATTTGTCACTGACCCACATCACGTCCTTCAGTAGAGCCACTTGCAAAGAGAATCTATATGACCGCATGGCTTGCACTTGATCAGAATTTCTTTAGTGCAGTGTACAGTTTTAAAAATAACCCCAGAGTGAAAAATCGAGTAGTGTGTGGAGAAGCGAATTTAGACAAAGTCCTTCACATGAAAGCTGCAAGCCCCAGTGACAGAGAGAGAGGGCTAAGCAGGCTTGTCAAGGAACGGTGGCACGGAGCCCTTACCGTGAAGACATAACTCGGCTGTTCTTCATGGTCCACGGGCCTCAGTAGTGTCAGGTAGCGTGCGATCCCACTTGGCGTCACTGCAAAGATGCTGTTGTAGTTGTCCAGAGAGATGCGCACCATGGGATCTTTCGTCTGCAGTGCAAATAAATCACCATAGGTTCCCGTGTCAGAAGGCAGAGACATCAGAAGATAGAGCATGCTGGGAATATGACTATACAAATTGCTAAGGATGGGGAGAAAACACACTCATAAAACCCAGTGCATTAGAGAAACATACTGTATAACGGAGAACTCCAGTCAAAAGAGAGATAAACAACCCAGCATCTTCTAAAAGAAATTTCAAAAGCACCAACTTCTGAAGTTTAAAACACTGATATCTGAGATATCAAAGTAAACGAATAAGGAACATAAATATCTAAAGAGATTATACAAGAGCAACAGTATTACAAGAAACCTTCATGCTTATGAAATCTGCAAAAATAAAGCATTTGAGATGTTAAGTATCAGCACTGAGGTAAAACACAATATTACCATGTAAAGTTTGGAATAATACATATTTTTCTAATGTTTTTGAAAGCCTTTTATGCTCACCAAAGCTGCAGTTACTATGATCAAAAACACAGTAAAACAGTAATATTGTGAAATATTATTACACTTTAAAATAACTGTTTTAAATGTACTTTATTCCTTTGATGCAAAGCTGAATTTTCAGCATCATTACTCCAGTCTTTAGTGTCACATGATCTTTTATTTGTCTTTAATGTTTTTGTTGTTGTGCTTAAGATGCAGTCACTTTTTTGATGGAAAATGAATAAATTTTCATATAGTTATATTTTCAAAGTTACTTTTGATTGTAATAATATTTCACAACATATAGTTTTTTTTTTTCCTTAAAAAAAGTGCTTGAGTATGAGATACTTAAAAATAAATAAATAAATAAATTAAATAAATAATGCAAATACACAAGCTGCCTATTTGCTGAATCATGAACACACTGTGGAAAAAAAAAATTGTATTGTTTTATACAGTTATGATTGTGTGAGAACAACACTAATCACTTTAGAAATGTGTAATGCTGGAAATGCTGGGATTTCATGTGGTGCCTTCCAGCCGTTATCTATAGGAGCTTTTTTGCAGTTTACACCAGCTGAAATTCCCCCAGTGCTACAAGCCATGG
Source organism: Cyprinus carpio (assembly GCF_018340385.1). Taxonomy (NCBI): domain Eukaryota; kingdom Metazoa; phylum Chordata; class Actinopteri; order Cypriniformes; family Cyprinidae; genus Cyprinus; species Cyprinus carpio. The sequence continues at coordinate 5,414,948 of NC_056608.1, forward strand.
AGACTTTTAAATCAGCCATTATGCCCTTGCAGTACATAGATTTTTCATACCACACTGTGCATTATGCGGATGCTGACCTCTTGAAAAGTGCACAGAACATATATTTTTGTGTGAGTATTAATTGCAAAATGTTTTCAATGTATTTCCTTATTTAAGGGAACACAAATAAAATGTAGCAAATATATTTCATTTATGTTACAGCAGTACTTCTCATTAACCTTAGCAGTTTACTTTTGTAAAGCATCCCATTTGAATTGGATTTAAAAAGAAATGAGTGATTTCACCATTATTTAATGGTAAGCACAATAAACTGTCATCTAAGGAAAATACTTGCATTTGTATTACTTTACATTTACATTAATTTATGTAACAAGGCTTATGCAATGCTATACTTTAAAAAAGCTTTAAAAAAACATGCTATAATAAAAATTCTACAGTAAAAAGTAAAAAAAAAACTGTTATTAAGTTACCTTATCATAAATAGTGAAAAAAGCTGTAAGTGGTTTAACATCACTTTACATGTAATTTTACAGTAAATTATTGTCAAATTTATGTTTTTTGATGCTATCATCCTGACCAGTTCATTAACAGTGTAAAAGTTAGAGGCAGGACTATCTGATAATATAAATATTAAACATTAAATGAGCATTAATATAAAAATATATTTTAGCAAGTACACTTATTAGCACACAAATAACACACTTCAGATTAAAATGTTTGCAACTCCACTAACAATTCCTTATTATGCTCCAACACAGTCGTCCAAATTTACCAATTTATTAATGAGATACATTAGATCAATTTCCAGTCTGCCCAAAATGTAAATGAAAATCAATAAACAAGATGCAGAGCAGTAATCATGCAAAGCATTAAGCAAATTGAACGATACAAAAACACAGCACAGCGAAAATGAGCGAAGAGAGAGAAGGCAAACAAGGGCTTTTCACTTCACACATCTGTTGTTAATTTCATTAATACCTACAGGCACATCACCGGGATTCAGCTTTACATGGGAGACAAAACATATGCTTGACATTAGAGCATTTGCCATCTGTAAGACTTATGGGATTAAAGAGATAGTTCACCCATAATTTAAAATTCTGATGTTGTTTAATCAACCTCATGCCATTCCAAACCTGTACGACTTTTTTTTTTCCTGAAACATAAAAGAAGATATTTTACAAAATGTACATGCTGCTACTTTTGGAATAATTACTTTTTTTTTCTTCTTCTGTGATTGAATTTTCAGCAGCTGTTACTTCATGCCACATGATCCTTCAGAAATTATTCATTTGGTGTTCAAGAAAAATATATAATTTTTATCAAAGTTGAAAACTTGTCTGAAGTTGAACGCAGTTTATGCTGCTTTTGTGATACACTACCATTAAAAAGTTAAATAAATAAAAACAACAACAATAATAATAATTTTATTCAGCAAGTACACATTAAATTCATCATAATTACAGTAAATAATAATATATTATTTAAAATGTATAACATTACAAAATATTTCTATTTCAAAAGCTTCCTATTTATCAAAGTAGTTTTCAATAAATAAATATTAAGCATTAAAAAAATTTTCAACTTGTAAATAATAAGAATCATTGCAGCACCAATAATAATTCATAAAAAAAAAAACACCAAATCAGCATATTAGAATGATTTGTGAAGGATCATGTGACACTGAAGACGACAGGAATAATGATGCTGAAAATGTAGCTTTACCACCACATGAATAAATTATATTTTAAAACATTAAAAGAGAAAACAGTTCTATTAAATAATAATAATATTCCACAATATTACTGTTTTTACTGTATTTTTGATCAAATAAATGCAGCCTTGGTGAGCATAAGGGACTTCTTCCAAATAAATAAAAATAAATAAATAAATAAATCATTCCACACTTTTGACCAGTAATGCACAAAAAATACTAGTACAGCCTAGAGAGAAGTAGTATGGAAACTAGCTGCATGAACATTCTTAAAAATATCTTCTTTGGTGTTCCACTTATTTAGAACTATCTGAGGGTGACTAAATGATAGATATTTCATTTTTGGCTGCACTGTTCCTTTAAAGTAAGAGATGTTAGTCAGAGTTCGCTATGTACTAAGCACTTTGTCTTTGCCATCTATAAAGCAGTGATAATTGCAAAGAGAGAACACTCAGGAGAACATTAGTGCAGCGTAAGCACCTCCCCAATAAGTCTCTAAGTGCGAGCCTCCGAGACCATATCTCTGATGCTGTTTTCAATTTTAATTTGCTTTTCTAAATGCTCCATAGAGCAGGAGCTTTGGTTAACTTCAGAGGAACATTTCTATACACACACAGACACACACATATCCCTCAGGACATGTGAAAATGATTGCCGTCTGAGCACCAGCACAGAAAGAGAGACTCCTCACCTCCTCGATGTCGTTATCCAGGGCGATAATGGCGAGGGGGGTGGAGAGATTGGCACTGCTCGAGATAGTTGTGCCCAGCGGAGCAGACTCAGAGATGAATCCATGATAAGTGGCCACCTGGAAATACGGCGCCTGATTGTTCTCATCAAGCACCTCAATGTGGAGATTAGCGAACACCGGGAGAGGGTGTCCGTTATCCTGCTCTGCCTAGAGAAAAGAATGCCATGAGTTGAGAGATTCTGACTCTAAGATGGGATACTGGTGTGAAACACAGCCTTTTTGGATTATGGCATGCTGCACATATTAGAAGAGCAATGCGATAAGCCTCTATGGGCAAACGCGGGATTAACACTATCTACAGACTCGCCCCTCTAAATTAAATAAAGACCATGGCTGATTAATTCAGGTCATTCCCAAACTTAATTCTCTCAGAGTCTGGCATGCACCCAAGTGCTCCGAGCGCCTGAATATTTAGTGGAGTAACTATTGCTCGAATTCCTACCACACCAGCGGCATTCACTTACAAGACTTTCACCTATATGAAACTAAAATAAAAAATTAATTTCTGAAAATTCTGAACAGAGGTCTTTGGATTAAAATGTCATGGATTTTCAAAACTGCATGGCTTAATGGCTCCATGCAGATCTAAAAGAATGCTTGTATTGTTAAAATGCCACACTTTTTAAAGTTGACTGAATACTGTACTAAAAGTTTCCAGCCAAAATGTATTCTAGTGTGGCACAACAGTAATTAGTGTAGTCTGATTACAACACAAATGACTCTAATAAGTCAGCTTGTTTTAATGAATTAAAGACATACAGATTTATAAACTGTGAAAGTTAAATCAGTTTAGTTACTGACTCATTGTTCATATTACATGTATGCCACACTTTCTGAAGTTGACTAAACACCACACTAAAATAACATTGCTAGTGAATCTACTTAACTCTAACGAGTCAGTTCTTTTTTTAATGAATCAAACAGTTGCAGGGTAGCACTTTATTTTACAGTCCTGTTCCTCATGTACATACTATGTACTTACTACAGTAATTAAAATAACTATGTAATAACTAGGTACTAACCCTGAACCTACCCCTAAACCTAACCCTAACCCATGTAGTTACCTTGTATTACCAGAACTTTCTAAGATAAATACACTGTAAGTACACTATAAGTACATGTAAGTACACATACTGTAAAATAAAGTGCAACCCAAATAACGAGTCAGTTCTTTTTTATTGAATCAAACACTTTTTTTTTTCACAACACATTTATTTATTTATTTATTTATTTTTAAACACAAATTAATCAAATGTTAGTTCTAATATATAGTTAGGAATAATTATTAGATTGCATTTATGCCACCTATTAAAACAAATGCAACAGGTCAATACAAAGTCAGTGCAAACAATATTATTGTTTTGTTTTTACTTAAAATGATTTATTATTGAAAGAATTATCATTTTGCCATGAAATTACATTTTCCCCTAAATATGTATACATAAAAAGTACTAAAAATAGTGATTAATGTAACTTTTAATGCAACGATTCTGAACCAGAATTGTTAAATTCTTTGCTATTACTATTTCTAGATAGACTCTTAGGTTATTGGAGACATTTAATACCATAACTGAACTGAAAAACTCCCTCCTCTTGCATGGTGTTTATAATCACATTTTGCAAACTATTCTCACTCAAACTTTTAGGGAAAATGTGTTTGAAATAAAGACAGAGAGAGCTGTTGGATACCTAAAACTGGTGACGTTGAAGTCACATGACCGTGATATAACTTGTTGATATCCAACATTTAGCTTTTGACGTCTGACAATTATATTTACCGTAGGCTTCAAAATTCATAAAAACTGTTCATTTGTGAACTTTTTTTGGTCACAGAGCTTATTTTCTGCAATAACTGCTGGAGAAATCCATCTGTAATGATGTGCATAACTAATACTTTATCAGTTTTGGTGCAGTTGACAAATATATAAAAGTTAATAAGCTGTAGGCTGCCTTCCTCAAGTATAAGTACAGATGAATTCAGTCCTGCTCTAATATGTGAGTGACTATATCTTCACTCTCACATTAGCAACCAAGAAAAATTAACTTTAGCCATTTGAGTGACAGCAAATATTTCTAGACAGCTACAATTTAGGCTGAAGGGCAAGTTGAGAGTGGCATTCTGTCAAGGAAGGGAAGACAGACTGAGAGTCAACAAGACTTGACAGAACTGTAAATATGAATGAATAGACAACATCTAGTGTGATAAACACGTAACTCATCAGAATATGATATTCATTGCATCAACTAGATTACCTCTCATGCTTAAATTGAAACCTTGCAGGCATTTCTGTGGAATGCATGAAAATAAGAAATGATGTATAATATTTTGGTGGTGTGATGTATACTTGGCTCACTGCGAGGCATTATTAAAGAAATAATTAAAGCTACAGAAATATATTATAATTCTTTCAATAAAGCTAGTCTCAGAATAGTGAATGCCCAGGTTCTGCCCACACAGACGGTTGACTGACAGTCTTATGCATACTAAACATAAAAATGGCATGTTGCTAAAGTTCTGCGTTTGTTCTAACACAATGACATTTTTAAGTGTGGCTTAAAGGGATACTCCACCCCAAAATGAAAATTTTGTCATTAGTCACTTACCCCCATGTCATTCCAAACCCATAAAAGATTCGTTCATCTTCAGAAAACAATTTAAGATATTTTGGATGAAAATCGGGAGGTTTGTGCCTGTCCCATAGACTGCCAAATAAATAACAGTGTCAAGGTCCAGAAAAGTATGAAAAGCATTGTTAGAACAGTCCATCTGCCAACAGTAAATCAGAGACTCTGTGTCTCTCCAAATCAGCGTAGAGCCATTTTTGAGAATATGAGATGCTTATGCTCTTCTGTGTCAGCCGTGCCACAAGGATGCACTGTTTTTTTTTTTCTTTTTTTTCAAATCAAAGCATAAATATATGTAGAAAATGTATCCTTGTGTCACGGCTGACACAGAAGAACATAAGCAGCTTGCGTATAGCTCATATTCTCCACGGGGAAGTCGCGGCCTAATGGTTAGAGAGTCGGACTTGCAATCCAAGGGTTGTGAGTTCGAGTCTCGGGCCGGCAGGAATTGTAGGTGTGGGGAGTGAATGTACAGCGCTCTCTCCACCCTCAATACCACGACTGAGGTGTCCTTGAGCAAGGCACCGAACCCCCAACTGCTCCCCGGGCGCTGCAGCATAAAAGGCTGCCCACTGCTCCGTGTGTGTGTTCACGGTGTGTGTGTGTGTGTGTTCACTGCTGTGTGTGTGCACTTTGGATGGGTTAAAAGCAGAGCACGAATTCTGAGTATGGGTTACCATACTTGGCTGTATGTCACGTCACTTTCACTTTCAAAATGGTACTACGCTGATGTGGAGAGACACAGAGGAAACAAATTGTTGAATAAAGTTATTTTTGTTTTATTCACGTACAAAAATTATTCTTGTTGATTCATAACGTTACGGTTAAATTGTGTTCCGAAGACGAACAAAGCTGTCACAGCTTTGGAATGACATGGGGGTAAGTGATTAATGATAAAATTTTCATTTTGGGGTGGAGTATCCCTTTAAGTGTCCATATAATTTGGGGCCACTGTATGCCTGATGCATTACAGAATCCAACTGACAGATATGTGTAAACTGATGAATTTTGGGATTCTTTCAGCGTACGGACTACGTGATTGGATTTTGAGGGGACTCAAATGGGGGCTCAGCCCCACTGCTTTTGCTTTGAAACTGAGATCTTGACTGGCAGGCTGACATGCTGTTGTCACAATAGGACTGATTTTTATCTGTGTGGTGCCTCAACTGAAATTCCCTTAGGAAAAACTCTGGAAGTTACTCTGTTGCTGATCTTACACTGATTTGCAGAGGCAAAACTACTGTACCTGGCAGTCTGTGATACAGTGTGAAGAATATCATTCATTTGATCTTGTGTACAGCAGTACATTCAATATATCCTACCCATCTAACACTTTAGTTTGGTTGTGGGAACATTAAAAAGTACAACAGATTGAATAAAATATTTCTTTCTAAAATTCAATTAAAAAAAATAATATATATATATATTATTCTTCCATAGTAACAGATGTATATTCTAGGAACAATAACTATCAATGTATTCCCATTTTTATATATTTCTTATTGTTGTTGTTGTTGTTAGACACACACACACACACACACACACACACACACACTGTATAATATCATAATAATACTACTACTATACCTGTCAGTGTTACAGTTTGAAATATATAATTAGTTTCATTATTATTATTATTATTATTATTATTATTATTATTATTATTATTATTATTATTATTAAATAAATACATACATATATACATACATATACTGTATATTTGTGTTGCTTCATATAAGCTTTACATATAGAGAATGGTCTACATATACTTAATTTGGTTTTCAGCACACTCTACGGTGTGTGGTTTTATTGCTAATGGACTAATTGTGCAACTTAATGCTGTGCTTGTTTTTCACATAATGGAAAAGGTCTAACTGCCAAATATATACTCTAGAACTGTCAGTGTGAACGACCGAGACCAACCGGCCAATGGAGTTAGTCTGGCTTGAGCAGTCACAGGAAACATGTCTCCTCTGTATATTCTACTCTTTTCAAATAAACCCTGCTACGCGCATAAACTTTAAATAGGGATAGAAAAGAAAGAGTGTCAGAAATAGCAAAAAAAAAAAGAACAAAACCTGATTTCTAAAAAAAAATACTTCTCCCAGAAATACAAATCCTGTCATCATTTACTCACCATTATTCTGTTTCAAACCTGTAAGACTTTCTTTTCACAAAGGAGTTTAACCATGTTCACGCTTCTCTTTTCCATACACTGAAAGCAGGCAGTGGCCATGGGCTGAATGCTCCAAAAAATACATGAAAGCACCAAATCTGCATGAAAGTATCATGAAAATGCTGCATATGACTAGTGCACTACACTCTTCTGAAGTCATAACGTAATCTGTACGATGAACAGACCAATAGGTAATGTAAGTCTGAAGATTTTGCAGTTTCTTGCAGCTCTCAAATTTAATTCATGCTTCTTTTGTTTTCCACAGCAGAAAATCATATGGGCTTGGAACAATGTGAGTAAACATTCTCAGGATTATCCCTGTAGTCCAATAGAACTGAATCAATAAACACTCATGAAGCCATAGCAGTATCGCTGTATGCAGCTAGTCGTGTTCTCTTTGATTCTGAGAAGAGCTACGGGGTTCAACAGCCAGTCCATGCCCACCTCACGCTTCCCAATGTGAAAAGGCTGACGGCATGAACAGTGTTCTTTATGGATCATCACCCTGTATCTGCACAGACTAACATTCTAGACCCTGATGTTCAGTTTCTACACTCATGAACATGCTTGGCTCAATTCCATAATTTCCCCTTCTGAGATCTGCATCATTTCTAGTTATGTGGTACATTTTCATACCCCTGTCATATATGTCTTAACAAATTGGAAAGAAAATTAAAATCATGATTCACAATGATAGAAATCATATCAGATATTGTTATCATATTACAATTAAGCTTGAACATATGAACCATGTCCAGGGTGCCCAGACATTTTTTTTTAACTAATAAATGTTCATAATCACTACAAATTTCATAGCTATCCATGATAACTGGATACATTTATTTCTAAATAAAGTTATAAACATAAGCATTAGGGGTTTTTTTTCAGTCTTTTAGAGAATAATTGAGAAAAATATGTAAAAATGTCTATGATCTTTCCATGACTGTATATGTATGTATGTATGTATCCATAACAATAATAATGAGATTTCTTTTTTTTTTATTTACTGTTGTTTGACATTTAATTTTACTGAGCTTCCATTCATTCATTCATTCATTCTTATTTATCATAAATAATGTTTTTTTTTTTTTTTAATCTCCTGATGTTTCACATTTAATTTCACAGATTTTCCATTCATTCATTTATTTGTTTCTTTTATTTCTTTTAGTTAGTTATGGCTGGTCCGAATACCATTTTTTTCAGCTTTCAAGCTTCGGTAGTAATCAACACCAAATATTCGAAGCTTCGGAGGGAGGGAGGGGGCTGAACATATTCTTTTCTCAACACCGTGTCTACACTGGATGTGGCGCGGCGTGGCGGGATAAATTCCTGACAGTTCATCCAATCCACTTCACGAGTGGCGGGTTGCTGCAGACCCAAGGGAAAAAAAGTGTCTTGCAATGTCTCGTTTTGGTGCAATATGGGCACGTGACACATTCCTAATTAATAAACTTTTAATAAACTACAGAACAGAGCGAGCCGTAAGTGGCGCACCTCACACGGACAGGGCTTATAAGCTCAGAGAGCAGACACTGCACTAGTGATACAAAACACACAGGTCTGTTAAGAACAATACTTTTAATATAGACAAATTATTATTATTATTTATGTTTTTTTTATGGCTACTGTATTCGCAAGTATTTTCCAAGCGAATTAACTACATGTACCATGTGTAAAATTACTGATTAACATGACGGATAAAAGCAGGTGTTTTTGTTTATTTATTTTTTTACACTAACAATATACTATAGGCATACTACTTACAGAAATTAGGTGATTTTTCTAACTTGATGTGAGTTCATAGGCCTACATGATTGTCAAGAAAATCAGTGAAATATATATATATATATATATATATATATATATATATATATATATATATATATATATATATATATATATATATATATATATATATATATATATGTATATGACATTTAATTTCACTGATTTTCTTGACAATCATGTAGGCCTATGTACTGTATGCCCCCCACCCCCCACGCCTATGTTTGACATTTAATTTCAGGGATTTTCCTTTCATTTATTCATTTATAATATGAATCATTTTGTTGTTGATGTTGTGGTTATTACCTTGATTACCAAGTCCAAATGCTGGTACTGTTCCCTGCTGATGGGTTTCAGGAGTTGAAGCTCAGCTGTGGTTTGATTCAAGGAGAAATACTCTGCATATGATGCAGGTTTGCCTAGAAAAACAGAAGACTGAAGAATAAATGAAGCAATTCATAAGACGAATGACTTGCATTCAAGAGTTCGGCACTGAACATAATAACTCACCAGGGCACCATGGTTTTGAGGCTTATTCAGTAACGTATTCATTTTCATAGACATACTTCAAACAGAAAGGCAAAATAAACCCACTAATGCACTTCCTCTATAAATAGTGGCACACAATATCGAGTGCTTTGTTGATAGTTAAAAGCATAAGGCTGCTATTGCCGAGCCGCACTGCTATGACCTACAATATGTTCTGACATATCCCTGACTGGAGGTCTAACCATTCTGGTGGTGCGCTTTAGTTCCTCGGCTCAGGTCGCGAGCACCGTTGTTCCCTGAGCCCGCTGCTGCACTTCCAGGTTTCATCTCAAAGCACAGTGGGTGGGCGCACCTTGCCCGCGGCATAAATGCATTTGACTCCCGCTGAATTTCCGACCCACCGCTCCGCTTTGCCTCGCTTGGAATACCACTGTTTCCTGCACAGTGTGGCCTTGTATGCTGGTAGCGACTCAATATAGAGTACAGAGAGCCTGACGGGAACTTACCGATGAGAATGGAGTACAGGATTCCCGGGCGGTCTGATGGAGGCTGGATGTTTCTGTCTTGATCCACAGCTTGAATGGGAGGAGTCACGTTGACAGGGTTTACTCGGCCCTGGAAAAGAGAAATAGAGAAGATTGCATTATTTTCACTGAGAGAGAGAGAGAGAGAGAGAGAAAACTTTCTGGAAATGTTCACTTAGTATTCATGTTGATTTTGAAAAACTTGAAAAACAAGAAATGGTGTAAATATAATGACTTGATAAATATGCAGGTAAAAAAAACAAAAACAAAAAAAAAACACTATGACAACATGTGAGCTTCTTAATATTTACTTACATATAAATAGTTAAGTAAATATTTAAAGTACTGCTCCGGCTGGGTTTTCATGGTATGTGTGTGTGTGTTCACTGCTGTGTGTCTGCACTTGGATGGGTTAAAAGCAGACCACAAATTCCGAGTATGGGTCACCATACTTGGACACACTTCACTTCACTTTACTTCACTTCCTTTAAAAAAAAAAATTCAAGATTAAATTTTTTTTAACAAACGACATGAAATATTAATTGAGAAAACACTTTTTTTTTTAGGACTTTTTAAAATACTTTTTTCATACATGATGGTTGCACTACATGACTTTGTTGGTCACATAACATGAGACAATTTATTACTACTAAAATTTTTAATAATTTAATAATTTATTTGATAGTAATTTATTTATTTATTTGTTTGATAGTTTGTTTGATAGTTTGCTTGTTTGTTTATTGTGTTGGTTGCACCACATAAACAAGCCACATAACTAAAACAAACAAACAAATAAATAAGATTATGCCAATATTATGCTAACTATTTCAGTTTTCAAGAATGCCATCCTTTTTAATTAGTTTTTCTTCATTATATTATCATGACAAATTATATCAGAAATATACATTTGATATCTACCCCCCCCCATGTCAAAATATCAAATTTAGAAATTAATATCATACTCAGAATAGGTGTAATCAACTTAGTATAATGGTATTTATGCCATTTAATTGCAAAAAATAAAATATATATATTTTTAAATCTATTTATATGTAGATGGACAAGAAGCATCAGTGACCAATTTGTCATTTTTCCAATTAGAAGACACAAAGCATTTGGACAATGCACACATGGACTAGTAAACAAGTAAAATAAAAAAAAAGAAGAAGATGATACAACATAATACAATGATACAAGATAAACAATAATGACACTTTATTTCTCTGTTGTGGCACAGTAGCAATAAAGGCATTTTGGTGCTGTCATGTAACGTCATCGCAACATGTGCATTTGCAAATTTAGAGGAAAGCAGATGGTGAGGGGAGATCCACGCCACATAAATTTATCAGGGAACAAAGTGGCAACACAATGATCACATGTGAGAAGCTGCATCAACATTCCTGTCACTTGCTGCAAATGAGCTGCAGATGTTTGTCTGCAGAATTCAAGGCCACATTTCCCCTCTCTTGTTCATGAGCTCCAGAGACCCATCTTCCACATTTCCTGTGCCTGAGGGATAAGTAAATCTCCCCCTGCCTCTCTCTCTGTCTCAGCCATAATATCACCTGTCAGTAAATATGCTCATCTATAATTCAAGCCGCCTCTGGAAAATGACAGTGTTACAGTTAGTGGCGTGGGTGAACTCAGAGACGCCTTGGTGAAAATGATGCTGCCAGAAAACAAAAAGCTGCTTTTGCAAGTCAGCAAAGAGCAGGGAGAAACTAATCCTCAAGACAGCTGTGCCAAAACTCTCTTCTGAAAGAACATTTGTCCATTTGGGTGGCAGGATCTTGAGACGAACACTGACAAGCAAAATGCCTGACACAAGCTTAAAGTCGTGGCAAAACTGAAGTAACTTGAGATCTTTTCTTCTTTCTACTGTGACGTATATCCGAGGGCGGGGACTTGGTTCTGTTCCTCAATTTGGCAGGTTACTTTTTGTAAATTATATTCACTATATTCACAATTCTTGGACAAGTTCATTTAAGCTAAATCTAACCAGATTTAGTGCAAATACTGAACTTATGAGTCATCGTGATATATTAAATAAAGCCTAATTGCACAGCATCTGTGCATATCTAGCTTACTTGAACAAACCCGACAAATAACGACGTGGTGGGCGCACTGGTTTCCTTTGCATTGAAGCAATAATGAAGAGTCGAAAAATGACTTAAGACAGAACCCATTATGATCAAGTGATGCTGTCTACAATGGATGTGGTGCGACAAATCCCAGACAGTAAAATGATGCCTTGTTCTATTTATGATTCACTGACACAAAGTTCAAGTGATTTGCAATGCCCGGTTTGACACATCCAGTGTGGAGAGCCGCAAGCTGTTGGTTTATTTCTGAATTTTTTTTTTTTTTTTTTAGCAGCCAATTTAGCAGCCAAATTGGCTTATGGGTGAAAAAGTTAAATTCAGATCCTGATAACCAACATTCTTCAAAATATATTTTTTTTGTGTGTTCAAAAGCTTAAAGAAATTCATACAGTTCTTTAATCGGCCATTGTGACCCCAAACTCTCTCACAGAAGAAGAAAGCCATTATGTTTACAAATGTGACAATGATCGCTTATCAGCAGAGGTGTAAAGAGAGCCCGAAACTGTACTTGAGCAAAACACTAGACTACAGAAACCTTACAGCAAAAATTACTCCATTACAAGTTACAAGTCACCAATTCCAACATGACTTGAGTATCTGATTTTAACAGCACTTAAGTATTTTTACTCAAAAGATCACTCAACGATGCACTAGTCCTCAACACTCAATAGACAGCACCTCAATACCGCAATAAAACAAGTTAAATGTCAACAAACATCAAAGTCTCAGAAAAGCTCAAGTACTCAGAAAGGGAATAAGTAAACCAACATCCTTCAAAAAGGTCCCAGCCATGTCCTCATTTTATATTTCAAATGCATGAGATTTATAACTACCTACTAATGCACTTATGGTACATTCAAGTAAAGTAGCCTATTTCACTTCATTAATAGCAAAAATAAAAAGATACAGAAAAATCAAAGCCCCCAAGAAAAATATAACAATTAATTTGCAATAATAAAAAAACTCATGAAAAAAGAAAAAAGTGTCATGTAAAATGTAACAAGTAATTGCATTACTTATCACAGATGTAGTGGAGTAAAGAGTACTGTCCATATATTTATAAAAAGATGCACCCAAGTAGAGCGTAAAAGTTGGTAATATCTTTGATACTCAGTAAAGTAGCCAAAAAGATACTTAAGTACAGTAACTAATTACACTGACTAGAATAGTTTATACCACTGCTTAACAGGATCAACTAAACACTGGAATTTGAAAAGTACATTAAGTTCACAGCACAGACTCTTGATGACTGATGAAATTACAGTAATTTATGCCTCAAAAGATATAACAGTAAGTTTTTACTCACTAATCTGAAATGAAACATCATCGCGAATTATGAATGTGACCTCCGGGGGGCTAAGCTGGGAGACACAGCAATTAGCTTCCAATTTCAGTGGCAAAGAAATTTTTCAGTTGCAATATTATAAAAAATAAAATAAATAAATAATAATTGAATTAAACATTAAATTTTGAAGTAGGGATACTGAAACTGTTCTTCTGTTTCATTGCTTTAGGCACTCTTATTTTTAAGAGTACAGGCAAAAATCTAAATGTGGCATTGCTTAGAAACGTAAAGTAGCACACATATTCTCAACAAGCCACAAATATTGCACACATTATGCACCAAAGTACCAGGCATAGTTTTAAAAAAGAACACTACTGAAGAGAACATCGATTTACAGAACTGTGAGTCTATGAAACATTATAAATAAACTCCAAAATACACTGCAAATTACAAACACCAAATTCAACGAGGAAAGATAAGATTCCAGACCCAAAGTTAATTTTTCATTTCAACAGAACAGAACACGCTGCCCAGTCTTGGCTATGCTGCATAAAAATGGTAACTGGACAAACAAAGACATGTATTCCTCCTAGACTTAATAAGCAGCAGCAGAAAATCAGCATGGTTAAGATTTATTTCTCATGGTTGCCTTGTAATTCCCAGCCCCTGCAATTATAATGCCTCTGACAGCAGTAAATCACAAGCTCGTGGGGTCTTCGCTGGGTGTGATTACCCATAATACTCCCTCAGTCATCCATTATGCACACAAATGCTGCATGTGTACAGTCCTGGGAGAAAATACTCAAGGGAAAATGACTTATTTACAGTAATATATTCGATATTACTTATGTAAGTCATCATAAGCCAAAGTAGCTCACAATTCATTTGAATTTGTCCTTGAAAAACAAAAAGAAAGAAAAAAGAAAGAAAGAAATTGTAGGCTGTAATGCAGTGAGCCTTGCTTCATATCACCTAGAGCTATGTATGTTCACATGAACATGAGTATCAATATTTTGAAATGCATAAAATTATTAAAGATAAATATAAACCACATACAATAGGCAAAATTGTAGATTTTAGAGTTTGGGACAAACTTCATAAGACATCTTTTAAACCCAACCTCCTTTAAATAGCAACACAAAAGACTGCATTCCAGTGCTGTCTTAATATTATTTATATACTTTTTGTTAATATTTTTAAAAAGCTTTTATTTTTACATTTAAATTTGAGTAAGTTTTAGCCATTTCTTTATGTTCTTTCTTTCTTTCTTTCTTTCTTTCTTTCTTTCTTTCTTTCTTTGGCTTTCATTTATTTCAAGTTTAAAAATTTAGCAATTAGTAAGTACTTATTTTATCTCAGATAGTTGTCCAGGCATTTTTGTGTATGTGCAAGTTTTTCATTGTAATATTTATATCTTATATTTATATTTCAGCTTTATTTCATTTTTATTTTTAATAGTTTTAGTTATAGTTTTAAGGTAAAACATCTTTATTCATTAATAGGTAGAACACAAATTGTGCTGTAATTACTGTAGGACCTGATCAAATACCTTTTATAAAGAAAACTAAAGTGAATTATTTTCACTAATTTGCAAAAAAAAAAAAAATATTTGCTAATTGTAGAAACAGACAACAAGAGTAAATTTCGGGGCTCCATATTGTGTTAAAGATTAATTTTGTTATTATATATTGATAATTCCAGAGCAAAATGGATGAACCTTGTTTGAATCCAGCCACTGTAAAAATACAGATATACACACAAATATTAAGTTGCATAACAATGGCAAAAATGCAAATTATTAAACTATATTTTGTTGCTTTCATATATCATATATGTGGCCATAAAGTTTTTTTTCTACTTTTTTTTTCTCTCACAGTTATTCCGGTACCCAAAGAGAATGGGAGTTTGGTCTCATTCAACAGCTACACAATAGCGTTTTTTTTTCAGCCATTTTTCCTAACCTGACATAGGTTGACAGCCAGTAATATTAGTGACTGACAGCAGAACAATAACCCGCGACGCAAGCTCTTATGTCACATGTATGTCAGTGACATGACAGGCAGCTAATTGTGGACTGTTGTTCTGTTAATGCAGCACTTATCAACTGAACACACTCTAAACATTCAGTCATGACCCTTGAAAATTGCAGGTAGTCACTTTGGTTATAGAATTTGGTTGTCACTTGCTTTCATAACTGAACTTTATATGAGCCAAACTGTATTTAGCTCTTCTAACAGTACTGACAGGTGTATAGTGGCCCATAGCATACCTAACTGAATGCTAACACTTTTCCCTATACAAGCTCATGCAACTGTCTGCTGAAAAGTGTCATAATGCAATTCAGAATGTAATGCAATTCTCAGCATTACCATATTTGGTGCTATAGTAGGATTTAATTCAGTTTTTGTTGTCGAATCAACTACTGTAATGGTTGCACAACAGTTTGAGAATCTTATAAACATACACTCAGTGTTGAGGTTAACGCATTACAAGTAACACATAATCAGATTACTCTTAAATTTACAAGAAAATACCTGAGTTACTTTTTTTCAAATTAGGCTTATTAATTTCACGTTTGGTGTGAAAGTTGCCAAAAATTATATTGGCAAAAAAAAAAAAAAAGTCACCAAAAATATTTGGCAATATTATATTTTTCAAATTTTCTTGAAATGAAAAATATAACTTCTGGATTTTTTGATATTAAAAAACAAATAAGCAAGCCCACCCAACTGACAAAAAGTAATGCAAAAGTACTCTTGCTCACCAAAGCTGTATTTATTAAATAATTATTTAAATTCTAATAAACTGTTTTCTGTTTTAATATGTTTTAAAATGCCATTTATGCCTGTGATGGCATATCAGAATTTTTATCATTACTCCACACATGTTCCTTCTAACATGCTGATTTAATGCTTAAGAAATATTTATTTTTATTACCAATGTTGTGTTGCTTATTTATAACCCTGAGTCGACAATGTTTCTGGCCTAAGTGCCCAGGGGGGTGAGATGAGCTCGGTCCATATGGGATCTTTGAACTGGATCTTTTATTACAGCAATTAATGAGGAACGTGATTCATTACTGGCGTTTTATTAACCTCCCACCATGAGCTCCCAACAGTGGGCTGCTGAAGAAATAAACTGGTCAAATCACCAAATTAGAATATCAAAAAGTGTTGTCATCCCTGTTCGCTGCCCTTTAGATAAGACTGGCCTGAGTCCAGGATGGTTTTCCACAGAGAGTCCACATGCACCATCTACTCCAATATAACACATTCAGACCCATGTTGGGATTAAAAAAAAAAAAAACTTTTAATAATCTGTCTGTTGCCTGCAAAATAAAAGTTTACACTGTAATTTTTTTTTTTAATTATTTAAATAAAGTTATTAATAAAATTATTTATTCTTGTTTTATTGTCTCCCAGTAAATTAATGACCATTTTTAAATTCATGATGTTGATGTTATAAATAATAAATATATATACAATTATAGCATATACAATTACTATATGGATAGGGTTAGGGTTTGGTTTAGAGTTACTTGCATGTAATTATGCATCATTTATTGTTATTATAATAGTAAGTATATGTAACATTTAACAAGGACACCTTTTAAAGTGTTACCAAAAAATACATACACTCACTAGCCACTTTATTAGATACACATTGCTAGTACTGGGTTGGACCTTCAGAACTGCCTTAATTCTTGGTGGCATAGATTCAACAAGGTGTTGATGATTTTTGTACATATTGACATGATACTGTAGCATCATGCAGTTGCTGCAAATTTGTCAGCTGCACATCCATGATGAGAATCTCCCGTTCCACCACATCCCAAAGCTGCTCTATTGGATTGAGATCTGGTGACTGTGGAGGCCATTTGAGTAAAGTGAACTCATTGTCATGTTCAAGAATCCAGTCTGAGGGGATTTAAGCTTTGTGACATGGTGCATTATCCTGCTGGAAGTAGCCATCAGAAGATGGGTACACTGTAGTCATAAAGGGATGGACATGGTCAGCAAC
This sequence comes from Cyprinus carpio, assembly GCF_018340385.1. Classification (NCBI taxonomy): domain Eukaryota; kingdom Metazoa; phylum Chordata; class Actinopteri; order Cypriniformes; family Cyprinidae; genus Cyprinus; species Cyprinus carpio. Next base: position 5,432,419 of record NC_056608.1, read on the forward strand.
AATACTCAGGTAGTCTGTGGTATTTAAACGATGCTCAGTTGGTACTAAGGGGCCCAAAGTGTGCCAAGAATATATCACAGACACCATTACACCACCACCACCAGCCTGAACCGTTGAGACAAGGCAGGATTGATCCATGCTTTCATGTGCACCCTATCATCTGAATGTCGCAGCAGAAATTGAGACTTATCAGACCAGGCAACGTTTTCCAATCTTCTATTGTCCAATTTTGGTGAGCCTCCGTTTCCGGTTCTTAGCTGACAGGAGCGGCACCTGGTGTGGTCTTCTGCTGCTGTAGTCCATCTGCTTCAGGGTTCGATGTGTTGTGCGTTCAGAGATGGTATTCTGCAGAACATTTTTGCAACTAACTGTAAATTTAATAACTATTGGACCATTCTCTGTAAACAGTCTGGCAATTCTCCTCTGGCATCAACAAGGCATTTTTGCTGATCACTGGATATTTTCTCTTTTTTGGACCATTCTCTGTAAACCCTAGAGATGGTTGTGCATGAAAATCCCATTAGATCAGCAGTTTTTGAAATACTTAGACCAGCCCACCTGGCACCACAACCATTCCATGTTCAAAGTCACTTAAATCCCCTTTCTTCCCCATTCTGATGCACCACATCTAGATGCCTAAATGCTATGTGCTGCCATGTGATTGGCTGATTAGCAATTTGTGTTACCAAGAAATTACCAAGAACCAAGAAACAGGTGTAACTATTAAAGGGTTAGTTCACCCAAATATTAAAATTATGTCATTAATGACTCACCCTCATGTCGTTCCAAACCCGTAAGACCTCCGTTCATCTTCGGAACACAGTTTAAGATATTTTAGATTTAGTCCGAGAGCTTTCAGTCCCTCCATTGAGAATGTATGTACGGTATACTGTCCACGTCCAGAAAGGTAATAAAAACATCATCAAAGTAGTCCATGTGACATCAGAGGGTCCGTTAGAATTTTTTGAAGCATCGAAAATACATTTTGGTCCAAAAATAGCAAAAACTACGACTATATTCAGCGTTCTCTTCTCTTCCGTGTCTGTTATGAGCGCGTTCACAATACTGCAGTTTAGTGATATCCGGTTCGCGAACGAATCACTCGTTGTAACCGTATCTTCTTGAACCAGTTCACCAAATCGAACTGAATCGTTTGAAACGGTTCGCGTCAACAATAAGCATTAATCCACAAATGAATTAAGCTGTTAACTTTTTTAATGTGGCTGACACTCCCTCTGAGTTCAAATAAACCAATATCCCGGAGTAATCCATTTACTCAAACAGTACACTGACTGAACTGCTGTGAAGAGAGAACTGAAGATGAACATCGAGCCGAGCCAGATAACGAACGAATGATTGACTCGTTCTCGAGTCAAGAACCGGTTGCATAGGTTTTCGGATCACTAGTAGTGATGGGAAGTTCTGTTCTTTTCCGCGAACCGTTTCTTTCAGACAGTTCGATTCAATAAACTGGTTGAAGAAAACGGTTCACCAGTTCTTTTGCGCTCAATGTAATGACTTCATTGGCGATGACTGCCCTTGATTCAAGCCTTCGGTTTACCCCGCGCTCATAACATTAGTAATCAGTTCAGAATCAATCATCAAAAGAACCAGTTCGGTTCAGACGCGCTGTGTGTCAGTCTGAATCACGCATGCGCAGTATCATCAGCTCCTCGGTTCTCGAATCGGACGCGTCCGACAGAAATGGTTCTTGACTCGAGAACGAGTCAATCATTCGTTCGTTATCTGGCTCGGCTCGATGTTCATCTTCAGTTCTCTCTTCACAGCAGTTCAGTCAGTGTACTGTTTGAGTAAATGGATTACTCCGGGATATTGGTTTATTTGAACTCAGAGGGAGTGTCAGCCACATTAAAAAAGTTAACAGCTTAAGTCATTTGTGGATTAATGCTTATTGGAGACGCGAACCGTTTCAAACGATTCAGTTCGATTTGGTGAACTGGTTCAAGAAGATCCGGTTACAACGAGTGATTCGTTCGCGAACCGGATATCACTAAACTGCAGTATTGTGAACGCGCTCATAACAACAGACACGGAAGAGAAGAGAACGCTGAATAAAGTCGTAGTTTTTGCTATTTTTGGACCAAAATGTATTTTCGATGCTTCAAAAAATTCTAACGGACCCTCTGATGTCACATGGACTACTTTGATGATGTTTTTATTACCTTTCTGGACGTGGACAGTATACCGTACATACATTCTCAATGGAGGGACTGAAAGCTCTCGGACTAAATCTAAAATATCTTAAACTGTGTTCCGAAGATGAACGGAGGTCTTACGGGTTTGGAACGACATGAGGGTGAGTCATTAATGACATAATTTTAATATTTGGGTGAACTAACCCTTTAAAGTGGCCGGTGAGTGTATATAAATATTACACATATATTACACATACAATACAATAATACTTTTATTATGTGCATAAATACATAGATAGATTTTAGCATTTAAAACTGCAGAACCCTCTGTGATGGTGATAGAGTAATGGATGCCATCGATACATGAAACGCTAATGCCAAAAGTAGAAGATTACCTAATCATCACCATTACAGGATTTATGAAACAGCACCTGGATCACAACGAGAGCTGCTTTCTCATTTCCTTTCAGCTGTGTGGTGAAATGGGGAAAAGCCATTACAGCAAACCTGCGCGTGTATGCTCAATAATCATCCATACGTGGGAATGGAAGAGGACTTCAAATAGCCAAAATGGCCAGTAGACTCTGAAAAAAAGCTATTAATTTCTTCAGCCCTGGATCCCCTTATGTGGCATTTACACATTGGTTTCCCCAAAGGTATTTGACTTGGTAGCTGCAGTATCCATTTCAGATGGCCTACGCGGGGAAAAGATGGCAAACGCGAGACAGTCGCCACTTGAAGCTGGCCTTGCTTGACCTTTCATGTTGTGTTAGGAGTGGAGAGGCTCTCAGAGACCGAATAAAACACCTGTCAGACATGATCAGTTTGTCTAGGTGAAAGCACCTTCCACACGCGATTCTGATGTGCAGGAGAGCAGCAGATGTGTCTCTCTTCTGTAGATTTGCTGAGAGAGATGTTGTCTCTCAAAAAAAAAAAAAAAAAAAAAAAATTCAGAGAAAAAAGAGAGGATTGAGAGGATGCTGTAAATTTGAGGTTAGGTGTGTTTGCATGCATGTATATTGCAGGCAAGCTGTGTGACTTCATAATTCACAATATTTTGGTTTATGTGGAGTAATGCTAGCTAATGCTAGGTAATATGAAGGCACATTGCAAAAAATGATTTCCTAATCAGTATTCTTTTCCTTGTTATATATATATATATATATATATATATATATATATATATATATATATATATATATATATAAAATGCATAATATATATATATATATATATATATATATATATATATGAATAAGACATCTAGAAAAAATGCATATTACATATCCAAATATAATTTTATATATTGAACATTTGCCAAATTATTCGCACCATGATATATGATTTTTGTCATATCACTCAGTCGTACGTAAAGATTTCTTTTATTTCCCTCTTTCGGCTAAATTTATTCTCCAAATGTGCCATTTTTTTAATCTAGCCAGAACATGGGCGAAATAATTAAGTACATGAAGTACTTCAATTGGTCTGTAGCAGAGGGGCTGATATACTCCAGGAAGCACATCACGAGATAGCGCAGTAGGCAGTGAGAAAAAGAGAGAGAAACAGAGAGGAGTGAGGATGTGTTAAAAAGAGGAGTGTACAGACAGAGGGGGACACATGGAAGTGAAAAAGTGGCGAGCTGTGGAGTGAACTGACCACCTGAGTAATGGCACACAGAGCAGAGTGCAGCTCCTCTGACAGCTGATAAAGGCGGCTGAGCTTTAGAATACCTAATCACTGGCCACGCACAACACAGCTCCTCTAAAATGTATCCTTGGATGCATCTGCTGGCTCGAAGTCAAACGGCTCCAAATGTTAAAGTAAACATGATTTAGAGCACCTCTTTGCTCACTCTGGCTGTCAGACAAGCATGGATAGGGCAAATGGGCTGAAAGAGCAAAAGCGCTAATGTACTAACACTACCACAATGAACAAAAAGCTTTCAGCTTGCTTTTACTATGGCTGGGGAAAAGAAAATGTGATACAAAAGTTTTATGTTTTATGCAACTTCTTTTTTTTTTTTTTAGATAGAAGGTTCTGGGACTTTCTAAGCCTAATTAACAAATGAAAAAAGTGTGAACGATAAGGAAATAACTGAAAACTGAATGCTTCTGCAGTGAGGAGTAGTAGTGCTAAGAATTGTTTTCCTTGTTTAAAAAAAGTTTTCTTCAGTACGCTGTTAGCAAGCTATAAGTTTTACATTTAAATTAAGACCATTTAATCAATGAATCACTATCACCTCTCGTGTTTGAAGTGTTAAACTAATTACCTGTGAATTATCTGCCTCGTAATGCTTTTAGCTTTCCGTGCTTTCAGCACTATTAACATATTTTGCAGACTGACAGCTTGACTGTGAAAACACACTGGGTTTTATAACAAAGAAAATAGTTATTATCCATGAAGAGATTTGCTAGATTTTTATATTTGAAAGAAGAAAAGAAATATATAAATCTGAATCTCTTTAATGCAGCTTCTTTAATGTGTCCAATCAAAGTCTTATGCAACTTATCACATGCAAAACACATTTCTTTGTATTACATAAGGCTTATAACCCAGCAAAGTTATATTTCTTGAACAACCAATTGGCGCTGCCATGATGACCTCATAACTTAGTTTGTCCACGTTTTAGATCTCATTTTAAAGTCATATATTATATATTAGTCTATAAAAACAATATCAACTTAATTGTTTAAAATATCATTTAAATGTGAGTTCAAGTTCAATATGCTGTTGTTTTTTGCTACACAAATACACTCTTAAAATAAGGGTCTTTATTGGCATCTATGGTTCCATGAAGAACCATGAAGCTTTCTAACATCCATGGAACCTTCCACAAATTATTCTTTATTGTTAAAAAATGTATCTATCAAGGAAATATTTGTGTAGAATAAGACGTTCCAGAAGAAGATCTATGCCACTTGCCTTGCACAGAAGAATGGAAATTGTGGTTTGATTGTGATTGTGGCTTTATCAGTTAAAATGTTGTCCAAAAACAGTGTATGTCTTTCCATTTTATAAAACCATAATGCAACATGAATGTAAAACAATCTGGTGACTAAAGGCATCTGAATCATAGGGGGAAAAGGTTGATAGAGAAAGAAATTGAAAGAAATACTTGTTCTTGCTCTACTTGCAACAAATTTCTGCTCCACTCATCATCTCAACTGTGAAGCAAGGTAGAATGACTATATTGGTACAGGAAGGATTTTTATGTTATTTTATTTTTTTCTGGTAGAAGCTTTCCATCATTGAGGACCAAATTAATTCCAAAGTGTATCAGAAAAGTGTATAGTGGAATATTAAAGCTCCTGTCTGTGATGCAAAACTTCAAAGCTGAGTCAAGCAACATGGCAATAACTCAGTATAAAGAAGTATCCTGAGAGCAGAGTGACTAAAAAACAGAGGAAATTTCTTGACATCAATCCTGCCCAAAGCTGTTGCGTTACCAGAAGCAGACCAGACGAGCAAGATGTCCAAACAAATGTAACGGCTAAAATTAATACCAAAAAAATGGAGGTTCAATTAGATCCTTTTGGGCTATTGGTTAATGTTAACTAACATTGTTTTAGCATTGTTTAACTGACACTCTTACGCTTTATACACTTATACTTTTATTCTGGTAACTCTCACTTTTCATTAACTCTCAATAAATAAAATTAAGTTCTGTCCTACCCACTACATTGATTTACCCATTTCACTCGTAAACACATTACATTATTGGAGAAAATAGGTTACGAATGCAGCTACACGCAAAAAAAAAAACAAAAAACAAAAAAACAATGTGCAATATTCAAGTAAAACATAATTTCACTTTGTTGAGAGTTGGATGAAAATAAATCAAGTTTTCAATACATCAACCAAATCTGAAGCTAATAGAAATGCTGATTTAAGGTTGTATGCCCCATGGCCATAATTTCATGTTTTGAAAGAAGCATTTATCACATAAGCCGGGTGGCGATATCCTAGTGCTCAAGGCTCTGCGCTGGTGCTGCAAATATTGCAGGTGCAATCGTAGATAGGGGTGACCCGTGAACTGAGTTACTAAAAACCCCATCACTACTTTGCCCTTGAGCCACACAAAGTTTAGCACAAAAATAAGACTTTTGTATTATTTACACTTTACACTTGCATTTTGTTGCATACACATTTACTCTCACTCACAAATTATCCCTTAATCATCTCATTTATCTATATTAAGTTTCACTTCAAAAACTCAGTTTTGTTGTCCAGTCTCATTCTGATGATTGTTTGAATCCGTTTAAGGAGTCACTCCCTCATCAAATAGGTTATTGACTTATTTTTTGTTCCGCAAGTCATTATTTCCAAAATGTCCAACTCAAAATGAACTAAAACATGTCAAATTTCTCATGAGACTAAGTGATAGAAAAGACTAAAAGAATCAAAACACTGTAGAATCGGAAATGATTGCTAGATTGCTAATCATTGCTAGAAGCATGTGCAATGCAAAGCCATTTGGTCTATAAAGTAATAGAGATGTTCTTCAAGACCAGAAATGCAAAATACATTTCAGTCAAACTACACACCAGTGCCAGTTAAATTCTTGGGCTGGAGCAACAATATACGAGGAGACTTAACGTAACTACTCAACGTAAGACACAGTTGGAAAAGCACAGGATAAGGAACCGCTCACCGGATCTGTGAGCTCCAGGATGCTGGCGCGGTACGTAAGAGGTCTGCAGTCACGGGTGTTGTCTACCAGGCTGCAAGGCAGAAACATTGGGCCCAGGTCATCCCCGTCCAACACATCCACTGTGAGCGTGGTGGTGGCGGTGAGCCGGTCCTTTGGGTTTGGAGCTCGGTCCTAAAGGGAAACACAAACTTTGGACTTAGGGATGGAGTTTGAATCCAACAAGATTCCAAACTTACACACTAGCCAAAAAGACTCTCCAGTCAAAGGCAAAATAAAACATTTTACTGACAGCCAGGAGAAAACTGTGCATCTCACTTACTCTTCCAACCCCCCTCACTTCAAGTCCTCCATTTTTTTTTTTGTGGTTAATTTTCTTTGTTTTACTTGGAGTGAAGTTGAATGCAAAAGGCATTTCATGTCGACATCAAGTCCAAGATACTGAAAGGTGTGGTCACATTAGCAAAAGTTTGATTAATTTTTCCAGGCAAATAAGGTCCATTATCTAATTTCTAAAGTATAGAGATGCATCACAGCTCACACATACAATAAGTCCCTTTCAAACCAAGCAGCTTTCTTTCGGTCAAGGTGGTGAATTCATGTGATCAACTGGAACTTGCTGCAAAATATGTGTAGAGAAAACTTTCACCCTCACACAAAATTCCCATTTGTGTAAATTCCGGTTTAAATGACTGGATTTCATCAATGAAAATTAGCCACTCCTAAAGACATCAATTATACTTCAAGTATCATAAAAATAGTTCCAAGTCTTCTAAAATCTTCACCTGAGGAACTTACTGATATTTAAGTCCAACCAATGAGATCTAGCCTCAATTAATGGCAAAAACATGGCATGATGTGTTTAAAGGCATTGTTTCTGAATTGAACACCTAATGAGATTTGAGAGATTTGGAGGAGATTTCCAGTGAATAAAAGCTTCAATATCAGACTGTTCTTCACACAAAGTTCTCAAACAATCTCATAAGAAGTCCTTTCAGTTGTATGAACTACTTTTTAGTTCTTTTATTGAAACATTTTTGAGTTTGGCAGAGAAAATTACCATCTACTTTTGTTTTATGGACAAAAGAAGCTTGGACACTCTGTCTAACATCTCAGTTTGTGTTACACAGAAGAAAGAACAAGACATACAGGGTTGGAACGACATGTGGTTGAGTAAATCTTTCATTCTTTTATCTACTGTATCTCTCCTACTGTTTCTCCTTCTCCTGCACAGACTTACGTTGGCCTGAATGATGACCAGGTAGCGTGTGATCTCTTCATAATTCAGCCTCTCTCTCAGAACCACTGATCCAGACAGGGTGAGAGGGATGTCGAATGTCCTGTTTGTGGTCTGTGGAGTAGAAAAAGGTAGGTCAAAAGGGTTTCCCTCTTAAAACACAAACATGCACACAAAGGCTCTCACACTCCCAGCCTCATGAGATATTCATCATCTATCTGCTTCAGTAAGAAGAGAATGCTGATGGGATAAAACTGCTTGACTTTCAAAACCTCCTCACCCTTTTTAGCAATGTAGGTGGAGATGTAAGACGTTAAAGGGACATGGAGACAGGAGGCTCCTTACTCTTTTGAAATCAAAAGTGTTTGATGTGTAAATGGTGTAAAACCTTAATTAAGAAGTGAACATACAGTAGTACTCTTGTATAGCCAGACCACTGAATACCAGCATAAAGTCTTGTACAATCTCCCGGTTATTCCAGCCAAGAATCACACACTTAAACTCAGTTATCTTCAGAATATAGCAGACCACGTGAACCTAGGTGTATGACTTTTATTATTTTGTACGGTGTGGTAATTTGTTTTTAGTTAAATCCATATTTGTTTTATAATGTTACTTAAAAATGTGGTTTGAAGTGTTTAGCTCCTCTCACTCCACTTATGGTAATAATGCTGTTCATTAAGAAGCAGTATGAAAATGTCACCAATTTGCATGTGTAATACCACCATATTCATTTAAATGATTCACTGAAGCAATTTTATTTGCATTTCACGACATGCAAATTCTCTGCTATATTTTATTTGGTGGATTTATTGCTGTTTTGTCAGAATATTTTCATGTTGCTGAACTGTGCTAAATGATGCTTGGCAATAATTGATGATGCACAACAATGAATACACCATGGTTTAGGTTTTGTAAGGTAAGTAAGTAAGTAAATCAACTGAAAAGCACCAGTCGGAAACTCTCTGTGATCCATTTTGCAGAGCAAGACCATATTAAAAATGTATAAAGAAAAAAATAATAATACAAATATGTGATATGTATGCATGTTCCTCTAAAATTAAACCTGAAAATAAAACTACTGCTGTCAATAAAATAAAAATAAAATAAAACAATACAATTGTGATTAATCTTATGTTAAAATATATATCTGACCAATTGTTATAAATGAGAAAAAATGGGTTATAATTTATTTTAAGGTGTCTTTGTTACATTGTAATTACACTAATAAGTACAGAGTAATTGTTTTAGTTGTTTGTAATTATGCATAATTTACTGCTGTTTTCATTGTAAATACTGCACATGTATAACAAGGACACTGTAAAAATAAAATGTTACCGACAATTGTATTAAGAATGACTTAAGTACTTAGAATATTACTATAGGCTACTACTAATAGCCTAATAGCTAATAACTAATATTGTTACATACACATGTTATTACTCAAATTATATTTTAAAACTTTAGTTAATCAAAACAGGAGTTTTTTTTTTTACATATAGTCATTTTAAGATGTATTTATTTATATATATTTTTAAATAATGCTCTCTCTCTCTCTCTCTCTCTCTCTCTCTCTCTCTCTCTCTCTCTCTCTGTCTGTCTCTCTCTTTCGCACACACAAACACACACACACACACACACACACACACACACAAAAGAAAACAAAAGAAAATTGAAAAACACATACCGGATCTTTAGGGTTGTACTGAATGGTGTATTCAATTTGTCCGTTAGGACCATCATCAATGTCAACAGCCCCATTGTTCCCTGTAAAGCCTGAGAAGATGGTGGTTCCAACAGGTGTTAGCTGAAAAAGATAAAAACACATTATGGAGTAAAAAAAAACAATTTAAGATCTTTAAAACTGCCTCAGTTGGCCGCCCATCAGAGTGAGTGCGTTTTCATCCTGAGTGATTTCATCATCATATGCTTGATTCCTGCTGCTGGACCATTGTGTTAAACAGCACTCCTCTGAGGAAGAGTTTGATGGACAAGCTCTTGTAAAGTAGACAGCGCTCGTTCTCTTCATCGCTCTCATTTTGGCTGTCATAACGAGGTCCTGCTGTGGTGCGGCTCTCAGAAGTGCGAGGAAAAAGAGGAAGTAATGGGTACTAGTCTGCTGCGGAAGCTAGAGGCACCTGGGAACTCAGATGTTAGTTCCTGCGCCGCTACTCTGACATTCTGACAAGACATATTAGAGGGGAAAAAAGACAAATTCCTGACAACAAAACTGGCAACGAGACTTAAAATGCTTCGGAGAGCCTTTAAGATGAAAACACCCGCCATCCTGGTCTGAAGAAATCTCTCTCAGATTGCTGTCATAAAGAGGTCATGTATGGCTATCACACTGAGATGTGAAAAAAAGAGTAATTAAACAGCCTGCGATTCAAAATGAGCTCCTAGAAACAATATCCTGAGTGGATCTGACAGTGTCAAATAGAGCACAATTGCACCTCTATTAGCATATGTTCCACTACAAGTGCCATATAGCGTGAGAGAGGAACTAACATAACTACATTCTTTCTCAGAAGTGTTGTGGTAGCTCAGTTGCTTTCAAAATAATGAGCTAGTGCTACATCGCTATTTTATTGTCATGATTATTTTTTTTTACACAAGCAGCTTGAGTGAAAATAACTTTAATAGCTTCAGTTTAGTTAAACTACTTTTTTGTTAGCAGCTTGTGGTAGTGTCAAAGATAGTCTTACTTTTTTTATTATTATTATTAGTCTTATTATCACTGGAGAAAGCATAATTGTCAACTTGGATTACGTGTGTCTTCGTCGCCAATCACAACCTCAACGTCATTGAATTTGTGAGAGTCAATCGTTATTTACGGATAATTAATATTGTCAGTGATTTCTCTTATAAAAACATTATATATATATATTTTTTTTTAATGTAAACTCTAAAACAAGATTACTCTAAAAATAATGTTTTAAAGCAGACTGTTGATGATTAGCCAATAGGCAGCTGATTCATAAAAATGATAAGCCGTCTTCCAACAAAAGCCATTTATTCAGCATAGTCAAGCCTCCTCCACTTACATTCATTCAAAAGAACACCTCTGGCCTCCTTCCCTGATGTACATTCCATTGCATTTTTTTTTTAGCTACCCTTAGAGGCTTGCCTTCAAGCAGCTTTGGAGGGGTACAATGGAGCTAAAGGCACACTTTAAAGGGACTTTTCCCCCAAAAATGAAAATTCTGTGAGCATTTACTTAACTCATGTGGTACCAAAACCCACAAGACTTTCATTCAAACTTTGAAACACAAATTAAACAGATGCAGACAATGAAACCTAAAGATTTCTCTCCCTCCACTGAAAGTCCAAGTGACCAAAGCTTCCAAAAAATGTCATAAAGGCATTGAGCAGTTTAATCCAAGTATTGCTTTACAGTATGTCATGAACATATTTAATTAAGAATATTATTTTACTTCAAAATTGAGTTTTTATGATCAATACTCTTACATATAATCTCAGAAAAAAAGGTACAAAAGATACTGTTACTGAGGCGGTATTCTTTCAAAAGGTACACCTTTGTTTCTTATTTTCCCCTAAAGGGTGCATATACCTTACAGGTACATACAGGCATTAGTACCTAGGGATGCAAAGATGTGGAAAATGTCCAGTAAATTTCCAGAATTTTATTTATTCATTTATTTATTTGGAAAATTTCAGAACATTTTGGAAAATTTTGGACTTTTACATTGCAAATTGCAAATTGCAAATGAACGTTTGCATTGCAAACAATGGTATTGTCATTAAATCATGACAGCATAGAGTGTTTTTACATTAACTCATCAAAATAAGTTAACTTTAAAATCAGTTTAATGTATTCTAAGTTAAAATAAAATCAGTTTAATGTATTCTAAGTTAAAATGACTGCAGTTGTTGACTACTTAAAAATGTAAGGCAGCAACTTTTTTTTTTTTTTTAACTGTGTGGAAAGTTTCAGTGACAGCTGTTGTACATTTTTTGAGTTTTGTGAGAGTGTAGACTGCATCAAACATGGTAAAAATGGAAGTTTCAATCCAGTAAATGTTCATCTTGAAATGATACCAACTATGCAAAACTTATTCCACTTGTTTACTTCGTAACAATGAAAGATTTCACAGCAAAAAGTCATACAAATAGACATTTTTTACAATGATACTACAAGACCTTTTACTTATTAAAACAGTATAATCTACTGTATCCATCAGATGATGGAAGACATGTTGTACATTGTGCACAAAGTTTTTTTTTCAGCAAAAAATGTATCATACCGATCATTTAGAGGCCTTAGAAAATCATGTTTCAAATATGGTACCAGGCTTTATAGCACTGAAACACTGACGACTCATCTTGTTCAATCAAACGATCTCTTGAATGAGATCGTCTTTTCTGCTCTCACTAGCAATAGCAAGCAGCAAATCATGATTCTTGGCACTGACATAAATAAAAGGCTACAAGCAAATACAGTCATGACTAAAATGGTAAACAACAGCCATCAGCTTGACAGTATTCACACAACAGCACAGCCACTTTTAGCTTACTGTTTAAGACATCCGATCAATCTCAATAGCTGTAGGGCAAAAGGGCATTAAGTTAGTGACACTGATAAATGGAAAGTTAATCTGAATTTCTCATAGCTATAACTTCACGGCATCTGCAGCCACTCAGTGAACACGCACAACCCTTTAGCCATTTAGACAAGCTTGCAATTCAATCCACACATCCATCAAATGCTTTTTCCCCAAAAGTATTATTTACTTCACCGTCTTTCTTAAACGCAGCAGGCTGCTCAGCACTCGGCGGACTTATATAGTGCACTCTGCAGTGCTTGTTGACTGATGGACTGAGCTGTTAGTCCCCCTTATCTGTGCGTCAGTCAGCCGTTTCAAACTCCGGTTGAAATCAATAGTGGGCAATACAGCTTGCTGTTTTTTGAGGCCACTCGAGAGGAGGCTGCCTGCCACTGAAGCTGCCTCCTAATGAGGGAAATCTCTACTGACAGCTCTCCGGGGAACAACTCTCAATTAGCTGAAAGCCACACATTCTCCATGCAGTCGATCCAATGTGAGAAGATCTCTGGAGACCGAGGCAGCATTCCTACAGACCCTCCATGACACTACGTGTTGAATGTTCTCAGAAGCTAATCCAAAGTGATGGAAAAAAAATAAAAATAGGGCTAATGGATTTCCAGAAACGGACGCCATTTTTAACGGTAAAGATTTGAGTCATAGAATGTGACGTATCGTGACCATAATGGCAGGCCCACACGAAATCTGCAGCATGAAACTTCACCAACTGGCATTACTGTCATTCACAGTCAAAATGTTTTACATCTCATCTCCTGCCCTTTGCGTTTCCTTATTTCGGACTAATTTATAATGAATTTGAATACATTCACTTGCATTAGTTTGAAATGTTCCATCTAGTTCTGTCCATATCTTTGTCCTTTAGACACCTGGAAAATGAAGATTCTGTTTCTCAGGGCTGCAACTGTTCATGGCTGTAGCATGTTCATCATATATATATATATATACTGAAATATATATATATATATATATATATATATATATATATCTGAAACCTGTATATTGGGTGTGTGTGTGTGTATATATATATATATATATATATATATATATATATATATATATATATATACACTCAATATACATGTTTCAGACAGCGCATACAAACCCAATCAGAAATCTCACCTCTATTACTGTATAAAGAGGACTTACAATTTCTAATATAGACAGTATAATTTTGACAAAATAATGTAGTACTTTACATTACCGGTTAAAAGTAAAAAAAAAAAAAAAAAGTATATTATGCTCAACAATACTGCATTTATTTCATTGAAACAAAAAAAGTTATTATTAGAATAATTCATAAATATTGATATAATTAATTACAATAAATAAATATAGAAATCATAATTATGATTCTTATTAATATCAATGTTGAAAACTATTAGTTCTGTTTAATATTTTTATAGAAAACATTTAGGATTACTTGATGAATATAAAGTTCAAAAGAACAGTGTTCATTTAAAATAGATTTTTTTTGTAACATCATAAATGTTTTTACTGTTACATGAGTATTAATTTATTTTCTTAAAAAATAAAAATCCTTCTTACACCACACTTTTGAATGGTACTGCATCACATTTTCATCACCAAAAAAATATTAAGATAGATTAAAATGTTAAGAAACAGAATTACTAATTGTTAATTAATTATTACTACAAACAGACTATTACTAATTATTTGGATCAGTATTCTAAAGTGGAAAACATGATAATTCTCTAGTAATGACTGAAATCATTGTAAGCTTTTATAAGCTGAGTATAAGAGACTTACAATTATATTACAAACTTTTGACTGGTAGTGTATACCAGAATACATGGACTTTAACTTCTTTGAATTAGGAAGCAAAAATAGAGGGGCAGAGTATATCAAGAAAAGTATCAGCCAAAAGTGTGCATACCGAGCAACGGTGTAATGGGAATTTACAATACAGACATTATTGAGGGAGGAAAAACACAGAGAAGCTAAATAAGTCACAAAAGGTGACTGGCAGATTTACTCAGTGAGCTACAGCACTCCTGGAGTAATTACACAGCAGTCAATGACAGAGACACGTTAACAGCTAAATGCTTCAGCTCCAAAGCCCACAACTGCAATTAATTTACCGCAAAATAACCCTGTTGTGGGTAAACCATCACACTGGCACAATCCACTGATTGAATTTCCAATTACAGCTGGCAAGTGTTCAGTTTTAGCTAAAGTAGCTTACTTCTGCAAACTTCTAATAATGTGTGCTCCAGAATGCTGGTGACATCGATGCTCTCCAGAAAATGTAGAAAAGTAACTCATGAAAAAGTCATTACAACTACAGAAGAAGAACAAAAGAGGCCCTGCTAAATAGAAACTCACCTCATTGATCGCTACATAGTAGCGCGGCTGCTGAAAGCGTGGGGTGTTGTCGTTTCGATCCCGTACGACTATCCGCACCTCATGTAGGATCACCGTGCCAACAAGCTCATTAGTACACTGAACCTGCACCACAATGGACTGAATGTAGGAGGGAGGCTGAAAGAAAAAAATAAAAGAGACAAATCGAGCAAGTTCATTTGCATGGTGTGCATTCAGCAGACCAACCGAAAAATGACAATTTGCTTGCATTCTATTATGAAGCCCATTACAAAGTACATGCTGTGAACAACAGATTTCCAAGCAAAAGAGAGGAACTTTTTTGTTTTATCATAGTTCTGATTGAACTAAAAGACCTCTTTTGGACAGAGGGGGTCCAAATGTCTGAGACTACCAGTGGATTTATTTATTTATTTTTTCATTGCAAGTTATATTATCAGCTAAACAATTTTAAGATTTTAAAAAATACTAAACAGGTTCATGCTTTAAATGTTTTGATGGATTTGTTTCTTACAAACACACAGCTTTTCACTTCACAAGATGTTAACTGATGGACTGGAGTGGTGTTGATTACTTGTGGATTATTGTGAGGTTTTTATCAGCTGTTTGAACTCTTATTCTGATGGCACCCATTCACTGCAGAGTAAGCACTGCACTAGTGAGCGAGTGATGTAATGCTAAATTTCTCCAAATCTGTTCTGATGAAGAAACAAACTCATTTACATCTTGGATGCCCTGAGGGTGAGTACATTTCCAGCAAATATTCATTTTTGGGTGAATTATTCATTTGAAGGTAGAGTGTGATTTCTGCACCACTAGCATTCAATGGTTGTTTCAGACTTGTATAGCAAATAATTACATCTCGGTCCAGAAGTCGTCCGGTGCTGTTGAGATACAGGCGTTGCTTGACCGGGTCCAGAATGACCCAATAGTTGTGGTTGTCCCGTAAAGATAAAGAAATGGTCCTGTCAGGGTCTTCTGCTCTCCCATTTATCTGCATGTTCTCCACCAGAAGGGTTCCTGTGATAATAACATACAAACATTTTTATTTGCTCACTGTTGTTTCATTTAAAAAAAAAAACCTTTGGGGCATTTCCCTAATCATTTAATTCTGCTATTGACTAAAAGTGCATGATTTACTTTTTATTGCCACATGGATGAAGATATAATTAGGCACTATAAGAAGATTTTTTTTTATTATTATTATTTGTAAATGCTACTGCTTCTGTTAGGTTTTAATATACGGTTTATCCTGATTAAAGCTTTAATACACTATGCCAACAGCTTGCGCATCCATGTATAATGCTTCTCATAGCTATGTGAAAATAAGTGTATAAATGAAACAGTTCATTGTTGGAGCTGAGCTGATGATCTGAATGAGAGAGAGAGAGAGACAGGGAAAGAAAGATGCAGAGCATGTGCAGAGCAGGGGGACTTAAGGAACAGGATTGAGAACCACTGCTTTAGAACACTGATTTTGAAACTTGTGAATCCATTAGAATCGTTAGAAAACAGAATTGCGATTCATATATGAATAGATTTTTATGTGCACACCTAGTTTTCTCTTCCTCTTCTCTAAAGCAGCACAACATGGCCTCGCCCCCTTTACTGCATGTTCCTGGGGGCGGGGTTTATTTGGGTTTGTGATGTAACGAACCCGGGAAGTAGCTCGTTGTAGCCACTACGAGCCACTTTTGTATCCATTACACTGCCAGAATTTTAAAAGACGATATCTCTGTTTGCATTGAACTTTCAGGGCTGCAACATTGCAGATATTGTTCATGCTCAAACAGCAACATTACACACTAACTAATCACAATCAACCACACCTTTAAAACATTAACTTTAAACATAATATCACATAACAAACTACATTTTATAAATTATAATTAGTACTTTACATGTGCTATGTTAGTCAACAAATCAAAATAAGTGTATTTCTTCAAATCATGAAGTTTATTAAAAGTGAAAGTTTCAAAGTAAATCTTTCAATTTGACATTATTACAAAGCACTTTTTAAAAATGTACACATAAAAATGTGTTGCTCCCCGACCAACACTTTATTCACAAGTGTCCTTGTTACACGTTACATAAATTGTGCATAATTACATGTAAGTAACCCTAAGCCAAACTCTAATCCTAACCCTAATCATATAGTAAGTACATGTAGTTAATTAATATTACTCAGAACGTATGTATAATTACACTGTAACAAAGACACCTTAAAAAGTGTAAGCTTTAATTCATTAATATTGTATTATGCAAGTACAATTTATTAAATATACTTTTAAGATCTGATGTGCGATACAAGTGCACATTCCATATAATTAAGCACACTTCTTTCTTACAATGTCATGAAATGCTTCACTGGTGTCTATTTTATTTCTGCTAAAGAATTTTATGGGAAGCATCTAACATGAAATTGATCATTAAAAATGAGAACTCTCTCAAGCTACCGAAGAGCAATCTCTCAGTAATTAAAGTGATCTGATATACGTATCTAACATATTCCAAAGCACACATCTAGCATCCAGGTGTTATGTGGGTTTAATGAGAGCTCTTTGACTGCAGCATGTGATTTAAAGCACCTGACAGCATAAGAACACACTGCACACTGCAATCAGCTCACTGCATAGAGCACATCACACTCACTTCAGCCTTTCATTTCAAACAGCTGTAGGACATTATTAATTCAAACTAAATCCTACAGGAATTCCCACACTGAGTTGTTGTTTAATATTGCTTGATATGCTTGGTTTGTATTGTAAAAAATTGTAGACAATTTTTATGCAACTACAACACACTCATAATTTCCAAAGACACATAACAGGGTCTACAAAGCTCAAACCTTGAGCAATGGAAAATAAACTAAAATGGCCTCATAAATCATCTTGTTCCTGCTGCTAACATTTGGAAGGGTTTAATGTTGAATGAGCCAATGGATGCCTTGGATACACCTAGTTGTCATGCATTAAAGTGAAGCAGGATAGTTAATCATATGAGCAGCCATCTCAGGAGAGTCATCAGCCCCAATGATTACTGAGCATAAAACAGCCAGGGAACACAAGTCCTTTTTAAAAGACCAAGTACATCTAGATGTGTGAATACTGTAACACTATAGTGCTAACATCATTTACTTTCCTCATGCTGTGAGTTGCTTGGTGGAAGACCTTTCATTCTATTTGTATTCTACACTGTTAATAAAATCCTTAAATGCTGTCTTTTATGATGTTTCTAATTACTTGCAATAACCCAAAGTATAAATAACAATATGTTAATTTCAAGTTGTTCATGAACTTTATTATTAACTGTAACATAATACATAATTGGAGAAGAACTGTGAAGTTGATGCTCATTGTTTTAAGCAAAGTGAGTAATTGAAATCAAAGACAAATGAACTGTAACCTCTGCCTCTTTTAACTATGTGCAGCTAAATAAATAAATGTAACAATCTGCACATTAAGACACTGAAACTATTATATATATTATATATTATATATATAAGTTAATATCAGCTCCAGTGGACCCACATCTTTTATAAAGTCTAAATTAATTAATAATTAATTCTAAAAATATTATTTTCTTTATTAACTAACATTTTTTAATTAATTTTAGCTCCTGGGTATAACTGTCTAAAGCCGCCTTTCCACTGTCTCCGATGAACCACAAGGGACAGAACGGAAGTCATTAATTTCCAATGGAAAGTAGTGCGGAAGCTGCGTGAAGTACCGATCATATGCGTATGTGGAATTTTCGGATCCAATTTGAGCTTTGGATGCGTTCAAAAATTTGAACTTCTGCGGCTAGACAATATGCGTCTGCCCGACTGGATGTGATGTATTCTAATTTCTGTGAAATGGTGCTTTAGAATAATTATGGCAGAAATAATTATTTTATAATTATTAAATCATTATTTACATTGATTATCCCCATAAAACCTACTGTTTGTATTTGGGGGGGGTTGGGTCATTTGATTTGTGTGGATGCATTCATACATTAATCATATTAATTAAAATTATTAATTTTACCATAGTGAATATGCCACCGAGGTAACGGTTGCTGCACGACCAGTTTGAAAGTTCGGCGCGACTGCCACTAGAGGGAGAAATGCGACAGTCGTGTCCGAATGTTGTGTGCAGTGAAAAGGCCGCGTAATGATGATTTTCTTTCATTCTTTTCTTTCATTTCCCACTGAGGCGGACAGTATGTGTTTCCTGTACACTTGAGTGGAAAAATACAAAAGAAAAATCACAGTTTGACAACATACTAATGATATTCCCCAGCACGCCGAAGCACTAGAAATGTGTTCTTCTCCGGCGTGTTCTTATCACCCTCTCAGCGCACACCTACAGCTCTTTCGCACTCTTCCAGGTTGCTCGTAAACACTTCTCCTCCCCCCTCTCTCTAAAGCTGTGTCTCTCAGCATGCGGCCAGATGGTTTTCTATGTCACACCGATGGGTGATGAACGCGTTCTGGGCGAGCGCTGGGACGATCTCGGGAACCGGCACGCCATTCCCTCTCTTGGCTGTCTCAAACAGCAGTGAGCCCAGTCATGGACGTCCCTTGGCAGCTGGTTTGCAGCAGGCCGTGGCCCTTGCAAGCTGGCAACACACCTGTGCAGGGCAAGCTGGGTGATACTTGGCACAGCAGGCTGAGTTCTCTGCTCACACGTTAATATGCGTCTTCCTCCTTTCCTTCATTGTTCTCACTGTTCTCTCTACAGGGTTCCACCGCGTCCATCCAGCTCTATCATTCCTGGCCTGCCAAAGCAACTTCCTGTGTTCTTCTGTACTCCAGTGGTGTAAAGAGACTCTCTGGGCACAGGAAATCTGACATCCTGTGAATGCTTTATCACTCACACAGATAACGGTGTAAAAAAGAAATATACTGCACATTTGTTCTCATTCCCTCAGTTTGGAGACCAAATGGTAGTTTTATCAGCTATTCTTGCTAAGCAGAGTCGTTGCTCTGACCCTGACCCAGATATTACAGCCTATGAATGTCATTCATACTCAGGGCGTAGAGGTGGCTTTAACATTGATATGGACGTCTAAAAATCAATCAAACTATACAGGTCACTGTGTTTTCATCCGGTTCACAGAGAACTGCCTATTACTACTGACCAGTTCTTAATTTTATAGTATTTTACCACTATATTTATATATTGAAACAAAACAAAAAAATAAAAACAATACACTTTACCCAACCTAAAAAAAAATAAATAAAACATAAATTACAAAAAAAACAAATATTTATTATTTAACACAAAGCAACAGACATGTACAAATTTTTCATAATTTATGTACAGGCTGAAATTGAAATGTTTATTTTACAGATTTTTCTTTTTTGATTGATTTTTATTTCACATTATTTTACACATTTCACTGCTCTCTAAGATATCAGCATATGCTAACAACAGATGCATTATTTGTATTTTGAAAGTTCAGAAAAGTAACTTAAAAGACTACTATAAAAATTTATTATAAACATCAATAAATAATTGAATAACAAAAAAAAAAAAAAAAATTAAAAAAAATAATATAAAAACACTTTTAAATGTATTTACTTATTTTATTGTTTGTTTGATTCGTCATTTAATTTAAACAAAATAAATCTTCTTGCAGAACTCTGGTTTTATATATTTTAAATCACTTCTCAATGCTGTTTGTAGCTGGTCTATCTAATATGTTCTCTACACTGCCTCTCTGTCAGTGGCTCATGTAAATATGTCACGGCTTAAACAAAGCTTAATTCTCACAGTCATGTGCTAGACCTTAGTAACTAGGTTATTAGTCATCCTAGTAACCTACTAACCCAACACATAGCTTACAGGAAGGGGGCAATGTCTTGTATAAACAGGTTAAAGAGCTGGTTGTCTGGTGCAGTCTCAACAACCTGGAGCTCAACACACTCAAAACAGTGGAGAGGATAGTGGACTTCAGGAGAAACCCCCCTGCTCTCCCCCACCATCATGAACAGCACTGTGACTGCAGTGGAGTCATTCAGGTTCCTGGACACCACAATCTCTCAGGACCTGAAGTAGGACATTCATATTGACTCCATTGTGAAAAAGGCCCAGCAGAGGTTGTACTTCCTTCGCCAGCTGAGGAAATTCAACCTACTACAAGAGCTGCTGAAACAGTTCTATTCTGCCATCATTGAATCTGTCCTCTGCACTTCAGTAACTGTCTGGTTCAGCTCAGCTACCAAATCTGACCTCAGAAGTCTACAGAGGGTTGTCCGGACTGTTGAGTGAATCATCGGTACAACCCTCCCCTTCTATTCAAGAACTGTACTTATCCAGAGTGAGCAAAAAGGACTGGCAAAATCACTCTGGGCCCCTCAAATCCAGCACACTTCCTCTTTGAGCTGTTGCCATCTGGTCGACGCTACAGAGCTCTGAGCACCAGAACGACCAGACACAGGAACAGTGTCTTCCCCAAGGCAATCCATCTAATGAACACTCATTCTGTTGCACTGCAGAAGCAAATTCCTCGTATATGTAAACATACCTGGCAATAAAGCTCATTCTGATTCTGATTCTGATTCTGATATAACCCTAGTAACTGGTAATTTAATCATTAAAGAAAATTAAAAAGAATTTAATTAATTAAACACAACAATAAACTTACAATATATATATTTAATAAATAACAAATAAATTAATATTTATATTTATATAAACAAATTAGTTAATAACAATTTAAATATTATACCATTTCATAATTCAGTATATTTTGACTTTGGGAGAGACACAAATCTATCATCAAAACCCAAATCAACACCAATCCCAAAGTTAATGCCAGGCTAAAGTTGTCTTTGTGTGGTATGGCTGTAAGAGGATAACGATATCTAGTAAGGTCAGAATCAATTATCAGCTGACCCTTTTAGCATTTTAGAATGGATTATTAGCCATTGGTTATTAGCACCTGAATGAATGAAAGACATTCCGACATTACAATATGTTTCTGTAGGACAATGATATGTCAACTAGATATTTTTGTGCAAGAATTTTGCTCATGCACTTACATTTAACATTTAGAAATAGCAGCATGTTAATTTATTTATTGTTTTTTAAATAAATAATACATTTGTCATGAGATAATAATCCCTTCAACGAGGGATGGCACTGTAATAGATTTTTTCTGTGTGAATTTACACTAGATAAAATTAAAGATGAATAAAACTGCAGATCGACAATGCATAGTGTATGCTCTGTACAGTAACTCTTCAAAATTTTAACAGAATTCACAATGCTGATAGAACAGTTTCCAATGTTACTGAATTATGAGACAAAAAGATAAAAAAAAATGGAATACCATAAAAGTAGAAATAATTCAAAAATCAGGCCAGCATTTGTTGATACTGCTCGTAAATACAACTAGTTCATTCATGTGCTTGGAACTTATCTTATTTATCTTTTCAGCTCCACATGTAGGGTAAAGGTGTATTAGGTTTATGTGTATTAATGTGTATTAGGCACAGTGTTTGGTACCAAAGGAAAGGTGTGTCATTACTTATCAAATCAATCAGATTTTACATGAAAGAGAGAGAGAGAGAGAGAGAGAGAGAGAGAGAGAGAAACGCACACAGAATGAGTCACTGCACTAGCATGAAAAAAAAGAGAAAGAAATTAGCTTTAAAACTTCAAGTCCATATTCATGCCCATTATAGTGCTATTGTTGTTCCTTCTGAGGGATTTGAATCCCAAACATGTAAAGAATTGATAAAGAATTGGCATATAAATATTGTAATGCATTTCTATTACCAATATACTGTTTGTGTAGCATCGATAAGATTCAGCACAGTAAACGTGCACAAGAACGCTCTCTGAATCTAGAGTTGGTTGTGATTCAACTAAACCTTTCATAACAGTCAAGATCAAAGACATACTAAACCATCTCCAAAGTTGTGCATCCTAACAAAGCTGCACAACAAACACTGTTCTTCCAATTCCCAACTTTTAACAAAAACATGATCCTCATAACTAAGAATTCATACTTTGTTTGTACTTCCCCAGCCTCTCGAGTTGTGACTGCAAGGCTACATTTCTGAAACAGTAGTAAGCTGAAACATTTTTCTTTTTGTGGAATAAAATAATAAAAAAAACAAACAAACAAACAAAAAAAAACATTTTGGTGGGATGTGAAGTTGAGAAGATGCTAAATAGCCTTGACTCCCAGAGGCAGTCTTATGTTACCCAGCGTGCTCAAACAAAAACCTTAGTGTGATGGTTCTCATTTGGCTCAGTCCTCAAATGTCACACATACACAAAAAACAAAAAACAAACAAACAATATATATATTTAGAGCTACACATTCCAAAAAAGTTGGAACAGGTATCAATAAGAGGCCGGAAAAGTTAAATGTACATATAAGGAACAGCTGGAGGACCAATATGCAACTTATTAGGTCAATTAGCAACATGACTGGATATAAAAAGAGCCTCCCAGAGTGGCAGTGTCTCTCAGAAGTCAAGATGGGCAGAGGATCACCAATTCCCCCAATCAGAAAGGAGTTTCTCAGAGAAAAAATGCAAAGAGTTTGAAGTTATCATCATCTATAGTGCATAATATCATCCAAAGATTCAGAGAATCTGGAACAATCTCTGTGCCTAATGGTCAAGGCCAAAAAACCATACTGGATGCCCGTGATCTTCAGGCCCTTAGACGGCACTGCATCACATACAGGAATGCTACTATAATGGAAATCACAAAATGGGCTCAGGAATACTTCCAGAAAACATTGTCGGTGAACACAATCCACCGTGCCATTCGCTGTTGCTGGCTTAAACTCTAAAGGTCAAAAAAGAAGCCATATCTAAACATGATCCAGAACCGCAGGTGTTTTGTCTGGGCCAAGGCTCATTTAAAATGGACTGTGGCAAAGTGGAAAACTGTTATGTGGTCAGGCAAATCAAAATTTGAAGCTCTTTTTGGGAAAACTGGGACGCCATGTCATCTTGACTAAAGAGGACAAGGACAACCCAAGTTGTTATCAGCGCTCAGTTCAGAAGCCTGCATCTCTGATGGTATTGGGTTGCATGAGTGCATGTGGCATGGGCAGCTTACACATCTGGAAAGGCACCATCAATGCTGAAAGAGATATCCAAGTTCTAGAACAACATATGCTCCCATCCAGACGTCGTCTCTTTCAGGGAAGACCTTGCATTTTCCAACATAATGCCAGACCACATACTGCATCAATTACAACAACATGGCTGCGTAGAAGAAGGATCCGTGTACTGAAATGGCCAGCCTGCAGTCCAGATCTTTCACCCATAGAAAACATTTGACACATCATAAAGAGGAAGATGCGACAAAGAAGACCTAAGACAGTTGAGCAACTAGAAGCCTGTATTAGACAAGAATGGGACAACATTCCTATTCCTAAACCTGAGCAACTTGTCTCCTCAGTCCCCAGACGTTTGCAGACTGTTATAAAAAAGAAGAGGGGATGCCACACAGTGGTAAACATGGCCTTGTCCCAACTTTTTTGAGGTGTGTTGATGCCATGAAATTTTAAATTATCTTATTTTCCCCTTAAAATGATACATTTTCTCAGTTTAAACATTTGACATGTCATCTATGTTGTATTATGAATAAAATATTGAAATTTGAAACTTCCACATCATTGCATTTTGTTTTCATTCATAATTTGTACAGTGTCCCAACTTATTTGGAATCGGGTTTGTATATATCTCTAGGCCACTATATATATGGTTTCTTTATATATATAAATACAACTAGCTCATTATATATATATATGTAGTAACAAGTGCGTGTCTTCAGATGAAGCAAACCAAAATAAAAAACAAAAAAGTTATAATTACAAATGAGAAAAACAAAAAAACAAACACATACATAGCTTTACCTAACTTAACACTATGATACAGAAACAGGTGGGGAGTAATCAATTATTTAAACAAGAAAAGGAACATGACCAAATCAGGAAAACTCAAAAGAAACAGGAGAATAGAAGTCCATGATTGTGACATTACTCCCCCCTCCCGGAAGGCTCGTCCTGAACCGTAACACCCTGGAGGTTGGTGCAGGACAGGAACGGGGTGGAGTTGAGGAGGACCTCCAGGGCGGATCTGGAAACTCGGGCAGCCATGGCAGAGCTGGAGACTCGGGCAGCCATGTCGGAGCTGCCTCCGAGGCCGCGGCTCCAACCCCCGTCTTGGCCTCCCCCTCAAAAAAAAACAATACTTGTCCCAAAAAAAAACAATACTTGGGAAACCTTACAGGGCTGAACTCAGGGTCTGGAGCGAGCTCTGGGGCTGGAGCTGACACTGGAGCGAGCTGGGGTTTAGAGGCCCTCCCTGGGCTCGTCAGGGGATCGGGAGCCCTACCTGGGCTTAACTTAGGAACAAGAGCCTCTTCTGGGCATAACAGGGGATCGGGAGCCTCTTCTGGACATAACAGGGGATCGGGAGCCCATCCTGGGCTTAACAGGGGATCGGGAGCCCATCCTGGGCTTAACTGGGGATCGGGAGCCCCTCCTGGGCTTAACTGGGTATTGGGAGGCACTTTTGGGCTTACCTGGGGATCGGGAGCCCCTCCTGGGCTTAACTGCCAGAACCAGTGGAAACACAGGAAACTTATGTGGTGAAGGAGGTTCAGGGAAGTGCTCTAGAGGAGAAATCTGGAGGTAATGCCATATCCATGATACTATAGCTGGGGGCTGGTGATGAAGGGTGATCTGGAGGAGAGGGCAAGCTGAGGGAGATAGCTGAGTTCGGGAGGCTACTGGGGTGGTTGGGTTTGGGCAGGCAGGAG
Organism: Cyprinus carpio; assembly: GCF_018340385.1. Taxonomy (NCBI): domain Eukaryota; kingdom Metazoa; phylum Chordata; class Actinopteri; order Cypriniformes; family Cyprinidae; genus Cyprinus; species Cyprinus carpio. The sequence goes on from NC_056608.1 coordinate 5,458,164, forward strand.
GAGCTGTTGAAGTGGTATGTAGAGGTTCCCGGCACGGGGTGAGAGGGCGCAACACAGCTCATTCCTGCCGGGACTGATTTTTTTTCCCTTATAGTCACCATATATATAGTGGCCTAGTGGTTAGAGAGTTTAACTCCTTCCCCTAAGGTTGTGGGTTTGAGTCTTGGCCTGGCAATACCATGACTGAGGTGCCCTTGAGCAAGGCACTGGGTGTGTGTGTGTGCACTTTGGATGGGTTAAATGCAGAGCATGAATTCTGAGTATGGATCACCATACTTAGCTGTATGTCACGTCACTTTCACTTTATATATATATATATATATATATATATATATATATATATATATATATATATATATATATATATATATATATATATATATATATATTTTAAATAAACTACATCAGTTTGGTGAAGTTATTATTATTATTAATATTATCTAAGACCGAAATCTATTATTTTTTTAAAATATTTTTTTAATATAATATAATATAATATAATATAATATAATATATATATAATATAATATAATATAATATAATATAATATAATATAATATAATATAATATATAATTTTAATGTACCATGAGTTTCCACTAGCTCTTCTTATAACATGCATAATTCAAATACCTGCCTGTTTACTTCACCACAGTAATATACTGTATTATACAGCTAAAATTCACTTTTGCACAATGCTGGTGCCAGAAATATTGACTTATGGAACAATTTCCCTGTGACCACCTGGGCTCACCTATGCCAACAACTGGCTTTATCCTCTAAAGCATGCAAGCAGACTTCAAGAGTTGTTTACCTCTACCGTCACCTCAAATCAGTCCGAGAGCCTCTGTAACCCAAACCCAATAAAGATCTCACCTGGAAATTGCATAATAGCTGTAGCTTCAGATGCCTCTCAGTCTGCTATTGTTACAAAACCATTCATATAGTAAAGGTGTAGTGGAGAAATGTTGAAATGTAAGACAAGCAGGGCTGAGAAACACTAATCTAAGGTTTGCATTGACATACATTTCTGGTCAAACAGTCAACTAGTAAAAATGAGAGGCCATGCAAACCCTAGTGTTTGGTGGTTGTCAGTGATGAAGTGGCTTTGGGAAGGACTGTAGCTGCTGAGACTGCTTATTTCCCCTATAAACCTAGAAATGGCCTGGCGGGTTGTCGTTAGAAGAGATGGATGTAGGGAAGGAGGTTGTCCAGTGCCAAACCATGATCCACACTGGTGGGAAACACTGAAGCTAGCTAGGACTAGGGGTGAAATGATGCATTGACATAAACAAAAATACATTGATTTGCATGGAATGCATCAACGCGTCTTCAAGACTTACAGTCAAATTCTCATCAAACCAACAAAACAAAAAGCACCTGTGTTAATCGTGAGATGTTTAGTGTATAATAAGATGTTTATATATATACATACATAATATATATATATATATACATAATATTTTTTTTTTTTTTGATAAGTTTATGCTATGGTTACCTGAGTTAGAATACAGCTGTAACTGCATCTGTTTGTTCATTCAGATATGTATTCAAGCAGCTGTTTCAATCTGCAGAACAAACAAACCATTTCAAGACTTACACCAGTAAGCAAATGCTATCGTCAATCCCAAAGACTGACTCTGAACTCAGCCATCATGGACATCTGTATTTCCGGTAGATGGCTTTTAATTCTTGGTGCTTTATTTTTATTTATTTACGTATTAATGTTGGCACTTTAGTTTTTAATTATTTGTAAGTTAAGTATCCGAAATTGTTTGAATAAAACATTGAAAAATTCATAGCAAAAGTTGCAGGAGTTGCTTATTTATTTAACTAAAAGATTAATCAACTAACAATTGATTAACTAAAAAATAATCAATAGATTAATCGAAAATCATACGCAGTATAATCATTGCAGTTTCCAGTTGAAATAAACACTAGAGGCAGTAAAACTCTTACACATCAGTATTGCTTTTCACACAAATTATGATTTACAGGCCTAGAGTTTTGATTAAGAAAACATAATTTTGCAAAATTCCTTTCACAATTTTTCCTAATTCCACAATATTATGTTATGAATTCAAAACGAATTTATCAGGCTGCTAGATCTGAAAACTGATACTTTTGAATGTTATCATCACATATACACCTTCAAATGTATGGGCAATATGATGTTGCACTTGTGAAATGAAGTGTTCCAGAATGAATCCTTTGAAACTACAGTTCAACAAAACCTAGTTAAAGCCTACATAGAAAAAAAGTCAAAATAGTATGGTTGCATCAGCAAATGTCAGTTTTCATATCACTTTTTCTTTCATCAATACTATTGGGCAGGTTTAGGGTTTGGTGTAGCGGGTAGGTTACTCCTATTCTGAACCGTCACAAAAACGTAAATAAAAACGTAGCCACGGTCACATTTTAGTGCCACTCACTTGAAACTGCCACAAAACTTGCATTAAGGTATGTAATATCAGTGTTGCAAAAGCATCGCCACAAGCAGTTGTTTACCCAGAGCCTGGGTTGGAAGACCTCCTGAACAGTTGATGGTTGAGACAAACAAATGTAGGCAGCTCAGTAGGTCTCAGCCTCAAAGACAGAAACGGATGCTGGTCCTAACTCAAAGACAAGGACAAAACTAATAACTAACATAAAATCAAGCCCAAAAATTTACACAGTTACATAAAGTATGAGCAAATCTACAATCATGGCCAAAAGTTTTGGCAGTGACATAAATTTTGTGTTTTGCAAAGTTTGCTGCTTCAGTATTTGTACTGTAGATTATTATATGGTATACTGAAAAACAAGAATAAGCATAAAAGTTATAAAGGCTTTTATTGGCAAATAAAAACAAAAAAACATTGAGTCAACATTTACAGTGTTGACCCTTGTTCTTCATAACCTCTGCAGTTCGCTTTGCCATGCTGGATATTAGCTTCTAGGGCAAATCTTGACTGATGGCGATCCATTATTGCCTCATTAGTTCTCAGAATTGATCACAATCTGTGGGCTTCCGCATGTCCACTTGCCTTTTGAGGACTGACCACAGGTTCTATATGGAATTGAGATCCGGGGAGTTGTCTGGCCACAGATCCAAAATTTCAATGTAATGATCTTCGAGCCACGTCTTTATCACTCTTGCTTTGTGACATGGTGCTCCATCATGCTGGAAAATGCATGGATCATCACCAAATTGCTCACGGATCATTGGAAGAAGTCACTCCTGCAGGACGTTTTGATACCATTCTTTATTCATGGCAGTGTTTTTGAGCAGAATTGTGATAGAGCCCACTCCCTTGGTTGAAAAGCTACCCCACACATGGATGGACTCAGGATTCTTCACTGTTGGCACATCACAGGACTCATGGTAGCGTTCACCTTTTCTTCTCCCAACAATCGATTTTCCGGATGTCCCAAACAGTCAGAAGAGAGCTTCATCAGAGAAAATAACTTTGCACCAGTCTTCTGCTGTCCAATCCTTGTACTCCCTGCAGAATTTCAGTCTGTCCTTGAAGTTTTTCATGGAGAGAAGTGGCTTCTTTGCTGCCCTTCTTGACACCAGACCACTATCCAAAAGTCTTGGCCCCACTATACATGCAGATGCTCTCACACCAACCTGCTGCCATTCCTGAGGAAGCTCTGCACTGGTGGTGACATGATTCCGCAGATGACTCCTCAGGAGTAGATGCTCCTGGCGCATGCTGGACACTCTGGGGCGTTCTGAAGACTTCTTCACTGCAGTCGAACCTCTCTCCTTGAAGTTCTTGAAGATCCAGTAAATGGTTCTTTCAGGTGCAATATTCTTTGTAGCAATTTCCTTGCATGCAATGCCATTTTGATGCAAAGCGATGATGCCTGCACGTGTTTCTTTGGAGGTAACCATTGCTAACAAGAACACAATGACTGGAAACACTTCTTCCCTCTTTTTATAGCAATCAGTCTGATCTTACAATCTAATTAGTATGATAGTGATTAACCTGACTAGAACTAATTCACACTTCCACATGTGCTACTGATATGATTAGTCAATTAATGTTATCTGGTCATTTTGTGTCAGGATCAAAAAACAGTGAAAAGTTCATTTTTTGGCCAATGAAGCTTTTAGCAACTGCATCTAATCACTTAATGTTATTAATGTTAGCTGGTCATTTTGTGTCAGGATCAAAAAACAGTGAGAATTTGTTTTGTTTGTGTTTTTATTTTTTTTTATTTTTTGTGAAAAGTTAATTTTTTGGCCAATGAAGCTTTTAGCAATTATTTAAATTGCATCTAATCACTCTACATAATAATCTAGAAACAATGTGAATGAACACCACAACAGCTTAAGCAGCAAACTTTGCAAAACACATTTATGTCACTGCCAAAACTTTTGGCCATGACTGTAATCATCAAGCAAGGGTCACTTCGGTCAGTTTTGTGGCTCTAATTGGATGCAAAGAGGATGACCAGAGAGCACACGGGACGTTTAACAAGAGCCAGAGGAGAGCACAGTCAGATGAAGATGATGAGTTGATGCAAGGCATGTCGAAAGTCAGGATATAAATGGATGCCCTTCCACCCTTCATCCTTGCAGCCGAACAACAGGTCAGCTTACTCTCAAGAGTCCCCTAAAGCCTCCAACAACCCACTTCTACCCTAACACCAAAATCCCACACGTTTTAGACTATCTAGCCTAGATCAATAGTCTTCACTTAAATGTAGCCATAATTACCTACCAATCCAAATTTTCCACCTTTGTCTTCTCGGCTATTGTGGAACTTCAGTCTAAACTTGGCTTGGTCACCCATTGAGCCACCAACTTTATCGAGGTCTGACAGTTAATCTATCCTGCAACCCATGCGGTAACCTCCAATGTCCGCTTGATCAACATCAGGGTCCTCACCCCCGATACATAACATTCACTGTACAAAGAGGAGCACAAGAAAGTAATGCGGTGCTAATGTAATAATGATCATTGTGTTATGGTCTTCAATGCCTTATAGGAGTAAACAATGCTGAGAGGCTCCTCATGTAATTGTTTATTTTTTTCAGCAAAAGTCTTTTCAGTATCTCCAGCCATTTGAAGAAATTGCTGAGACAAGTGCTAAATGAAACCATCCTTGAAGTTACAGGTTGATTTGTTTCCTACCACTGGAAAACTCATTTATTCCATTTAAGTGCATCAGCAGTTACAGGGGCATTGTGTATTTTGATTGAAACTGGTAGTATATGAGCAGTTTTATACACAATTCACAGATATTTCATTCATAAATGAGTTCCATCAAAGCAATAGCCTGAGAGATGATTATAATAGTGCTTGAAATCTCACAGGCTAAAATGAGTCATTTGTAGGTGTAATACATCTAAAAAAAAAAAAAAAAAAAACCTTTTGAACTTTTGACTGCTAAATCAAATTCACCAACATTCAATAAATAAATAAGGTTAGTTCAGGTTGTAAAATGGCATGACTACCCATGAAATTAGAGAATTAATAATTCACGATGCTTGTAAAAAGGGCTTTTTTAACTTTTTATGTATTTAAATCATCTGAACAGCTATTTGGTCTCAGACCCTGACCCTGTATTCTGGACAAAGCACAACAAAATGGAACAGAATGCAAGCTAATGTACCTATTTTTAAAATGATACACTCATGGAGATCCAACCCAATGGCCAACAACTAAAATTTTTTACAATGACCAAGAATTAAAAAAAGTTCGAACATGCAGCCCTTCGACAGACAGAAATCAAAAGCATGCTTAAGTTGCTTCCCTTTTTTAATTTATTCCCTTTAATGTACCACTATTACAGCCATCAGTTTAAAAACTCCAAAACTAGTCAACGTCAGCAGTCATTTTGTCAGTTATTAAATGACTAATTGGCCATCTTGACCATCCTGAGTAAATGCTGTTTAATATTTTTACTCAGTACTTATCCATGTTATTATATTGTAATTATAATGTGTTATACATGTATTGTAAAGTGTGACTAAGTGCTTTGAACAAAAGACAGAAAGAAAGAAAGCGAGAGAAATATATGTCTCCTTAGAGCAAACATTATCACTATTTCCCGGTGACAACTTTGATTACAGTTTGAGATTTCCAAAGTTGACACATTTTTAGCCAAAATGATGATCTTTATGTGGCATAGCTTTCTAGGAGTTTTAAAAATAATATGGGGATCTCTGAGACGGGAGGATAAAATGAGTGAAATTGGTGAAAAACAGTGCATTATCTGTAATTTGAGGTAAAGGTAGCATCTCATTGCATACATTAAGGAGGATAATACTCTTGGATGAATATGATTACTCTTTACTCTAATAATTGCATAGAGATTCACAGCTTTAGGAGAGAAATTTCAAGGTAAATTGCAAAAGAAGAGATCACTACAAATCCTGACAACTTATAGAAGTGCTGAAATAAGCCAAAGAGAAGTGATTTTCCTTAATTTGAGCAAGCAAACACTTCTCAAATTTCTGGACAAACACTCAACTATTTCATCTATTTCTGCAGTGATGTGGTATTGAAGACAAACAGAGAGAAGAGATTCGCTCATACTAAAATCAAATTGTATGCTGAGATAATCTCCAAACACTGAAAAATACAGACAGAAACTGTCAAATTTATAACACTTTCTGCACTTGGTTTGAGCTCTCTAAGTTTTTATATATTTGCATATAGAAACTTAAAGAGCTCAAACCAAAGGCTAGTACCACTTTGAATACTTAAATATATATTTTTTAAATATGTTAAATTATGGTATCATTATATGTTAAATTATGAAATCAAAATTTATCTTTTTTTATCCAGATTTTTGGAATACTTCTTACAAGAAAATACTATTTTAGTTTTACTACTTCAAAATATAATGTTTAATTTAATGTGTTAAGGGCTGTTTCTTTACATTTGTTTGTAAAATTTACTAGCAATTTATAAGCAAAAATTGTGCTTCCTGCTTAATTAAAATTACCTTTGGTTGCAAAAGTTATATTGGTACCGCAATAAACGAATGGTTCTCTAAATCTGTCTTTCTAAAAGGTTGTTTTTTGTTTGTTTTTTGTGACTAGTGGGTCAGCAGGAGTGTTGACCCTCTTTTACACCTGTAAGCTGTTCCAATTATGTTCAAAGGCAAATGCAGCTGTCAACTATCCCCTAAAGCCTTCTTATAGCACCACGGTATTTGAGCACACATTTACAGAGAGCAGATGAAGAGAGGATGAAAAGACAGTACTTGAAAAGGCCCGTCAAAGTAGCAGCGTACTGTACACCATCTGGACATCTGCACCCTGGTGAGGTGCACCATGGGAGGTCTAAGTTAAGTGTGAAGAGAACAAAAATTGCTTTCATCAGTGCAACATACACATTGTTTTGTCCAAAAAATGTTCTCCAGTGGATTTGAGCAAATCTGTTCACATCCATCACTGTCAATTAGCACACAATGAAGGAAATCGCACAGGAGAGCTGTGGCGCTTTTGTACACTGTATTTAAATCTTCCTCTTATTAACTAACTACCCACAGTCCAGTTTAACCACGTAATGACTGCTCTGAGACAGCAATTTACATATTCGTGGTACAGTAAGTCATTTGTCATTGAGCACAAACACACTTCTTTTAAATGTAAATTAAGATCATTACCATAAAATGATGGCAAGAAAACAAATCTTTGTATCTTTGCATGGTCAATGCAACCTGAATCTCAAACAAATGACTCTTATGAACCAGTTCTTTTTAGAGGATCAAAAACATACAGCACAGCCAGTGTAGTCTGATTCTCAAACAAATGGCTCTTGTGAACCAGTTCTTTTTGTGAATCAAAAATATATAACATAACCAGTGTAGTCTGATTCACATACACAATTGACTCTTTTGAGCAAGTCCTTTATCTCAAGACCAATCAGACCCATCAAGACTCAAACTCATTACATTTCACTCTGCTGAAGGCTTTGCTGAACTCACTTAATCTGTCAGAACAGTTACTGAATCAATATCAAGTTTCTATCAGTGATGAAATATAATACAAGTCAAGTCGCCTTCATTTCTTGCATTTTTTTTTTATACAATAGAGATTTTCAAAACAGCTTCACAATATTAAACAGGATCAAAAATTGCAAACAAATGCAAACTTTAAAAATTAAGCAAATCCAAAATTCTACTATAAAGCAGCTGTAGCAAGACAATAGTGTCATTATTCAGCATCATGGTTCAGTTCAGTTCAGTTCAGTAACTGTATGTTCATTCATTTTGAAAGAACTTCAAATGAGAAATAAGCAAAATACAATAAAATGATTATTCAGCTTGAGTCAATTCAATGTTGATTCATTATTTATATTATTTATGAACAAATTAAATTCTGTCAACAATCATGTCATTATTCAGATCATTTCAATTCAGCTTGTTCTTAAAAAAAAAAAAAAAAAAAAAAAAAAAACTGAACTCAATACACTTAAAGGGGTCATATGATGCGATTTCAAAGTTTCTTTTCTCTTTGGAGTGTTACAAGCTCTTGGTGCATAAAGAAGATCTGTAAAGCTGCAAAGACTAAAGTCTCAAATCCAAAGAGATATTCTTTATAAAAGTTAAGACTTGTCCACACCCTCCTAAAATGACTCATTTAAACACACCACCAGATGTCTACGTCACTGTGTGGGAAGATTTGCATAACACCACCCAAATGTTCATGCAAAGAAAGAAGGCGTAACTTTTATTCTCGCTGTAGTATTGTTGTTGGCACCATGTTGTGGAGATGCTGTGTTATGTTGTGAAAGCGAAACTACTTTGTTTGGCCTTCCAAAAGAGGACAATATCCGTTTCGTCATGTCTAGAGCTGATCCGTGCTGGTTGCTGAGAAAATTCATCAACTTTGTGCTGTGGATCGCCAGGATCGGCTTTGACCGTGGACAAAGTGGAGTCCAGCCTAGGGTCGTCACATGTGTCCTTCATCGAATCTGCCATGCCGTTCTCTAACCCGCCAGCCGTTCCTGACTCAAGTCCGCAGTGTGTGACGCTGTGTGACGCATTTTATGGAGGACTTTTTCCTGAACCTGCAGACTAGCCTACAATGGGTCTGTACTCAAAGGCTGTTCTATAAAGTGAGGCAGTTCCAACTATGCAAGGGCAGTCTGGTGCTTCTATCTCACAGCCTGTAAGTACATGTTTTATATTTAAAGAATTTGCCACTGATTATTCAAATGTGAGTTTTGAGCAGTGTAGAGTAGCGCTTGTTGTTTGTCGTTTTTTTGTTTACGTGGCGCGATGCGCAATACGCAACGTAACGCCTAAAAACACAGTATAAGTCATTATGATCAGTAATTATGTCCCCACTGGATGCAACAAATGCCTCATTTGTAATGGGTTCCCTTTCAGGGGAACTTCGAACTGCGTCCTCTAGGGGTCGCTATGGGGAACACCTCGTCGTGATCCATGTCTGAAGCATACATTGAAAAAACACCAACGAGTTGGCCGGCGACAGCCTCTGAAGTCACTACCGGCGCGACTCTAAACAGGCACCGGGAGAACACGTCATTCTCTTCTTCGTCTTCACTGACTGTTTTGTTTGAAGCGTGCATCTGAAAGAACCGGTAAGAGCGCTCTTTCATCTGTCTATCAATTCCCCTTCCCTGCGTATGTAGAGCTGTTGGAGGTTATGGATTGCGCAGGTTATGGATCGCGCCACGGCAATGTTGGACTTGCTATGAAAGTACTCTAACAAGGTGACGCCATGAGGCCACCTCGATGAGCATTATCTTTCCGACCATAGCCCTCCAGCTCAGGTGAGCCTTCCATTTCTGGCTGATCTCCATACAGAGATCAAAAGGAAATGAAAGAGGCCGTTTTCTTCTCGCATCCATCGGTTTCAGCATAAGAGTTTTGCCGACATCGAGGCGATGCGCGAAAACGGCTATGAGAGGATGCCCCCTGTAGAAAGAGCTTTCTTTCTGCAGGGGAGACATCCTCTCTTAGCCGAGCTGCACCGCACCACAGGTCTCTTTCATGGCTACCAAGCAGGCCGCCTCTGCCATGCGCAGGACTATGGTGGCCATGGTGGTAGAGAGACTTCTGTGGATGAACCTGGCAGACATCGGGAAGAAAGAAAAGGCTTTCTTCTCGATGCTCAGGTTTTGCCTTCTGAACTTTTCAGTATTTCCGTTGAGATGGAGATCGAGAAGTTCGGGGAGATGAAGGCGCACTCCGCTGCTTTCAGATCCTTCGTTCCACGAAGTTCCAGGTCTGAGCCCGAACAACATAGGGGTCCTGGCCTGTCTTGATCTGAGAATCAAAGACGGGCACAGAAGGCTAGTGTCGTGACTCGTGCTCCTCCCCCACCTGCAGGCAGGGGTAAGAGGAATTGTGGGTCACAAGGAGGTAAGCAGAACCTAAGGGATGTGATCCAGACGAGGCAGCGTTCTCATCTGAATCAGAGTGATACCGAGGTATCTACTCGTTCCCTTTAGGGATTTTTAACTTCTGCTTTTATCCTCCCCTTCCTAATTCCCCTGTAACCACCAGTTCTCCACCTGATCGAGGTTAGGTGGAAACTTTGCACATAACAGTCTCCTATGCTGGACCTATAATGTTTTTGGCTGGTTCTATGTTCATAGCAAGCACCTTACTGATGGTCCGGACTAAAAGGAGGCGCCCCTTGAGCGGGCTCCAGCGCAGGAGGGTGGGAGAGTATAAAAAATAACCCTTTCTGTATATACTTTTGTGTAAATTGCTGGTGGTTATGTATCTACTAATAAACTCTGTGAGTTTCCTTTGCAGTGCTCAGTTACAGTGTTTACTAAACACTCGTCAGCACCAGCCATCCGGCTTCATGTTCCGGTATTAGGCGGCTGAGATAACAGGTTTCTGTGGGAGTCTCCTTGATCATCAGGCCTGGCACAGCACTGCAGGGAATTTCATGGATGTCCGGCCAGGTCACCCTGAGGGGTCTCCTGGCCGCTTAGCTGTGCTGTCGCATCCAGCGGGAATTGAAGGTGGCAGTTACAGAAGTCTTCTTATATATGCTGCCTCAGGTGATGCTCCCCTCGCTAGAGGTTTGCAAAATTTGAGCTTGCCTCTCCCGTGTGGTTCAGCGATGCTTAGGAACTTTTAGGTACACACGCTAAGCTCTGTGTACTTTCTGACAACCACATGGTGGTCAGTGTGCACGTGAACACTTTGCGCACTTTCTAAAAATCCATGTATTGGTAAGTGTGCGCGCAAGACTCTGCGCACTTTCTAAAATCCTGCATGGTAAGGGTTACGCGCTCTGCCTCGTTCCCTTTATTGAGATGATTAGACCTTGGTTCCTTGGGCTCCATTCAGCCAGTGTGTATTTGTTTATACACTTCAAGCATCGCTTCCCTCAACATGAGGGGCTATTTGGGTGATTCTTGTGGTAGTTTAGCAGCGCTCCCCCTCTCCAAGAAGGGTCGCCTATGAGCGCGCTACTATGGATTCGGAGTTCTCCTCTCATATGAGACTGAGTTCACTGTTTTTCCCCAGAGCGCTGCAGCATTATTTCCACAGAGTTGAAGACTCTCAAACATACTGTTTTGAGATGCACCATTCCATCTATGAGCTGCTCTATCAGAGTGCCACGAGAGCCCCTCCTTAGAACAGTATTTGAAAATCCATGCTATGGTAAGTGTGCATGTGAAGTCTTTGCACACTTTCTAAAATCCACACTGTGGTAAAGTTCGCACGCTAGTATTCTGCGTTTTTTCTAAAATCCTATATGGTGAGGGCTACGCGCGGTTCCTTCGTGCCCTTTCTTGAGTTGGTAAAAGCCCCGTTCATCTTGGGCGCCACTCCACCTATGTATCCTCGGATACCTATCTAAACAGGGTGTTGCTACTGGAGATCTGTTGAAACAGCTCCTTCAGCAAGCTTTTGCGAGAGCAAGCGGTAGCCCCTGTGTGACAGGCAAGACTTAGTATAAAATGCTAGGTTCTTAGCCGTATTCCTTTAAAGGAACCTTTCCTTATTCCAAGCCTTCAGCTCTACCCCGGCCGAGGCCCTAAAAATTAAGTTGGGTATGTAGATTAGGCCTTTGGCCGTAAGGGGTACTGTCACAGACAGCCGTCTAAACGTCCCAGGGGCAACTCCCATGGAAATGGTAGAGTTGGTACTTAGTGTTCGCCATGATTCTGGCCTGCAATCCCCTCAGCATGGTGGCGTGGGTATACTGTTCCCCATAGCGACCCCTAGAGGATGCAGTTCGAAGTTCCCTCAGGTTATGAATGTAACCATGGTTCCCTGAGTAGGGAACGAGACACTGCGTCCTCTAGCTCCCTGCCATGCTTCGGATGCAAGCTTCAGACGAAGAAGTGAATGACGTGTTCTCCCGGTGCCTGTTTATAGTCGCGCCGGTAGTGACGTCAGAGGCTGTCGCCGGCCAACTCGTTGGTGTTTTTTCAATGTATGCTTCAGACACGGGTCACAACGATGTGTTCCCCATAGCGACCCCTAGAGGATGCAGTGTCTCATTCCCTACTCAGGGAACCATGGTTACATTCATAACCTGAGACCTTTTATTGGTTTTGTCTGGTCGTGCCGGGAGACGGCATCACAGTATGTTACGGGGTGTAACATTTCCGTCACACGCTTGAGGTATTCAGCCAATCACAACGCACTGGATACCTGGCCAATCAGCGTACACCTCGCTTTTCAGAACGATGAGCTTTGTAAAAATCGATGCGTTTCAGAAAGGTGGGGCATAGAGGAGCAACAATAATGTACAAACCCGACTGTCTTAGGTCTTCTTTGTTGCATCTTCCTCTTTATGATGCGTCAAATATTTTCTATGGGTGAAAGATCTGGACTGCAGGCTGGCCATTTCAGTACCCGGATCCTTCTTCTACGCAGCCATGATGTTGTAATTGATGCAGTATGTGGTCTGGCATTGTCATGTTGGAAAATGCAAGGTCTTTCCTGAAAGAGATGACGTCTGGATGGGAGCATATGTTGTTCTAGAATTTGGATATACCTTTCAGCATTGATGGTGCCTTTTCAGATGTGTAAGCTGCCCATGCCACATGCACTCATGCAACCCCATACCATCAGAGATGCAGGCTTCTGAACTGAGCGCTGATAACAACTTGTCCTCTTTAGTCAGGATGACATGGTGTCCCAGTTTTCCAAAAAGAGCTTCAAATTTTGATTCGTGTTTAGATATGGCTTCTTTTTTGACCTATAGAGTTTTAGCCGGCAACGGCGAATGGCACAGTGGATTGTGTTCACTGACAATGTTTTCTGGAAGTATTCCTGAGCCCATGCTGTGATTTCCATTACAGCAGCATTCCTGTATGTGATGCAGTGCCGTCTAAGGGCCCGAAGACCACAGGCATCCAGTATGGTTTTCCGGCCTTGACCCTTACGCACAGAGATTGTTCCAGATTCTCTGAATCTTTGGATGATATTATGCACTGTAGATGATGATAACTTCAAACTCTTTGCAATTTTTCTCTCAGAAACTCCTTTCTGATATTGCTCCACTATTTTTGCCACAGCATTGGGGGAATTGGTGATCCTCTGCCCATCTTGATTTCTGAGAGACACTGCCACTCTGAGAGTCTCTTTTTATATCCAATCAGGTTGCCAATTGACCTAATAAGTTGCATATTGGTCCTCCAGCTGTTCCTTATATGTACATTTAACTTTTCCGGCCTCTTATTGCGACCTGTCCCAACTTTTTTGGAATCTGTATCTCTCATGAAATCCAAAATGAGCCAGTATTTGGCATGACATTTCAAAATGTCTCACTTTCAACATTTGCTATGTTATCTATATTCTATTGTGAATAAAATATAAGTTTATGAGATTTGTAAATTATTCCATTCCTTTTTTAATCACAATTTGTACAGTGTCCCAACTTTTTTGGAATCGGGTTTGTAAATTATGTGGAAAATAATGTGTTTTTTTGAACCTTAAACCACAAACACATTGCATTAGACCAAATACACAACATAATGTTCTTTTTAGCAACATCATATGACCCCTTTAAATTAATCATAATTTAATCAAACTAAATCAGAATCAAATCAATCAAATCGTAAGCTTGTGAACAAGAACCCTCACAACTAAGCACTCTAAGCAACTAGCAACATACCTGCAAAATTGGGAACTGCAACACGCAAATTGCATTCAGCATGCATTTTATGGACATGTTTGTGCTGTTACTTTATTGCCATAATTCCTTTAGTGAATCAGTACCAAAACAGCAAAAATTGTGCCAGTAAATGTTGCACTAAGCAAGCACAATTCATTTTTAGAAAACTGTCCACCTCATATTTTTAAAGTTAAACTAAGCAAAAACAAAACAAAACAGACTTGAATTTCATGATTAAACTCAAATGCTGTTCTGAATTCTGACCACATTCTTTCAAAACCTTGTCCTTCATTTTAGTTTAATGAAATGCGGATAAAAAAAGAAACCAATAATATAGACCTACCATTTGGACTCTCCTCATCTATGGCTACAATGGTTGCAGGCGGGCCTGTTCTGGAAAGCTTGCACTCTGAAAAGCAAGGGCACAGAATGAATGGAAAAAAGGAACAGAAAAAAAACATCAGAATTTCATCAAGTCTAGACTGCAACGTAACTCATACTAAACAAGACATTTCAATTTCAGCTCACATTAAGTCACACAACCTGCACATAAAAAAAGGATATACGAGTACTGTAACCTATCCACTGCTGGGACCGGGAGGGGCACAAGTCAAAGATAGATTTAAAAAATGACTTCTTTATGTGTATAGAGAGAGCTGTTACCACTGGGGTTGCGAAGGGTTAATAGAGTTGTGCTCTCATGCCTGATGAGAGAACAAAAGAGAAGGAAAGATAAGATACATCGTCTTACCCTCATACTGCCAGTCTGGAGTCATAGATAGTGTCATCGGCAGAGAGCAGGAGAATGATGGAGTGACAGAGAGGTTGGGAGAGACAGAAGAAAAAAGAAGCACAAAATCAAATTTTCCTCCGATGCTTGTGAGATAAGACAGAGGAAATAACCAAACAGAAAGAGACATATACATGGAAAAATTCAGAAGACATGTAGTATTACTAGCAAGTGGTGTTCACTCGAGTACATTTATTTTCTGGTGGTCCTCAAGATGACCGTGAATTTGCAAAAGTAGGAAATGTTGCTGGAAATGGAAATTATGAGTTAATAAGTTAATAACTTAACCCTGAAAACTGACTGGTTGAAAGAAATGATGTTGAAAATGAACACCAATGAGGACATTGCTTCAGGAAAAACCAAAGCAAAGCAGACCACAAATGGTTTTGGATAACATTCCTGTCAAACATATACAATCCTAAACTCACTCCTAAAAATTAACAACCCCTAAAATCAACATAGGCTATCTGGAAAAACATTCCTCTACCTACATTTTTGCAAAAACTTGCAAATGCATATAAGTCACTGCACTTTCCTGTTGTAATTAACACTAGTGGCAGTAAAACACCAACAACTTGTTTTCCACTTCACACAAATTATGATTATGGTGCATAATATCAATTATTTAAGACTTATTTTCAAACATTTGAATCCCGATCCCCACTGGTTCTAAATTATTTAATTATAATACCAACTGAAATGTTGATTCATGAATGTCCTACTTGGCAAAATCATGGTTACAAAGTACAGTAGCTGGAAATCAAAGTGTCCGTGATTTTGCCAATTAGGACAAAATGTACCTAGATCTGTATCAAAAAATGCCATCTCTGTTGTCAGGAACAATTATATTAGTGTCAATTATGTCTTTGTTGTTCTGCTGATGTAGAAATTGCATCAGACTAAAACTGTTTTGCGGTCCACTTACATAGGTTTTAAGAAATGGGACTTGTTTACAATCATTAACCTTGTCGGTCCTGAAACAAAATGACCTTAACTGATTGGGAGTTGGGGTGTGAAGAATTCTCATCAATCTGTCAGTTGATTTTAGAGTTAATGGTTAAGGTTGAGGGTTGGGATAGGATTATTATCATAATAGCCATCAACTCCCCAACCATACCCTTAACCATTTCAGTCTACAAGCACAGGGAAAATAACAATGTTCTTCAAACCCTTATGACAATCAGCTGGATGAAAATGTACTCCTATCCCAACCCCCAACCTTAACTATTAACTCTAAAATCAACTGACAGATTGATGAGAATTCTTCACACCCCAACTCCCAATCGGTTAAGGTCATTTTGTTTCAGGACCGACAAGGATAATGATTGTAAACAAGTCCCATTTCTTAAAACCTATGTAAGTGGACCGAAAAACAGTTTTAGTCTGATGCAATTTCTACATCAGCAGAACAACAAAGACATGATTGACACTAATATAATTGTTCCTGACAATAGAGATGGCATTTTTCAGATCCATGGCCTTGCCATTAGCAAATGTTCTACAGACAAGTTGCATCTTGATATGACATGAAAAATCATACTTTGACATTTCACTGTCAAAAGAAGCTGCAAAAAAGAAAAAAAGAAAAAAAAAAAACTCTATAAAACAAAACAAAAAAACTGACTAATCTAACAAATGTTGCTTTTAGCTTCAATGTAGACCTGCATTTTGCTTAAATGCTGTATTTTACCCCAGCTTTGCAAGAACTGACTATCCGCTCTCTTGATTTACAGTGGCAAGCAATGAGACAGTGCTACGCTGCAGTCCTTGAGTGACTGATTTGATTAACATGCTCCTTCACGGTAGGCATGACGAGATCTACGACTGCCAGTGGTTGCTGTTGTTAGCAGGAGGAATCCGGTCTCAACCCGCTGGCTTTTCTCCTCCCTGCACACCTTTGTCTAAAAAGGAATGGCAAGTTATGAGAAGACGACAGTAGAATATAAATCACACAAAAACGACACCATGAATTCTGCAACACAGATCAGTGATTATGAACAAAATGGGAGCGCTATACAAAGCGGGGGCAATTAATTGTCCCATTACACAAAGGTCTATAGTCTAAAGTGCAAATGGAGGTCAAGTCTACAGTAAAAGTTCTCAGGATTGGTTTTCTGTGTTATGGCGACAGCCGTTTGTATCTGTGCTTGCATCTCCAAGGCCTGTCTCTGGCCTGCTGCTCATGAATTAGAGACTGATAGCATTTGTGTGGCTTTACGTAACATCAGAAGTGCTGACACATTAAACCGAGGCAAGTCGGTCTCTCTTAGCAACTGGGCCTATGATGGTGAGCAGGGTTTCAAAGGAAAGACCAACTATCTGGTGTCGCCATTAAAGATTCATGGCTGTGGGGGCCCTTTTATACTAAGCATAGGAAAACCATGACTCAGGCAGAGACGGAGTTATTACCATTGATGAACTTGGAACAAATGGTTTTCCAAATAGCACCCTAGACCAAAAAAAGGGTAATAAGCTTTTATTTCCTTAGTTTCTTTTAGCCTAGAGGTGACCTAAATTTCTCTCAGCTTCAGCAGAGGTGAGAACTCTACCACAGCATAGAGATTCTGTAGTCTCTGAAGTTTGAAAACAATTATGACTTTCTTAAAGGCATAGTTCTCCCAGAAGTTAAAATTGTTAATCAAATACTCAACAAAATATGAGATTAGAAATATATGAATCATATATACTATAAAAAAACAATATAGGAAATACTTTAATTTATTACTATGCAATTACTAATATTTAAACTAAAATTAAAATAAAAATGGAAAAATAGAAAATAATATATTTTTAAATGCTAATAAAAAATAATACGCTGATGATACTAAAGTGACACTGGTCCATACAACTTGTGCACTATATTCCATGTTTCTAAAATAATCATTCCCATTATGTCTTAGCTTTGCTTGAGTAACAAATCAAATTTTAGTAAAATTTTTTTTTTTCATTTTTGGAGCTTAGTTTCCCCATTTCTACCTTCAGTGTATGGAAAAGTGTGACCATTCTGTATAATATCTCCTTGTGTTCCACACAAAACAAAAGCCATGCTAGAATGATATAAGGGTGATTATATGAAGAAAGAAAAAAGTTAAGTATGGGACCAGATTTCACAGCAAAATCAAGGGTGTCAAAGTGAGACTCTGAGGTCGGTTTTACGAATGCCTTAGATAAGATAACACACCTCTGAAAGCTTGGAGAGGAGCCAATGGGAGTAATCACAGAAGAAATCAATACTCAGCAACAAGCAACCACACAGGAAGGAATCAGATCTCTGAAGAGCCACAAATACAGAATGTGAACATTTAAAAAATTTTGGTTGCCCAGTAAGGTTTATTGTAATTTTCGGTATGTTTATATATATATATATATATATATATATATATATATATATATATATATATATATATATATATATATATATATATATATATATATATATATATGTATGTATGTATGTATGTATGTATCTATATATATATATATATATATATATATATATATATATATATATATATATATATATATATATATTATGTATGTATGTATGTATCTATATATATATATATATATATATATATATATATATATAATTGTATAATTGTTATTCTTTTTAGTGTACTCTTTGCTTTAATCAGTACAAACAGACACAAAATCTACCTCAATATCTAAACTAAACACTTTATTTGCCATTTCTCCCTTCTGCTGTATAAAATGTAAATAAGCATTATTACATAAACACATGCAAAAAGCCTATAAATTATAACGGCTTCCATGAAGCACCTGAGACTACTCTGATCTGACGGCTTTGTAAAAATTACTCAAGATGTGATTACAGACGTTAACAACTCAACGCAGATTGAATTATCTCAATGATGATCATACATGTTACATGACACCGACTGGGTGCAAACAAGATGGAAACAAGAAAGACTTAAAATTTAAAACACTTTACATTTCATATCCAGTTGTGTTCTTTTAAAATTTGTTCTGACCACATGGCCAGGTTTAACACTAATCAAAGGATTTCGCTGCATAAGGAAAGTGCCTATTATTCATTATTTTTATGTCGGATGCCATATAGATGGAAAAAGTAAATACACATGTATGCCTGCTCTTGAATCACTTGCATCCGTGTACCTACTGGTATGACTGCAGCCTGTTTGAATAACAGTGATTAAGGATAATTCATCTGTAGTGTATGAAGATGAATAATCCCTTCATCTTGTATGGGTTGTGAATGTTGCACAGTAGGTTGTATGGAATATTATTTTAAGATCTTTTTAATTGAATTTATGGCTCTACAGTATATATAGTGAAGCAATAAATCTATTTTAAACCTGAACATAATAACTATGCATATCTCAAGATTATGGAAGTCAGTATATTATGGTAATGGAAGATTAAGGAAAACAGAAGATAATTGAACAGTATATGGTAGGTATTATCAAATGAATCCCCCCATAACAATTCGGACATCTTTTGAGAATTAAGTGTTGTGACATGTCAAACCAGAACACTTTATAATATATTACAATATAACCTTTACAATAAGCAAAGCTGTCAGCGGCCCAATAATTCATAACATTAGTGGTCTAGTTTGGTTATGTCGCACTATTTAGATTCCCTGGGCTGCAAAACTTACAGTTTATTTAAATGACAGTTACAGTTTTTCTCAGTCGCTTTGGTACATTTCTCGAATCATCCTTGACATTTGCAAAACAATGAGTGCATTTCTCAAAACAACTCGTACAAATAGCAAAACACCATGGATTAGCTGCAAAAGCCAGTCTCTTGCTCAAAATCCTTAGTTCATCTCTCAAAAATAAATATCTGTGTCAATGAACATGTCAGTGCCATCAAAATGACAAGGCCTTGTGTCACTGTGTACGGATAAGACAGTCAAATTACTTTGTCATGTTGTCAATATAACAGTGTACTCTGGAGGGATGTTCTGATGTAAACTATGGCAACATTTTGGATGACAGTTACTGTATTGAACAGTATACCATATGCTTATGTATGCTTTATATCCGTTTCAAAAGTACAAATTTACACATTACTGTATGTGGGATATTGATTGAAAGAGACTGGATAGAATTCCTACTTACACTTTTACTAGTGGTCTGACCAAAAAACAAAACAAAACAAAAAAAAAACCCAAAAAATAAAAAATAAACCCTTTACAATGTTATTGTGATATAGAAAAGGAAAAATAAATATGGGCACAAAGATGAAAATAAAAAATAAGTCCACTGTCAGAATTTGTAACTCTTGTGTTGTCCTCTGTCTATACACTATATGCTTTCCAACTGAAGATTCATGAGATGAACCTTTGAGCTATTTCAGAGAAATGCTTTATCATTGGTTTATCTACATTCTCTTTATCTAGATTCACTTGCACAATGCATGCCAAATTTACAAAAAGTCTAATAATAATGTGTAAAATAAATAAATAAATAAATAAATTTTGCTTGGCAGTTTATGACAACTAGATGAACCATTTTGCATTCAATGACTTATACAATGAACTAACGACTAGATGTTCTGAGGGGTAAGACTACTGCACAGAAAACTATATACAAAATAATACATTTTGAGCAACATGACATTAGCAACTGATAATGTAGGAAACTGCAGATAAATGTACATAATCAATTGCATGAATGTACAAAAGCAATCGCAACTTGCTCAAAAGAATGAGAAACTGGTTTTATGATGTGTATAAATGACTAGATGATGTGGAGGTTGTACAAGTAGTTTTGAGAATTTCATTTTTGATTTGAGAAATGCACCAAAGTGACTGAGAAAAACTGTAAGTGGTTGTGTAATCAGATTATTTTACAAAATGTTTCACAATTCATATTCCCTTTATAATAATTGTAAAGCAATTGCAAATGCTGTCATCAGTGATTTGTGCATAGTGACAGACTGCTTGCGGCATTTGTGAAACAGTGTGTGTTCTATGTAACAGCAAAAATGTAAGAAAATAGCACCCGAATGTCAAAAGCTTGACAGCAAAACAGACAATTTAACAAATAAATGGACTGATTCCTAAATCATTGCCTCCAATTATGAGAGATGAGAGATCACTGTTCTAGACTATTCAAGCAAGTATATTGTTTATTCTTCAATTATGATGGATGGACGGACAGATAGATAGATAGATAGATAGATAGATAGATAGATAGATAGATAGATAGATAGATAGATAGATAGATAGATAGATAGATAGATAGATAGATAGATAGATAGATAGATAGATAGATAGATAGATAGATAGATAGATAGACAGACAGATAGATGGATGGATGGATGGATGATGGATGGATGGATGGACGGACAGACACATAGATAGACAGTGAGACAGAGACAAACAAAAAGACAGACAGACAGACAGACAGACAGACAGACAGACAGACAGACAGACAGATAGATAGATAGATAGATAGATAGATAGATAGATAGATAGATAGATAGATAGATAGATAGATAGATAGATAGATAGATAGATAGATAGATAGATAGATAGATAGATAGATAGATAGATAGAGATATGATAAAGATAGAAAGACGACAGACAGATTGACAGACCATTTAGTGTTATTTATTTTTTTCCAGGTCATTTTATTCACTGGCCCCTGGACACCTTGCATTTTCTAAAAGTGGCCCCTGAGCTGTAGAATCTGAGTTTCTCTGGTAAATGGTTTTATTGCCCCAGGGTTTATGAAGAAACTCCAGAACAATAAAAGGACAGTGCGATGCGGGAATGACATCCACGTCAACACACTGCAGCACATGGCTGCTTGTCCAGCGGGACACATCCATCACAGCTAAGGTTAAAGATCTGAACTTCTACCTACTGAGTGGGATGGATGTCTCCACTGGGAGCCATTCACTACTATCTGCTGATCGGCCCTTTTCACGTATCCTATACGTCAATCTGCCCTTGTGCTTAAGTCACAGCACTCAACAGAAAATAAGTGTGAAGATTACTACGCTCAGCAAAAACTTCCAATCAATTTAATTTTTTTTTTTTTTTTTTTTTTTTGAATAAGAAAGTACAAAAGTGTTTTCTAATTTTAACTGAAACCATTCTGGGTTTTACTGCATTCCAGGATGCAGTGATTGGAAGGACGGTATGGAGAGAACTGCAGTGATGGCACACATACAATAATGGACTGGTTTTTGCTCATTACTTTAAACCACAAGCCAAATTTACTTTAAATTACTTTTAAGTCTTTATATGAAGACTGACCTCTTTTGCACTGAAAAATCTCTCATCAACTCCAATGGGTCTGCAGCATATTATGCATTATGAACAGCTCTGACCTGATACAATATAAGCATGTTGACTCACATCGTGTGGCGTCCCTGAAGGGAAACATTATTGAAATTCTAATGACCTCTGAAATGTTTAGCAATGAAGCATGCGAATTCGTATAGCCTGATGAAAAATGGATGAGATTATATTTCTTGGAATGAATCTTGCCCTTGTTCTTAGTTAGCATTCAGTGGACACCATGCGTAGCTGACCTACTCTGGCTGAACCATGTCCCTGAACAGAGCGGGCACATCCGAATCTTCAGGGGCGAGAGAGAGCAAGCACTTGAGAAGCTGGACTGTCGAACTCTAGTGGTCATGGTTCAAATGAGAATAGAGTGTACGAGGCCAACTCCACTAGCAACTTTAGCCTGTTAGCCACACTGCAATATGGGAAGTGTCAGCTGTTCAGTTCAAGTCCTCAAGAGTAAGAATCCGCCAGAGAACATGCAAAATCTAATGGAATCAAAACATAGTGGACCAAAAGGTCAAGGTTGAAAGCATGGTCCTCTTAGCAGCTGCAAATAACCTGCTCCAAAAAGCATGTTTCTCAATGGAAAATTAGGCATTTATTTTAAATAATATGCCAGCCGAGCTACTGCCATCAAGATGAATGGGAATGCTTAGAGATAGCTCTCTCTAGACCTCCTTGTAATGGACAGGAACCTCAGGAGAGTGAAACATCATTTGAGAGATAAAGTCAGGAAAAAGTAGAGTCTGCTCTCAGAATAACAGGATGACAGTAAATGATCCTCACTGTTGGTTTTTGCCTGATTCTAAAGCTGCTATCAAGCTGAATGAGTTCTGGTGTATACTGGAATGCAGCTCCGATTCATTTCAGCTATGCCTAAGAGCAAAATGAGATCTACTGTATATTTCAGAATATAAGTCACTTTTTTATCATCTAATATATATATATATATGTATATATATGTGTGTGTGTGTGTGTGTGTGTGTGTGTATATACATATATATATATATATATATATAGCATTCTCTCGCAAAAGTATTGCGTTTCTCCAAGAAAGATACTTTTTAGTTCTCTGATAAAACATTTGGGTTTTCTAGTATTATCTCGCAAAAACATTTTCCTTCTTTTGCAAACTTAGTTCATACTCTCACAAACATATTGCGTTCCACTGAGAAACTGCGTTCTCTGAAAACAGTGTTCTATCGCAAACACAATGCATTTCCACAAGAAACTCTGCATTCTCTTGCAGACATTTTGCATTCACCTAAGAAACATGTTCTCTCGCAAAACATTTTCGTTCTCTTGAAAAATTGTTGTTCTCTTGCAGATGTTCTGCATTCCCCTGAGAATCTTTTACAATCTCTTGTAAAACGTGCAGTCTCTCGCAAAAGTATTGCATTCCTCCCACCTCATAATAAAATTCAACCACAAAAGCTTTGCAATTGAATGAGAAGTTTGTTGGGAGAATGCAAAATTTCAAGAGAATGCAAAAGATTTAAAATATTTTTCCCCTCCCATTTCATTTTACGTTTATCACCATGTAGCCTTAGGGGCTTTATATATTTCAAAATAATTAATAAAATGCAATTAACCTCAAGCATTCAAAACATGGGTTTAACTACCACACACTGGTAGTTCCAGTTTCTCTTTGAATAAATTTAGGTTTAGCTTTTATAATAAATGTTGTTTATAATGAATGTAAAATTTATGTTTGTTTTTTACTTGTATTTTTTTTTTTTTTATGTTTCGAATTCCATACAACTTACCTGTTTATTTGTTTTTTCCTCTCAAAATAAAATAAAAAATGCAATCTACTAGAAAATATGGCAATGCATGCCTGCTCTGTATCACCTTGAACTACCACAAGAAACTCTACAATCTCATGCAAACATTAATCAAACACCTAAAAAACTCTACAATTTTCTTTGAAAGATCCATTTACAAAAGTTTCCACACTGGAAAAAAAGGTGGAACCAATAAATCAATGTTTAGTCTGGAATATCCTTTATCTTCATTAAACCTGGAGGTCAAATGCAAATTGTCTTCAACCCAGACAGACTAATTGTAGGATAAATGTATGGCTTAGTGATGTTGAAGTAATACACTGTACGGCCAATTCCAGCTCGAGTTTGGCTACTCCTGTCATTTTGGTGAGGACAAAGAGTAAATCATTTCTATATGGAGTTCACTTTGGGCACAGGGGAAAATGTCATGCTGGAACAAAAAGGGCCCTTCCCAAACTGTTGCCACAAAGTTGGCAGCCCATAATTCTCCAGAATGTCACTGCTTGGTGCAGCATTAAGATTTAAAACATTGTACAGCTTCCAAAACCATTAAGGGAGGAGTCCATCTACTTTTGGCAATATATTTTAGTTATACATTCTAACAAGCTTCTAAAAAAATAAACACCAAAATAACCATAAACAGTCTGTAACACTTAAAGTTTCCAAAGTCAAAATTTACTGGTAATCTTCCCTTATAGTGAGATCTTAACTGCAGAGACTATACAGTGAAGGCTGAATCATGAACAAATCAGTTCAATATGAAAATGAATCATTCAAATGCTTCATTGACAACCAGCTCAAAAGAATGATTCATTTAGCAGTTCTGGAGGTGACAGCTCATTGGAGAGGAAGATATTGGTCCCAAAAAATGTTATGAGGGTCAGTAAATAACAGAAAAGCCTTGTTTGGGGTTAACTATTTATTTAACACTGTAGATAAGAGGAAAAAAAAATACTTTTTTGTACCCAATTTTGTACCCAAAAAAATGACATGTATAGAGTGTGTTCAAGAGAAATAAAAGAAAGATTACTGATTTGAAGACTGAGTGAAAAAGCATTTTCCAACTCTTTGCAGGTAAGGGATCAATATATAGAATTTCTCCACTTTCATATCAGTGTGCTACATCGATAAAACACTAGGAAGAGCACATCTAAGCAACACAAAGGAAATACATTAAATTCCAGTGGTGTCCGATGTGAAAGGATATGCGTCATCATAGATTGAGTGAGAAGAGGGTCTACTGTGCAAATTTCCTACATGAAATTAGAATCTATCATACTGCCATCCCAAGTCATTATGGTTTCTGCAGAGGTGAACATTTCCTACTAGTAATGCATATGATACAGTGCAGATGAAAAAAAATCAAACAGTGTGTAACATTGTAACAACTGATGCCTGTGTTATATTCACACACATTGACTGTTACAATGTTACACACAGTATTATTTTTTTTGTTTGTTTTTTCTTTTTTGAGCAAAATGCGCCTCTTTGAAATGAATCACATTTTACTGCTACTTTTCAGTATTTAATTATTTATATTTCTAATCAACATTTCTCTCACATTGCTTGCTTTTTACTGAGCTTGTTGCAATGCATTCTGAAATGCTTCATATTCATGCTGCCTACCTTCTGGAACATCAGGAGTGCGCCTACAGAGGCAGCTCACCAGTTTATGAAGCAATCTTATGAGTTTTGGAAAACACAGATATCATCATCTAAATTTGATCACTCCAAAGCAGGAATATTGAATATGCCAGACAGTCAGGAAAATTTGTGAGGGAGAACTTACCATCTGAATCTTGAGAATAGCTAGCAGCGGTGAGCAGAAGAACACCAATGCCGATTCCCAACCATTTAAAGAGCCACGACCTCTGGCGCATCTTCAATTACAGCATGCTCTCCTGTGAACATAAAGAGACAGATTACGGATGAAGTGCTTCTCTCGCATAATGGCGGTTGCACCATTTAAGACGCATGAGTAATAAGTCGCATAATTGGTAGCCGGTGCATTTCTAGACAGACCCCAGGGGGATTCAGATGCCAAGTGACCGTTTGATTTTCATCTCTTTGAGAAAATTATTTACCGTTTGTCATAAAAAGCAATCCCAAGGACTTTGAAGTTTACTCACTGAACATTATAATTAATTCTGGTATCAAAACAGACAATGAAAGTCAATTTCCCAGCCATAATTACCCGAGTCATTTTACATCATAAAAATAATAGAGTTTGGCTTTGGGGATGTTGCATCAAACTGAAATCCTTGGTAATAACAATGGGCAGAAAGCATTTGCTGCACACATAACCTTTCCCTTTGAAGTGAGCAGAGAGATAGATAGCGTTCTTCTTGTGAGAGATATAACAACCCACAGCAAAGTGCAGCTTTGAAGTTTGTAACATGTCTGAGGGGTCAACGAACTCCTTCCTGGAAAAGACTCAAAGACCAACATGCTTTGACAGGTTTGGATGGAAGGAAGAGATAAGCTTTGCTCCTAGAGGAATAAGGTCAATTTATTTATATTATGACTAATCAGAGGAGACCGAGTCATAAGTGAATCTTACAATGATAAGAGTCTCCATCATCTGAGAGAATATAGATAGTGTGGCCAAATCAATAGCAATTTTTAAAAAAGGTCCATTTTCTTGAATGACGGAGACAATAGTGCTCACAAACACTGATTGCTGAGAGATGATTGTGCCTAATGTTTTACGTTTTTTCGACAACTTTTCCATTTCATCAGAAAAAAAAAAAAAGTTCTAAACAAGCATTGTTTTTGAATAGGTTTTCGGTTAAATGCCTGAAATAGTTTCTGTGGTGAACACAAGCTCAAGATCTTTTTACGCTTTATTCTATGACTTAAAATAGACCAGTAATACCCCTTGTGATTTTTAGAGCTTTTACATTTCTTGAAAGAGGCAGGTGTTAAGTGGCTAAATGGGACTAAAGAGGTTTTTGGAAAACTTAAATGTCATCATGCCAAACAGGTGAACTCATACACTCATAAATCTGCTTTTACATCATCAGTGTGTTTATAATAAAATATAATAACTCAAATTTTCTGGGAAAACCTTAATTATTTATTTATTTATTTATTTAACTAAAGACTAAAAAAATTGGTCATTAGATTTATGGGGCCATAAATTCTAAGGTAGCTCTAAGGAGTTTAATTGTGAACAAACAAGTTGCGTTTTCATTAATTGTTATGATTAAACAAACACATTTAAATCATTTTCTAAACCCACTAACACAAGAAAAATATAAAAAATACAATACCGTCAATAACACCTAACACACTTAACACTTTTTACATTTTTTTAAAACTCTTTCAACAACTGCTTACACACAAAATCTTTACTGGTCACACAATTTCTGAAACTTGACACTCAAACACCAGAACCATACAAAACATACACTAATTCTCAGCCTTTACCTCAGTTTTCAATTTCATAAAACACTTTTTGCAAAACACAACACACATTGTCTATGTAACACAAAAATCTAACAGGAATTAATATTATGGCAAAGTTGTCTGCAAATGTTTGCTTTTGAGATGTGTTTGGGATATTTTGAATGCAGTGCTTCATTTTGCAAGAGATGTGAGGCATTTTGCACTTGGGGAAGTCATGGCCTAGTGGTTAGAGAGTTTGACTCCTAACCCTAAGGTTGTGGGTTCGAGTCTCGGGCCGGCAATACCACGACTGAGGTGTCCTTGAGCAAGGCACCGAATCCCCAACTGCTCCCCGGGTGCCGCAGCATAAATGGCTGCCCACTTCTCCGGGTGTGTGTTCACGGTGTGTGTGTGTTCACTGCTGTGTGTGTGCACTTTGGATGGGTTAAATGCAGAGCACGAATTCTGAGTATGGTTCACCATACTTGGCTGTATGTCACTTCACTTTCACTTACATCATAAATTTTCAAAATGAAAAAAAACAAAAAAAAACAAATCAATATATATAAAAAAATTTAACAACTGATGCTATAGCAATATTTTTAATAAAAGTTTATGACTATAAATATATGACATTGCAGTACTTTTTTTTTTTCAATCTCCTAGTATCTGACTATGTTGGCCCATATTAAGAAACAGGCAGGCACAATTACGATTCTGACACTGTGAAATTGCTGAACTGATTTAAACCTAATAAAATGTGTTAATGAGAACAACAGCCTTATTGGTAACTAACAGCATAATCTAGTTAGCCTAAATATTTTATAAATAGCAATGAATATTAATTAGAAAACAAAAAAATGAATATTTAAAACTACCAAAAAATGTATAACTATTTAAAACTTCATGAAAAATAATAAATATTTAATCAAGAAACACATGTGTGGAACTTAAATGTTTTTATTTTGTGAAAATTCTCTAGGTACAGATTCATATGGGTCTGCTAATAATCCAGGAAAACACACACACACACAAACTTGGTTGCACAAAAACATAATTGTTATTTTTCTGTTTTCAGTTCTGTGCCATGTATTTTTTCCCAGTACTCAGAATTGGTGATACAAAAAAAAAAAAAATCATTTGACGTCACTGACAGATATACTGCGTGAATGCAAATAAGAGCATTTCCAAAAATAAACAATTGACATCAGATCCGAATGAACATCAGCTCAGCACAAGCTAGTCTTCGGCATCTGTAATACAATCTTGACAAATTCCTTTAGGGTATCAGGACATGGCTTTGCAAAACACAGAGGCTATTTTGAAAAGCCAGAAACAACAAAAATATAATGTGTTGTCTTCCAGATATCAAATCACATCAGCAAATCCAAAGCTACTTGATGAAAAGTTCTATTGATGAGTGAAAAAGAGACAAGCATACAGAAAGACAGAGAGAGACATGTACTTTCAAGCTTTTCGACTTGTACTACATCAAAACCCTCAACACTGGAGTTGATCATTGCACTGCCATGCTTGCCGACTATCATTATGAATGGTCTTTCTTCTTCTGAACTGAAAGAGTCTTTGGAGACACAAATGTAATTTCATCCTCTGTTGTCAGGATGGAAGTATATCTCTCCCCTGTGTTCCTTAATATAAAGGTCTTCCTCTGGACAATCAATGAGAGATGCTTCAGTGCTACGTCGTGAGAATGCAATGGATTGACGGCAGACGCATGCAAGGGGCGAGTTCTATTAGTGTGTTTCCTTCTAAATTTCTTTTTGGTTTCGAGAAATTAGACAAAATTGAGTGCAGCCTTTTGTGTGCAGCCTTACAATCAGTGCACAATAAAGCTACGGGCCTCCAATAAGCTAATGGTCTAGAATGGCACTCTCTAGTTGAACCCTAATCTCTGAGAGTAACTGAAACAACACCTGCTTGACTTTGTAAAGGCTTCCCAGAGCCACAATTTCACAAAGAGGAGCTGAACATATGCTGCCTTCAAATCACGTCACTTGTATAGACAGACAGACACAGTATGAGAGAACAATGCATAAACAGATAGATAGATAGATACATAGATAGATAGATAGATAGATAGATAGATAGATAGATAGATAGATAGATAGATAGATAGATAGATAGATAGATAGATAGATAGATAGATAGATAGATAGATAGACAGATAGATAGATAGATAGATTAATAAAACGGCACACCGATATATGGCACGACAGACAGACAGAATTATAAAAAGAATAATAGAACAATAGTTAGAAAGATAGACAGAACAACTTAACGATAGATAGAATGAGATAATGATAGATACAGAATGACAGAATGATGAACAAATGAACGAACAAATGAATGAACAAATGAACGAACAAGTGAACGTTAGATAGACAGATAGATAGATAGATAGATAGATAGATAGATAGATAGATAGATAGATAGATAGATAGATAGATAGATAGATAGATAGATAGATAGATAGATAGATAGAACTACAGTACAGGCCCCATGAAAAAACAGGATATAGTCTCCATTAATATTAACCAATAAGAAAAGGATTGCAGCTTGTATGACTTTATTCTCGTTTTCATAGTTCATTAGAGGCCGTTTTTGGAGTTATTTTAATGGCAAATGTTGAGAGTGCATTATTGTAATACGAATCTCTCGGCTTGCAGCAGGCTTGCTCTCCCATATAGAGATCTTGGCTCTGCGCTCCCTCAGATATTACATGTGTGCCCTCAAACTTTGTCCTGTGTACACGCGAATAAGTGCTTATTGTAAAAAGGTATTTATTAAATAATTTTATTTAGTGAAGCGCAACCCTCATAGAAAGAATGGGCCTCATATAACACAAGCAGAAATTCATGTAAATCGTTCGTAAAGCTGTTCTGACATAAATTTTCGGAAAATGTTAGTTGGTACGAAATAAATGTACACTTGCTCCTTACCATGTGTAAATTGTGCGTATACATTCTTTTTGGCAAACTGATGACACTGAATTTATGATGCACTGCCATCTTAATATTTTACAAGGACGTTTGCTCTGTTTTTTATTTATTATTTTATTTTTTTTTATTTTGTAGCTGAGAGTTGATAACTGTTTAGCTTTGGGTAAAACACACCACTTTTCACTTGTCACTTTTACCCAGCAGTCCAATCAATGGAGGAGGGGCGGGACAAATACTACTCCGACCAATCATCCTACTTGCACAACAACTGAACAACAATAGAGAAGTTAATATTGCTGGTTACTGCATTTTTATATTCAGTAATATTCTTCAAAATTAGATACTAGTAATACGTTACTGCCAAGGATATTCCACATCATAGCAACCAAGTGGACAGCTGGAAAAATGCTGTGCCACCAAAGTATTCTCAAGTACCACCAGCTGGTCGTTTTAAGAAGAGAACCTGACATTTTTTCAGCTGGCTAAAAACGCTTTGGTGCACACACGTTATTGAATATTTATTGTTAGGCACATGGCCTATTAGTCTTTTTTGCATTTATGCAATATATTGGAGCCAAACCTGAGAAAGTAGACCAGAATATTCCACTGCATTTCTGGACACACGATATGCGTAGCTGTAATTTATATGTGGGGATTATGCAAATTGTGAATAATAGTGTCCTATTTGCGAATGATTGGAATTAATTAACATGCACATGTTTAACTATCAAATCTGATGTGTACGAGGCGTTTCTGAATCTGGAGGACAGTTTTCGGGAAAGTCTGTTTTACGCGCAAATTACTCAGAATTTGCTCCTATATTTACGAATGTTTCATAAATTAGGCCCAATGTGTGTACTAGGCCTATTTGGTTACTAAATAAAGTATCTGCAGTCCGTGCGTTTCACTTCGCAAGATAAATTTTGTTTAGTGAATTTATCAAACACACCATCTCACGGAGTATACTCTAGGAAAAAAATAATAAAAAACAAAACCCAGTATATATATAAATATTATAATTATTACTAATGGAGTAATGAGAATGAAATATTAGAAAATATTAAATATATTGCGTATGTGTATGATAACTTAGCTCAGTTATGTGTGTAAATGGCGGTAAAAATGTGTTTTATATAATTATAGTAAGAAACATCCCGTTGGGGTGGGGGGATAGGTGGGCGGGGGTTGAGCACCCACAGACAGAAACACAAATCGCGCCTATGGACAGAACAATAGTTAGATAAAAAGATAGACAGAACAGCACAGAGCGATATATAGAGCGTTAGAATGATAGACACAGAATGACAGAACAATGATAGATAGATAAAGCTTCCTGAAGAATAAATCTCATGAAAATTTGCCTCAAGATGGTTGTTAAAAGACACAGGGTAGAAAGACAGAATGCTGCAGCAACCTAAATGAATCACAACATGGGGAACAAAAGCACAACTGCCAAAAGCTCAATCTCCTATTATATGATTTTTTTTTTTTTTTTTTTAACAATTCCTGGCAACAAGCAAGACACTCAAAGAGCGATAGCACGTTTATTAGAGAATTGTGGGTAATGGTAATATCAGTCAGCCTCAATGCTGAACTGAGTAGGCTGGGATTCTGACAGAGATCAGTAAGGTAATGGGCCACACCGAACCTGTCAACATAGCTAATCCAATACACTCTGTGTTTCACTGACCGTGGAACAGTACACCATTACTTTCAGCCACACGGCAGCTAGAAAACAACAGTCAGGACATAATGAGGCAGGGGCAAAATGCAATGTGATGGAACTGCAGGAGGCAGTGATTTATTCTGCCATGAGGAAATTAACATACTGTTCATCCACTGTTGTCCACAATAGACTTGATAGTTTTTGCTTAGCTGTAGTAAATGTATGCACATTTAAATGGACAGTTTATCCAAAACTAAATTTAATCTCCCTCATGTCGTTTCAATCCTGTGTTCCAATTTTTTTTTTTTTTTACATGCAACAAAAGATGAGATATTCTGAACAATGGTTAAGCAGCTTTTTTCCATTCAACTATGGTTCATCCACAACTACTATCAGACTTTTATTAGAATTACCTTTTGCATGAACTGTTCCTTTAAGGCCTGATCTCACCAACGGTGTTTTACTGTCCATTAGATGAGTGGCTGAATCAATCTTCTTTCATTATCTCTGGTGTGAGGTAATCAGGCCGTGTGTGTTTTTAGAAAGACGGACGTCATCTGCCATGGCAAATGAACAAAAATAAGTCTTTCCTCTGACTCATGACTTATTCTCACTAATGTCTTTTCGCCTTGTGATGAGTTACGCTTCTTGAGCTGTCATCCACTTTGAAGTAAAACTGTTTTGCATTAGGATGGGGATAAACTATTAACTGGTTTAATCCACATTTGGTGACAATTTCTTTTCATTCAAAAACACAAGAATTTATGAGTTACTCATGTGGATCTTCTGAGATGAACAATCACAATATGGGGTAAAAAAGAAGCAAATTAACTGACTATCACCTATGGTTGGCACAAAAGTATGTTTATGGTTGAATAATTCACTTTCTTCCTATTCCGTGATTAATAGGGTAAAATATGCAGGGTATGTGCGCCAGTGTGTGTGTGGTGTGAGAGTCCCTCAAACACAAGCTGAATTGATTCTTTCCTTGCTTCATCCTGTTTCTGAAAGTATTCATGGGGTAATTTCCTGAGATGTTTCAGTTCAGCTCACTAAAATCAAGGATGAAAAGGGAAAGTTATGAAAATGGCTTCAAAACGGACCTCTTCTTTTCCATAACAGTTTTAGGCAAACTAAACCGGTCACTGATACATCTAAATACCACAAATAAAATATATAGGGAAAAATCCATCTTGGTAAACTGATAGCAGCTTATTCTCCAAAATAATGTTTTTATTGTTTATTTATTTAATGATAACTGATGCACAGTTACTGATCATCTAAGCGAGACATTATTAACTTCAACTCATTTGGGAGTTTGCACACTATCCCTGCAGAAGACCATAATCAATCCAGCTGATTCATTATAACTATAGTCAAATGCCATGGTACACAGGAAAAGGAAGACAGACTCTTTAATTTTCACACTTTTTTTAGCTCAAAACACAAGCATGTAAATAAAATTATGGCAGGTTTATGACTTATTATATGGTGATGTCACCCGGACAAACAACTGCACATTAATGGATGTGAAGGATTAAATTATGCATCCAAACACACTATCAGTAAATTACAGAAACACTTCACTTAAAAAATTACAATTTCTATTATTTGCTCACTCACATGCCACTACTGATACTAAACACCATTAGTCACATGTGCATATATCATTTTGAAATGAATAACAAGAATATTTTCAGGGGAAGATATTCAGTGAATAATTATCATATGGCTTCTAAAGGTGTACAATAATGCTTTTTTTTTCACCATAGTCACTTTTAAAAACCATTATGTGGATAAGAGCAGTGTGACAATTCTTTAAAAAACAAATCTATTTTGTGTTCCATAGGGGGGAAAAAAAACACTGCATACAGGTTTGGAAAGACAACAGTTCACCAAAAAAAAAAAAAAAA
Source organism: Cyprinus carpio (assembly GCF_018340385.1). Lineage (NCBI taxonomy): Eukaryota > Metazoa > Chordata > Actinopteri > Cypriniformes > Cyprinidae > Cyprinus > Cyprinus carpio. Next base: position 5,492,020 of record NC_056608.1, read on the forward strand.
AATCTGTCAATGATTTCCTACCATGGTGTTGTTACAAACCCATAAGACTTTCATTCATCTTTAAAAAAGTTATTTATAATGAAAACTGAGAGACCTCTGTCCCTCCACTGAAAGTCCATTCCACTAAAACTTTCACTAATCAAAGTTTATAAAGGCATCCTAAAAGACATCCTTTAATCCAAGTCTTCTGAAGAGACACAATCACTTTATATGATGAACAGATTTCATGTACTCTTTAATTTACATATAAAATGCATTAATTCTCTGCTCTAGTATGTTTCCTAATCTAGTCGCTTCATAAAATCGTTGCATTTACATGTGTGCGGATAGCATCTGCTAAACGCATACATGTAAATGCATTCATAAATACAACTATTGATCAGCGTACATATATACAGTAGAGCACATAAATGGATCAACAGAATCTGTACTATGTGTGTGCATGTTTGTCATTATTTGTGTTATGAAGATGAACCAAATTCTGAAGTTCTGAAGATTCACAAAGTAAATCCCAAGTTCTGTCATGAAATCTTTGAGAAATTCTACCTCAATATGACACAATGGCATCAATATTCTCCTGCCATAGCTGATTGGTTTCTTTTTGTATCAGCAGCCAATGAGCTTGCTGCTCAACATTCAAATACTCGACTAATGCTTGCTGTAGCAGTTGCAGAGCATTTCAGAAGCCCTCCACCTTCCCCAGCTCCACCTGTATATATCTGCTATAGGGTGATTTATTGTGTGTTATATATGAGGGTTATTTTATATGTTATGTGCAGGAGCAGCATTTCTGTGAATGTATTGGCAGTAGCAAGTCTCATTACTTGCTCTGCTGCTGCAGCGTAGCAAGACACAAGAACACTGCCATGTACATTACCATGCTAAACTCCCATAGAGCTATCGTGACAGAAATGAAAGAATTTCATTTTTGGTGAACTACAGTATCTCTTGAAATTGAGCAAATAATGACTGAATTTTCATTTTTTGGGGGGTGAACCATCTCTTGAAGTGCCTGTGAACAATTATGTGGACATCTTTTGGCTAATTTATATGTGGATTTTAAGCTTGTGACCTGCAAAAGAACACTGGCAAAACTGTTTTTCGAATTTGTAAATACAACAAAGATATAGTAACTGGAGTACGGCTTAAGAGAAAATACTATATCTATTAAATGCCATGTGTTTCTCACCACTTCTTTGTAATTATTTGTGAAATATACTAGCAATTTGTGAGTGAAAATTGTGTAACCATCTTTTTTCTTTTTTTTTTTCAGTAAGAAATTAAAAGAAGCTATAAATATTAAGTTCTAATCTGACAAAAAACCTACCAAATGTCTACAAGCTGAGAAGTATTTAGTCTTGAAAAAGACCTGCAGTCCACTAAGCCTTGACAGAATTCAGCCCAAGAGCAAATGCAAAGCCACCGTGGGTTCTGTCAGAGGGCGACCTCCATCAGAGGGTCAAAACTCTCTGTATCCCCTTCCAGGTTTAGCCAACCCCAGACGGGTCAGATGTGTCAAACGACATTTCTTTCTAATGACAGGCTCACTGTATCCCACAAGCCCTCTGCGATACTGCCGCCTCCAGTCAGTGTTTAGACCAGGTGGCCGAGATGAATTGGAGGGCTCAACGTCCCTGAGTGTCTGATTACAGAGGCCCCATTTGACGAGGGTGCTCCAGCTAAATGAGCATTTACTATGGTTGCCTCAGAGCAGGATAAATCCTATTAGCCAATGTCTTTAATGAGACAGCCAGAGACAGTGAAACAATGATGGGCAGCCTAGCAATGAATCAACCCACGCAAAGCACGACGGGTGGGGAGGGTACGCTGAAATATACAGAATCCCAAGCATGAAGGACATAGCTAAAAAGCAATGGATGCTTGGCTTTTGGCCACATTGGCAATTTCAAAATAGCCAATATGAATTCACACACAAAGAATTGCTAGGATATATGATAGAAATACAGAAATGTTTTCTTCTGTAGCCTATTTGGAAATTATGTTTAAATATTTTTGTCAGCAGAGGAAATGGGTTGGATAAGCTCTTTTAATTTACTGTAACACCTATCCACACATGTCTATTTCTGTAAATATTTAAAAGCTTCTGTTGGCCATATTTGCTGCGCATTATGTATGTATGTTGCCATGTTCATTTATGTGTCGAAGATGAACAGAAGGTTTTGGAATGATGTGAAGGTGAGTAACTGATGATGTAATTGTCATTTTTAATAAATTATTCTTTGAACATAAGTAATTAATGTCAAATTGACTTTTTTTGGCTCATTTTATTTGGATTTTAAGCTTTGAGCTTATTTTCTGTATTCTACTATACTGTAAGGAAATTGTTTAAATATTTTTGTCAGTGGAAGTAGGAAAATCTCATTTAATTTAGTGCAAAACCCACCAGCAAGTTTTCTCTGTAAATATTTTAAAAACTCCTGTTGACCATATTTGATTAGCTCTATGTATGTGTGTTGAAGTGTTAATTTGTGGGAACAAAATGATTTGGAAAGACAATTGGGGTGACTAATTGATGCCAGTTTTCATTTTTGGATTAACTGAAGTTATCTTCTGTATTCTTCTACACTGTAAGGAAAGCGTTTCAATATTTTTGTCAGTGGAGTAAATGTGGTTGGATAAGTTAATTTAATTTACCATAAAACCCACCAGCATGTGTCTGCTATTTCTGTAAATATTTAAAATCTTCTGTTGACTGTATTTGACAAGCTCTATGTATGTGTGTTGAAGTGTTCATTTGTGCTTTGAAATTGAACAAAAATGGTTTGGAACAACATAAAGGAGAGTAATTAATGACATAACTTTAATTTCTGGACAAACTATCCCTTGAAATGCACATGAACAAGTATGTGGGCATCTTTTTAGACAGTTTTATTTGAATTTTAAGTTTGTGACCTGCAAGAGTGCAATGAAAAAGTCTAATAAAAATCAAATAATAATAATAATTTTCTAAGGTGTATATTAAAAAAGAGAGAGATCATTGTTTAACTATTTTTGTCGGAAAAGGAAATAGGGATAAGGTCTGATAAGATCATTTAATTTAGCGTTAAAGCCACCAGCACATGTCTATTTCTGTAAATATTTAAAATGGGTAAACACGGCGTCATGGTAATAGACCCACTGGGTGACTCACAAGCTGTTGACCTAACCTGCAGCACAGAGACAGACACCATCACAAATAACATAGGAGTTGAGGAACATGTGGTGGGGTCAATAATTAATGAGGAAAGGAGGGGTAGAAGCCATACGTGCTCCAGAGGAGGTTATCACTACAGAAGACCAGCAGCTTTTCATTGTGTTCACTTGGCATTTAATGTTCCTGTAGATCCACACCAGCTCCTTCTATATGGTCTAACTCTGTAATTCATCACCAGTATCGGATCACACTGACATATCTATAAGAACACTAAGACGGGGAGGTTCCCCTGAGTAAAATTACATTGTTCAGAAGTTGATTTTTTTATAGCTCAGGAGACTCTCAGTTACAGTAGGTTTCAGCTTTGTTTGCTTTGGATTCTTCTTCTAAAATTACTTGAGAATTAAATTTTGATGTAAATGAAATAAAAATAAAATAAAACAAATGTGGATGCCATAGCTCAGATCGATTGGTCTTTGAAGAATCTGATAAATGTTTGAGTTCATACTGACATCAGCCTTTGGAGTTTGAGACATTGTTGTGTAGGCAACATACAGTATGTGAGAAAACTATGAGCTATTTCTCTGACAAGCAAGCCATCTCAATTTAATTTCATTGCTATTTAGGAGTAAGAACTGAGATATTAATACAATTTAATTTTGGGGTTTTGACCAATAAAACTACAAAGATGTTTTCTTCTTTTCAGAATGCTGATTGATGATAAGTCTGACATCAAAACTAGTCAAAAGAACAGAACATCTCTTTGGTTCGGTGGAGGAATGCTTAAATTCAAATGTTCAGAATGTCCCTCATGTTGTAACACCTAAATGAATTGGTTTTATTCAAGTCAGTTTCTTTAATATGAGTAAATCAAGCAAACGTCAGTAGGTCACATTAACAGAAGTCATTTTCAAGGGTCAAGTCAGGTTGAAAATACCGCCTCCTTTCACTATTAAGGCATTATCGTTAACATCAGTATTAAACAGTTTTAACAATAACTAGTAAGAATGGCAATTTGGTGGTAACTGGTAGATTTTGTTAATGATCATTAACTAAATTTACCAGTTACCACCAAATTGCCATTCTTACTAATTATTGTTAAAACTGCCACCATTATCATAAAGAAAGGAGATTATAATGACAGCATTAAAAAATATATATATCTCATGTTAACTGTATGATTTTACAGTAGTAGCAATATAGTACTGTGTATGGTTACGATAGTAAATACAACGATTGAATGCAAGTCAAACTTTTTATGCGCACTGTTGTTACATTTTAGATTGCAATCACTGTTTGAATGAATCTGATCGATTTCTATTTTACTTTCGTTAAATAAATTAAATGCGGAGGCAACAGATTGCGGGAATGTGCGGCGTAATAGGATGAGCATACGGTAATCCGGAGTCCTGTAGACACATCACTCACGTCAGGCTGGGAAACTGTGTCAGTCACTGTATCAAAACCACTTGCCGGTTTTCATCAATAAATCTTCCAAATGCAATCGCTAGCACGTCAACGCGTCCTGTGTGCAATTCACAACATTTCCATGCGCCGTTACGCGCCAAGAACCTAAGATACTACACAACCCGAGCCCCAAATGTGATTCAGAGCAGCCGACCCAAAGAGAAATAAACCCTTACTTAGTCACTCACCTCCTCATCCAACGACTTGTCAACCATCGGAATAACAATCCAAAAACTGAATCGCTTTGCGCGCAAAGTGTCACTAACTTTCCTTGACGCGCTATTGCGCAGCGATTGAAGAAGCGCAGAAAGTCTTACCGCGTGAGTTGTAAAGCCATGCAAATCCTCCTCAGACGGCTGGAGAGTATCAGAAACTCCTCAGTGCCGAACGCATCCCGAGCAGTCAGGTTTAGGAGCTCTGCTGCCCTCTGTCTTTAATTCACTCCCGAGGACAGCGAGGATTCCCACGCAGAGAGAAAATATCATGAAGTTGGGTGGCAATGCGATCCAGCCTCTGTGGTCTCCTCCGCCTTAATGGCAGCCATCTATTTTAAGAGCTCAAACTGGTGAATACGCACCTGCCGTGGCGTGGGAGTAATCTTATTAGAGCGCAGAGAGCGCATGGCCACCCACAGGAAAGAAAGAAAAAAAAAACGATTGATATCTCTTTAAGATCTCAAATGTTACTCATACCAATGAAATTAAATAAAGAACAATTCGAGTCTTTAAGCTTTTCAGATTTTTTTTTTTCTTCTGAGAAACATAAGTAGTCTTAAACTGCATTTCAGAATGATTTCATATCAAATTCTCCAAACGCAAAACGATATGTGCTATTTAGGCTATACTCCTGTTATTTTAATAGATCTAATCACTTAATTTCAACAAATGTCATTTGTTTCCATGCATTTCTCCTAAGGAGATCAAATATATACAACTGATTAAATTGACAATCCGGGTTTGATACAAGTTAAAGCTGTGATATATATATATATTTTTTTTTTTTTTTTTTTTTTTTTTTTTTTTGTCTGTGATTACCATTATTTACATCGTTAAGCTTATAATAGCAATTTATATTTTAGAGAGTCCAGACGGATTTCGCGGGAAATAATAATGGCTACTTCAGTCATTTGGTTGTGTCGACATCATGTAAGAAAAAAAGTAGACTATATATTTTGGGTATGCCATTTATTGGGTTTGGGTTCAGGAAAGGGACAAGTTATCAGCTTAAGCTCAATCAATAGCATGTTCGGCATAATGTTGATTACCACAATCTATCAAGTTATTTTTTTCACACTAAAATCATGTTACCATGGTTATAGTTTACATCTTGTTGCTATACATTCTTAATATTTAAGGATTGGCCATGTTTACTTCATTTGTAAGTGTCTCACTCAATATTTTGTGCTTTATATAAAAAGGTGGGCCAATTCAAGTTTTTTTTTTTTTTTTTTTTTTTTGTGGTTATCAACATTACAAGTATTTACCAACATTGCAAGAGCAAGTGGTTCATTAAAGAGTCTCTTAAATGAAAATTCCTCTCAAATGTTCATGCACTAGAATTAGTCACTGTCGGAGGGAAATTGGTGTCTAGATATGATCCAAGACAGTGAGAGGATTTGGGAGGGGCTTCACTGGGGTGTAAATATAGCCCATGAGTTAAACGCAGGTCTGCATTAAGGCAGGGAATGCTATCAGTCCATCTGTTCCCTGAGTGGGATTACATTAAATCCTATTCAGCCCCAGTATTAAGAAAACCATCCACCAAGAGGCCATCAAATGGTCTACCAAGGAGAAAGGGAATTTATAAGCTGTATGAGGACAGCTCGAAAGATATAGGCAACTTTAAACAAGCACGCTTTAGGACACTCATGTTAATAGGATACGAGATCAGTCAAAATTGTATTGTGTTGACAGAAACAGACCATAATACACTTCAGATTAAGCCGTGGAAAGAGTGTTTGCATACTGATGCATCAGAGGCATAGTTATTAAAGATGCTGTAAGTTAACAAAAGGTTTTTTGATTTTGTCAGCAATAATAATGAGACGAAAAATTCACATTAAGATGATAATCAGTTTTTTAATTAAAACATACTGTTGATGAAAATGATGAGAAAGATATTAAAAGTTTTTAATGAAGAAAAACGAGGAAGAACTTGCTTTTAAAATAGTGCATCAGTCAGTAATGTCAAGGATTGACCCGCTCTGAAGCTGAACGGTGAAAGAACACCGGTGAACTTAAGCAGTTCGCTAGTGGGATAATGAATTCACCCAAAGACATCCTGTAGATTTGAGATTAATAATAACATAATCATAAACTTAATATTACAACTTGTATCTGCACAAAATGATGCAAATTAGAACGGCTGTAAGGCAAGACTCCAAGGTTGGGAAAAATAAATAAATAAAAAAGACTAATCTTTAACAAGTTTTCCATTACATTTACCAAAAGAATCCATATTAATTTTGCATTGATCCATTTTTGGAGTTTGCACAAAAAAAAAAAAAAAAAAAAAAAAAAAGATGTGAGAAGTAAGATTCAGTTTATGATACATTTAATTCATTTCTATGGGATTCGCAAACAGTTATTAAATGTTGCACAACTCAGTGTTGCAATTTAATAACATCAAAGCACAGATGATCCCAGTTTACAGTCACACTTTAGGCAACATCAAAGCTTTAGAGGTCATATCTTCCCACGAATCTCTGTGTAAATGCACAAGTTATGTGCTAGAGAATGTGCAGATTTGAAAACACTGTTTCCATGGAAAATGAATAATTACAGTATAAATAATTCATACTATTGTATTAGAATAGTGTACTCAATGCTTTAGGCGTTGCAGTTTTTTATCAACTAAAATATTTGCAGAGTACAATTTTAGTCAGCATAAAACTGATAAAAGTTACTGAATACGTGCAAGGAAATATTAAATTGATCAAAAGTGACAGTAAAGACATTTATAATGTTACAAAATATTTCTATTTCAAATAATTGCTGTTATTTTGAACTTTCTATTCATCAAATCCTGAAAAAAAATAAAATAATAATAATAATAATGGTTTCCACAAAAATATTAAACATAAAAGCTGTTGTCAACATTGATGATAATTATAAGAACCATTATTAATACTTGGGGACCAATAATAATTGATAACAATAGTGCAGCAAATCAGCATATTGAAGGGATTTCAAGTGACACTGAAGCTTGAAGTATGTGAGTGATTCATAACAAAGTGATTCATTTTTTAATCACAGGAACAAACAATCTTTCAAAATATATTAAAACAGAAAATTCTATTAAACTGCAATAATATTTCAAAATATTACTGTTGTACTGAATTTTTAATCACATAAATGCAGCCGTGGTGAGCACTGAAGAGACTTAAAAAAAAAAAAAACAATAGCAACAATAACACAACAACCACAACAATAGTAATACATTTAATTACTCCAGATTTTTGACAAGTTGTATATGATTAAAACTAAACAAAAAAATCTGTAAAAATCTATGTGTGCTGTGTGTGTATTGTGTTTGTTTAGGCGTTAGACAATCGAGAGCAGATGTTCAGCACTTTCATGATCTGAAAATATGCTCTTCATTAGGCGTAATAGGTGATTTACAATACACATCTGTTCATTAAGTGATGCGTTTCCATTATTCCAGTGCTTATGATCTGAATACCAGCTCTTGACCATAAAAATAAGCTTGCAGGTATTTGAGGGCCACTGTCTGATGCCAGGTGTTCAGATGTGCCCTTAAAACCCAAGCTCAAAGAGCTTGCAATACCTCTCAATATGCATATTTGTCAAAGAGATGCATTCAAATGCGTAGTCTGTAGTGCAAAGGCTGCTACAAAGAGGCCACTCTGGCAGAAAGACGGATGGATTCATGCACAGCACCAACATAAAAGAAGAAAAAAAAACATTGCAATTACACACTGCCACAAAAAAACACTTATAGATGCTAAATAACCTAGCTGCAGACATAGTGCAGCCCTTGAAGTGCACTTGAAGTGTTTGACATGAGGCGTGTGATGTTATTGCATTCAAAGATGACTTATCCTGTGTGTCTGAAAGCTTTTGTTGTGCTTATCACAATATCAATTCTCAAACATTACCAGCCTGCTATTTTCTCCACAGCCTCGTAGAGAGACTCATCCCCAGAGAGACTCGTGAAACCAAACAGCCAATAAGGTCTTGGCAGTCTGGTGCCAGAAAACACTATTGAAAACATTTTGTAATGGGGTTTATTCAAATTACACCGCCTCAGTAACTTTCCCAGCTCCCCTGCTGCATGTCAGAGGTAACGAATAACTAATATAGAAGACGATATGTGTTTTAAGGCCTATTGGTCCACCTGCTTTACCGGCACATGCAGTCAGAAATCTTGTTGTCGAAATTCAGCAGCGATTCGCGCTAATGAATGAGCATGCATTTGTGCTCGGTGTAGTAGAAAAAAAAAATAGACTTCAAATAAAATCAGGTCTTATGTCAGGCTGGCTTGGATTAAATGGTTCATTTCTTTTGCCTAACACAACACAAAAACAGCTTAGTACTGATCTCTCATTACTTCAAACTGTAACCATATATCCATCTTTGTTTGCCTAATTACTTTAGGGATCTATATGTAGCTTAATTTCATTTGGACACATGCCCAACTTGTGCAGTTCTGCCACTACTTTTCCTTTCCTTTATGCCAAAATAAGTAAGATGAGAGGGAAAAGAAATTACATATCAACATACATATGGAAGCGTAACATAATTAAGATATGAATTTGTGAATTAGTATCATTTTAGTTATAATCTAGTATTCAAAATTAAGTAAAACACAGGAGGGTTAGAAAATCTGGGATCCAAAAACTGGGTACAATGTCTGTGTTAGGGGTCAAATTGACCCTCATTGGTTTCCATTTAATTTACCAATAAATGAGCACAATGAAAAATAATAAACATTCAGGTAAAGTTACAATAAAAGATTTCTGTTTTCTGCCTTACTCTTTAGTGTTATTCAAAATGTTGATTTTTGGCAAGTTGCATGCAAATTGCAGAAAAATCATATAAATGTATTGATGTAGAATGTATTTATTTATGTATTTATTTAGCTGCAAATACAATTTACAATTGAACATTATTACTATTATTATTATTTTTATTAGAAAATGCAACTGCAGTTTTGAGCTCATTGTATAAGAACTACACTTTATTTTAAGGCCCAGTTCTCACTATAAAATAAAGAGTTACCAACTTATATATTATTTACATATTATTTCTATATTAAAATAAGAGTGGCTACTCTTTAAGTGAAATAAAAAACACTAATACTGGCCATGTTAGTTTGAAAATAAAGCAAATTCAAGCCAAATTCATTGTGCACTGAATGAACAATACGATTATAGAGCTGGTTTCTCCCTGCGCTGTCCATGGTGCTGAAAACAATCTCCTCTGCAGTGGAGTCGGGTAAAACAAACAAGTTGACATGTTTCAGATGGGCTTTGAGGAGAGTCTCTCAGCTTCTGCAGTTCAGATGGGCTTTTACATTGGGTGGACAGGAAGCTGTCGTAAACACATAGGCCTCGCTCTTCATAGATGAAAAAAAATCATTATTTCCCAGTTTTCATAAAAAATAAATAAATACAAATAAATAAAATAAACCACATTGTTCTGAACCATGCATTAAAAAAAAAATCTAAATTTTTATTTGTTTAAAATACAAGCTAATATATCAACTCAGAGAGAGATCTGGGTTTTTTGTTTATTTTTAATTTTATAATTTTTCAAGAATAGAAGATAACTGGCATTCAGACTCCATTCATATCATTTTCTGCAGCATCTAAGATGTGCCCTTACAACTGAATTGGGTCTTTAACATCCCTGAAACAAAGACCAATGAGACTTCATAAGCCCACTGAAACTTGACATATGAGCCCCCAAAGCACAAGGACGACACTAACGGACTTAAGGGAGGAGGATCTGTTTAATTTGACACAAATGAAAGAGAAGACAGGCAAACACACCTACAAAAGCACTAACCTTACCTCTATAAAAAACATTTTCACACTTTAATACATAACAAATATCTAATATCTAAGAATGACTGAATTAAGTTGAAATTTAGCTTTTCCACCACAAATATATTCAAATATAAAGCAGTTATTTTAAATTGTAATGATATTTCACAATATTATTGATTTTACTGTATTTTGAAGAGATTTTTTAAAAAACTTACCAACCTCAAACTTTTTGTTGAACAGTACTGTATTTTTATAAAACATTTTTTTTTGCATAAATATTATATTACTGTAATTGTTAAAAACAACATTGCAAAATCTTGTAAATAAATTATAAAAAGAAGGAAAGTTAATAAAATTTTATTTTGAATTATACAAGTTTTTTTATACAAAGTGCATTTTTCATGCCATTATGAAATATTAGATGCATAAAGCTGAAGGTAATTTACATAACTTATTAACTGTGACAGTGGCAATGAGACAAACCAAAAGATAGATTTCCTTTGATATACTTTACACATGATTATTCAAAGTTGTGAATACAATAAGATTACTGGCATATGTTTTTTTTTTTTTTTTTTTAATAAGAAAAGACAAATTCACAACACATACATTCACATACATTCTGGTGCCCTGAGACACAGTATGTGAGGGGCAGCTTATGAAATCTGTGAGCTCAAGTCCCAACATGAAATCAGCCAATCAAGTGATTTGTCCATAAAACCTAAAGGTCACAGTGCAGTCTATCATCACATTACTAATTGTGCTTCTTCTGGTGATAGATTGAAGGCTCCGGGGTCAGCAGTGTGACAGATCGCTAAACAAACCGACAATCTGCTTCCAAATGTCAAAACCACTATTAAATGTGGAGAGCGCATTACACTGCTGATGCTCACAGATAACTGCAGCCCCTCTATTAAAATGTGAAGTGGGTTATTTTGTGTTGTTAAAGTACAGTTTCTTATTCCATCTTAAATGTGGTAAACAACTGTTATTAAGCTATATTTAGTATTATCAGAACATTGCTCTCTTTGTTTGAGCAGCCTGGCCAGATTAACATACCATACCAATAGAGTGAGTTTGAATTTGAGGCTGACCAATGACAGATAGAGAGAGTGTGAAGAAATTTGATGTTTAAAATTTTTACCTTAAAAGGCGATTTTTCTGAACTCTATACTCAATTTTGAAACTTTACTTGACTGGGGACTGTATGATTGAGTGGTTTCACACTGGGGAAAAAATATTAAATAAGAGTGGTTCTTCTATCAGACTATAAAACCAAAGGCAGCAAGAAGGATTAGAAGGAAGTACATTCCTGCTAATCAAAGTTATGAAAATTTTTGAGATTTCACTGCATCAGATATTTCCATCACAATTATAATGAACATGGTTTGGCCGTGATGCTGATGTAAATGTGAAATGCAGTCTTTACGTAAACATTACGAAGATGCCTGAATCTGCTTACAAACAGTCGGCCAGCAGCCCCATGCAATTCTTATCATATTATATTAAAATGGTTGAGGATTTGGCCTATGTGAACTCAGATTTTCTCTAATCTCTAGAAAACCTAATTTCTGACCTACCTCTCTGAAGGCATAATTAGGAATGATTTATGTTTTACTTGCCAACTTTTCTCAGGAAACTTCACAGCCTTAGAATCCACAGATTGGAGTCATCCATAGAAACTCAAATGACACAAAAAATGTGAGTCTAAAAGTTTGTGGGAGCTAAAAGTCATTACTGTGATCCTGAAGACGCTGCAGAAGGGTGATTACCACAGATTACTTCCACCTGCCTGTAGCTCTGGTCCGTGGCACCTGAGAGACGACATGCCCGCCGCAGTGAACTTGCACTAATGAAGCTAATTACAAGTGAACTAGAAGGACACTACAAGGTCCTCTATGAGAGTCTGCTCCTCAGACAGCTGATGGACTTCAAAGGGGGTTATTACAGCATACCTGCTTATCCTAAACCACTCCGCTGGGCACTGTGTCCAATTTATACACTGCGTATATGGCAGTGAGGATTTGTCTGAAGCTGATTAGTAATGAGAGGGTATCTTAGTGAAATGCAATTAAAAGTTAAAAAGCAACCATGTAATTTTAGCTTCCTCCAACAAGTCTTAGAGCTCTTCAAGTTTCGTGGAACTCGTACTTGAGTGTTCTGTATCGCAAGTGCTGTGCTGTACCGGGTGAACCACCGAGCAAGTTTACCACATCAGAAAAGGCATACATGTTGGTGCCAATAACCTTGTGGGCAGTGTGCCGACATACGGCGTTGTTGCGCTCCGGGCTCAAGGACCTTTCCTGATTCTGTCCCCCTCTCTCTCCCACTTTGCTTCCTGCCATTACTCTACTATCCTATCAAAATAAAGGCAAAAAATGTCAAAAATAAATCTTATGTATGCTAGGGGTGTCGCGATATACTGGTATTGATGATAACCGTGATATTCAAAGCAACAATTATCGATGTCGTGTTAATTTAGTGTGTGACGATATACCGGTATTAGCGATAACCGCAATATTTAAAATGAACAGTTCTCTTATGATAACACCACATGTTAATACTCCAGCGCCAGTACCTGGTTGAGCTCCTAGGTGGCAGTATTGTGCCTTAATGCTGACACCTGTCACACAAGAAGAAGACGCAGCGCTGGCAGTCAGAGTAAGTTGCCATTAT